>NC_080387.1:60188911-60562214 GCF_028751815.1 Salvia miltiorrhiza
ATTAAATCAGCACTCTCTTCCCATTCAACTTCTTTGGAGGTTAGATAATCTTTTATGTCATCCTGAAATGATACCAAGACAATGTAATCTCAGCTTATTGTCAACTGTAATGAAGGAAGAATTTGCAATCTCATTCCATTAGGTATATTGACAAAATTATCCTTTCCCCAAATTGATTACTAAGAAAGAAAACTCACACAGATATTTGGCACCTATTTTATAGACAACTACATACTCTAATTACCTTCATTTTCACTACTTCAGGCGAGACAAAGTAAACTTTGACATCTTTGTACTTGGCCAGCAAATAGGCAAGTGACCGCACTGTCCTCCCATAAGCAAGATCTCCTACAAGCCCAACTTTGATTCCATCAAGTTTTCCTATCTCCCTTTGAATGGTGTATACATCGAGGAGAGCCTGTCCATCAACATGGAAGTAAAATACATTGAGATGAACATAACACATTATACCCAAGAGCAATACTATAGATAATATATCCGTTTTAACCTAGAGACAATAATTAGTTTCAGTAAACCTCTAAATTATGCTCTAGATTGCAAAGATGGATGATTAGCCAAAGTTTCCGGTCCAGCAGACAAATATATAGAATCATTGTTGTTGTATTGGGGTACTGCATTGGTTTAAGATTCCTCACATAAGGAAACAAAAATAACTAATCTTACATTCACTTGAATACGACATAATATACATAAATTGTTGTCAACTTTCTGCTCAGGTCTCACACAGAAATCAAGTCACTTTTCTTATGAACATCCTCAAAGAACTGTTTGTCCAGTCCTTAAACCCTTCGGAGGTATTTAATTTGGGGGATGGGATAGATGAGATTGATAGGATTTGAGTGGTGGTTAAATAATCCACCCAACTTTGGGGTGATAAACAATCACTCATTTTTGAGTGATTAGATGCGGGCCGAGCTATCAATCATGGGCTCAATCATGCAAACCAAACACTTGATTAAGGTGGATTATTTTATCACTCAAACCAAACACCTCCTTCATAAATTACATGACATTGATATCCTTGCAAAGAGTTAATATGTTTCTCTTTTGTTCTCTCAAGGAAAAGGTAAATGATAATGAGCAAAAGCTGTTGAAATACAAATTTGTTTCCATCTAAAAACCAACCATTGCATGTTTGGAGAAGTAAAAACACATTGTTGAATTTAAAAACTTGATTGACAAATTTATGAATTCAATAAGAACTCCAGTTTGCAGACCTGGGTTGGATGCTGTCCCGGACCATCTCCAGCATTAATAACTGGGATATTGGCTGTAGCTGCAGCTCTTCTTGCAGCACCACTTTCAAAATGCCTCATCACTATGATATCAGTGTATCCTTCAACAGTTCTTATGGTATCTGGGGATCAACATGGATCAGTACAAGCATGTTTTCATACAGACTCAAAATAAAAATAACTACCTTCAAGTGTCTCCCCTTTTGCTGCTGATGAAAACTCTCGTGCATTTTCTGTAGTTAATACTTCCCCACCCAAACGTTTCATAGCTGACTCAAACGAAAGCCTAGTTCTGGTTGAGGGCTCATAAAATAGGGTTGCCATCAGATACCCCTGAAGAAGGTTGCTTCCAGTTGAGTTCTTCTCAATCTTCTCCATCTCCAGTGCCACGTCAAATATGGCACTGAGAGTATCTCTGTCAAACTGTTGAGCTTCAATAACATCTTCGAGTTGAAATTTACTCCCCAGTGAAAATAAAGGCTGTGTCTCAACATTCAGCGCTCTGCATTTGACTGCACTCCTCAAAGGCAAGTTTCCTTGTTTCCAGTCAAATGCTTTCCGATTTGGGAAAGCCGATGAATGTGGTGTGTCGGCAGATGCAGATATGGACAGAGATCTATATGTTAGTTTAAAGCTACCATTCAGATGATTGCAAACAGACTCAGCATTGGTCTTCGAAGCCTTAGGAGCAAGTACACTCCCATTTAAGGTGCAAGTGGACAATATGAAAGATGATGCCATATACCTAATCAGATATCGAAGCTGAACATTTATCAGTCAATCACAAGTGGGATATTGCCAAATATTTGTAGTTAAGATCTTTACAAGCGAACTTCAGGATCAAATTTCCAAATCCGCCAAACAAAGTAAATAAAAATGCCTTCTACATAGTATTTTTTAAGAAAAACCCACCCCTATCCAAAAACAGTCCATTCTTTTTACTATTTTTGCTTTGGTCGGATTAAAATACTTTAAAACAATTATCATTACTGTTGGATGAAAAAAAAAAAAAACCCAAGACTATCAGGGAGTGATAGAGCAGGAACCAAATATTCAAATGTACCAGATAGCTTGAGCGAGCCCTTTGAGGCATATCATCGAACATTTCACGAACAACCAAGAAATAAGTCCCACACATAATCAAAGCATCATATCAAGTTTTTATGCGTGACATGTAAACATATGGGATAAATATTTAGTAAGAAAATATAATATGGAGTGGAGTCTGATCAAAACCATGTTTGATGAATCGGAGATTTACCTCAACTTGTAAGATGGTGAAAAAAGGAAACAAGACGGCGAAGTTGTAAGATATAATGTGGCTTCTAAATGTGATGTTGCTATCTATCTATCTCCCTCGCGGCAGCGCTCTGTTCGGCAATTCTCCCGCAATGAGCAGCCCAACATACCAGACGGCGAACTCGGCAGTGGAAATAACAACACGTTCAAAGTTTAAAATTAAGAGAAATCAATATCATAATCATAATTTATGTAAAAAAAATTATTTTTATTTTTTTTAAAATTATTATTTTCTTCGTTTTTTTCCTTATTTTGTAGATAGATCACATTTTTTTTATTTCATTTAATTACGTCTTGAATAAAATATGCAATACATGTTTTGAATGAAAAATCATAAAATGACATTTAATTTTAAACATGATATGTAAAAAAGGATTTACGACAAAACCTTATTTTAAAATGAGTAAAATTTTGAAGTAACCAAAATGAAGCATAAAACACAATTTATGGCCATTCATCGAAAAAACATAAAATTTGGCAATTTTTATTGATTTCGGACGTTTTTACCCTTAATGAGGCGGACATGGTAGGATTAGGCAGAAATGGATATTGGGTCAATTCCTCCCTTAAAATGCCTTATAAGGGAGATGAGTTGCCTCACCATATAACGTGTCTCATGCCACTATCTCCAACCAATGTGGGACACTTTAACACACCCCCCTCACGCGCAGCGTGGACTATCCCAAACGTCATTTGTTGATAACGATATTGGGGGGCCCATCATTGGATTGTTAAAATTTGGGATAGTCCACGTTGCGCGTGAGGGGGGTGTTAAAGTGTCCCACATTGGTTGGAGATAGTGGCATGAGCATATAAACCTCTCTCCCTTATAAGGCATTTTAAGGGAGGAATTGACTCAATATTCATTTCTAATACGGGTTGTGTGCCAGGTTGGGTTAGGCACTTATGGCACTAATAGTGTCATAAGGGCCAGTTTGATAGCTAGTTGAGATAAAGATGGATAAATAAAATCTAGTTAAAATAATATAGATTGGGTAATATTAATAATGTATTTTAGTATTTGATAGATGAAGATTAAAATCTTGATAACATGATTTACTGGTTTGATAGTTTAGATTAAAATTTAAATTAAATAGTGAAATTACTATTTTAACCTTATTTTAAATTAATTAAAAATTTTAAATTAAAAAAATGAAACACTATTTTGTTCAATAGAAAAAATTGAATCCCCCAGTTTTGCTACAGATTTCTTTTTTTTGGTCTTCATCTTCAATCCCCCGTCCCCCACCTAATCGGCGCTGCCTCCCTCCCTCTAGCGCCGCCCGTCCCACCGCCAAAAGAATCGGCACAGCGTCGCCCCTCCCTCTAGCACGCAGCATCGCCTCCCTCCCAACCCTCTTCGAAAAATTCAGGTTTTCATTTTAACTCCTTCCATCACCAACAACCCTACCGGCTCAGCGCCACCCATCTCCTTCACTCCAACGCCGCCCCGCCCCCAAATTCATGTATCCCATCCTCACGAGAAAACCACCATTATAGCCCCAATTGTTGATCTCAATATAACAAGAATCAATCAACTCCCCAATTATTGGTGTCAGTGCATCTGTGGGCTTGATGTTGAGTATTGCTATTGATGTTGTGTTCAAATGCCCATATGAGCATACATTTGTTTGTTGGTGCCAAAAAAAACCACAGCTACAATTACCTGTAATGGACTCCAGATCGGGGAGATGAAGAAGTCAACACTAGAACCTTCGTATTTGTGCTGGACAAAAGGAAATGCAGAACCTTCCAAGGGCAAACTTGTAATCTTCAAAATTAATGAATGTCACTGTTGAGGGTGAGAAAACGTAACTGGGGTGAGCGTGAGTTGTGGTTTGGAAGTGTAACAGTGATTTGGTGCGGGCCTTGGTCAATTTTCGGGGCGCAACTATTAATTAAGTCAGCTATCAAACACATGGATTACACGAGTTACCTATTTAATCACGCAGTATATGCCCCTATCAAACACGCCCTAAATGCCAAGATTTTACTTGGTTTTAAGAGCCAACGGAAATCCAAAATAAAATAAAGTAAAATGGTCCTTTTGGCACTTATGGCACTAATACTGCCATACGTGCAATACAAATACAGAAACAACAACAATAGAATCAAAAAATCATGATGTGAAGAAGATGAAGCACATGAAACAAACAAACAAACAAACAAAAAACCCTAAATAGATCATCTAAACCCTAAATGAAACATCTAAACCCTACAAGAAAGTGTTTAAAATGGTCTTTGCCATAAGTGCAAACGGAAATCCAAAATAAAACCAAGTAATAAAATGATCCTCTTTAGTGTCATAAGTGTCATACGTGCAGCGGGCGCTGGCCTTTCCCCGCGAACGCGCAACTCACCCATAAGCTTCCAACGGTCGCGCAATCACCTCAGCGGCCGAGTAAAAAGTGTATATTAGGCATACCACCTAATTAATGACCAAATTTTGTGATTTGAAGATTAGAGGCCAAAATTTGATTTTCAATCTTCATTATGGTCATCCGACTACAAAGTTTCTTTTGAATTTTTCCTTGAAACTAGAAACTTTATTTTAAATATTTTTTTATTTTCATAATTTAAAAAAATTCAATTTTCTAAATTATGTATTTCTATTTAATTTATTTTAAAATTATTAATAAGACATTATATAATTGCATAGAATGACATTATATATATATATATATATATATATTATAATTAATCTATTTTTAGACACACTAAATCAATATATAATCTCATTTAATATATTTAAACTTTTTAAATTTTTTATTTAGTTATATATATATATATATATATGGGGGCGCGCTCCATATATATATATATATATATATATATATATATATATATATATATATATATATATATATATATATGGGGTGGTTATTCAATAAACCACCCTTATTTTAAGAATTACGAACCAGCAACAATGCATGAATTTTATGTATAACACGCATGAATAAACTGTATAAAGGCATGAATTGCGAAAAATAATTTTTTGCTACCTTTGGGATTCGAACTCAGGACCATGAATTTATCCAACAAGGTGATGAATCAACCGTAGATCTTGATGATCTAATGGCTGTAAATGGTTCCTAATTTATATTTTAAGATGCGTTCTTATTTTAGCCTTCCCCTATATATATATATATATATATATATATATATATATATATATATATATATATATATATATAGGGGGCAGTTATTCAATAAACCACCCTTATTTTAAGAATTACGAACCAGCAAAAATGCATGAATTTTATGTATAACACGCATGAATAAACTGTATTAAGCTATGAATTGCGAAAAATAATTTTTTGCTACCTTTGGGATTCGAACTCAGGACCATGAATTTATCCAACAAGGTGATGAATCAACCGTAGATCTTAATGATATAAGGGCTGAAAATGGTTCCTAATTTATATTTTAAGAAGCGTTCTTATTTTAGTCTTCCCCTATATATATATATATATATATATATATATGGGGGCGCGCTCCAGTGAGACTCCCTATTTTTCGTGTAACATGAGTACAATCAATAAGACATATAATACTAATGAACAAAACGTATATCTAACGAAGAAGATGTATATACTGATGAAAAATAAAATTTAAAAAATTGGTAATGAATAAGACATATATACTGATGAACAAGACACTATATACTGATGAACAATGCAATATATATTGATGAATAACAAAATTTAAAATATTCTGCTCCCTCCAAGATTCGAACCCTGCGAAAAAAATCACCCTCCAGATACAATATCAGCCATATGATTGATGAAATAAACGCACCAGATCGTGCCCTAAATCTCACTAAAATTATGGAGTCTCATTGGAGCCCCTATATGTATGTATGTATGTATAATTTTCTTTATTAATTATATCTATTATTGTACATGAGTTATAATTGTACATCGCATGTAGGTCTATTTTAGTACTCCCTAGTCCCTCCGTTCCACGAAGCATGACACAGTTTTCTTTTTAGTTTGTCCCACAAATCTTGACCTGTTTATAAAAATGGCAAAAAAAATACTCCCTCTGTCACGCCAAAAGTAGACCATTTTTACTATATTGGGCGTCCGCAAAGAGTAGACCACTTTCCTTTTATGGAAATGGTACCACCACCCACTTTAATCTTTTATCCTTACAAACACACTTTATTTACAAAAAAACCACCTCAAATTCAATCTCAACCACACATCTCATAAAGTGGTGGACCCTTTCTCCATTACATCAATATCATCACCAATTTTATTAAATCTCGTGCCCAACCAAAGTGGTCTACTTTTGGCGGACGGAGGGAGTACTTTTTATTCACTTTTTATTTTTTCACCTACCACACATAACACACAAAATACCAATTTATTAATTTCCGTACCAAAAAGAATTAGGTCATGCTTCATGGGACGGAGGGAGTATATTATAATTAGCTCGCACAAAAACATTAGATGGAAAAAATGAATCATACTTCAAAAAAAGTCTAATTAGCTCTCCAAACTAATCAGATATGTTAAGACACATTTTCAGTCGTAACTTTACTAACTACATGTCTTAACAATAACAAATTCGATTGTTTCAAAAATAAAAATAAAAACAATAACACATTCGAATTCATAATTTATCATGCGTGTTCGAGATCGAGACCCTAATATTTATTAGAATTCAGACTAGCTCGGAATTTATTTTTCAAATACTTACGTGTTATGCATGCAACATTTTAATCATAGAATAAGATTACAAAACAAATAATAACACACTTTATATTAGGAAGAAAAAGTTTAAATTAATCATGAATCACATTCCACTAAACTTTGCCAACTGCGAAGCTGGCAGAGCGAAAAGAGCACACACTCCACACTCTTCTGCCTCCCTCCCTCTCTCTCTCTCTCTCTCTTTCACACACACCAAATTGCAAATTGTTGCTCGTAGCCAAGATTATGAACTCAACGAACTCTAGAAACACCCAAAAAACCAGAGGCCCCTTTCGAATCCTCCCCTAACAAATCATTATAACATGTAATCGAGTTAAAAAAACAAAACCATTTTGAAAGAAATTCCGAAATGGGTCCATCTCAATCCGCTCCAATCATTTTCTCGCTCATCCTCTCTCTCTCCTCCATCCTGGCCTCCTCCTCCGACTACACCAACCTCGTTTTCAAAGGCTGTGCAGACCAGAAATTCCCCGACTCCAACCCCCTCTACAAGCAAACCCTCAAAACCCTCGCCGCCGACCTCACCTCCCGATCCTCCGCCGCCAACTTCTACAAAACCTCCTCCGGCGACGGCGCCTCCGCCATGAGCGGCCTCTACCAATGCCGCGGGGACCTCTCCGGCGGCGCCTGCAGCGGTTGCGTGGCGAAGGCCACGTCCATGGCGGGGAAGCTGTGCGGCGCCGCCGTGGCGGCGCGGGTCCAGCTGGGCGGCTGCTACATCAGGTACGAGATCGCCGGGTTCCGGCAGGCGAGCGCGACCGAGTTGGTGTACAAGGTCTGCGGGTCGACCCGGCCCGGGCTAGGGGACAGGCTGGACGCGGCGCTGGGCGGGATCGCGAAGGGCGTGGCGTCGGGTCGGTTCTACGCGGGCGGGTACGAGTCGGTCTATGTGTTGGGGCAGTGCGAGGGCGATTTAACCAGCGGCGACTGCGTGAACTGCGTGAAAATGGCGGCGGAGAGAGCCAAGTCTGAGTGCGGGAGCTCCATCTCTGCGCAGATATATTTGCTGGAATGCTATATTAGCTATACGTACTACCCTAACGGCGCTCCCACCAACCATCACTCCTCATCGATTTCCTCCTCTGGTAATCAATGACGCCGCAAACTCTAGTATTACTACGTCTCATTTTTTTTCATTTTCATTGGTAATTAAACACTTTGATCGTGTATAAAATGAGATCATCGAATTAATTATGGAGATGGGTTTTGAAGGGAGAGAGAAGAATACGCAGAAGACGGTAGCGATTGTGATTGGAGGGCTGGTGGGAATGGGGCTGATAACGGCGTGTTTGCTGTTCACGAAATCAGCTTTCAAGAAAAAGGCTTATACTTACAAATATGGCGGATGATCTTCATCGTAGACACACACACAGAGTCATGGTGTTTATATTTTTCATTTTAATTTTAAAAAATTTAAAATATAATGATCTAATGCTGTAGTTCTTGATTTGGTAGGCAAAATTGGAGAATATTTTGATTAGGAAGATGAAATTGACTTTAATTGGGGAATGTAAAAACCGATCACCTACCCACCGTGGGCATGCAAAACGTGCCCATCATGATGTGGCAATTATAATTATAGTAAGATAATTTTAATTATAGTAAAATTTATTAGTTATCTTTCCTAATTAAAATTGACACATCAATGGTGGGCACGTTATGCTTGCCCACGGTGGGTAGGTGATCGGTTCTGATAGTAGTTTTGGCCTTTTTGGTGTTTTAACATATAGTTGTAGATGTGGAGTTTTCTTCATGACCAAGTTTATGAATTATGATGCTTGGTTGATCTCTCTTAATGTTTATTTACTTTTTTAGTTACTGAGAAATGTCAGTTTCAGCAAATAATGATTGATTGCAGGTGAGGATGAACTTTTAAATTGCTACTTTATACATATGTTAGTGTAATGAGCTATTTAACAATTGACAGGTGCGTGGGTTATTGCTTTGGTTTGTTTTGAATCTTTTGATTAAAGTGTACGACTCTACTTTGACAATTTGGATGATAGAAGAGATTTTTTAAAGAAAAAAATGAACTAATATAAATGCTCAAGTGGAAATTAGGGGTTTAATCAAATTGAGCTTAGTCGAATACCATTATATTTAAATTTGTTTCATCTATTAGAGGTGAGTATGGAGCCTTATTTATAAAGTACTTCGAAATTTATGACCTTAATACAGTATAACTAAATTTTCTAAATTTACATTTATATATGTTTAAAAGATTGTTTTTTAATATATTATTTTATTTATAATAACATAATATATTATTAATTATAATATATAATTGAATAGTGTACCTATTAATAATTTTATATTTTCAAATTAAATTGTTTAATGAACTTATTTACGAACTAATAAGCTAAATAGTTCAAACATTGCTGGAGGCTTTTTTTTAGTATTTTTATATAACCATGTGGTTATATAAAACTTCATGCTTATGTAAATGAGCTATGTTAAATTTGTAAATGAACTTGTTTATGAACTAATAAGCTAAATAGTTTACACAATAATGGAAACCTGTTTATTTGAGTATTTTTACCAAACCATGTGATTATATAAAACTTCATGCTTATGTAAAGGAGCTATTATAAATTTGTAATACAATATTTTTCAATGAAGAATGTTTGAACTTGTAAAAGTGGAACTTTAGATAACAAAGGACAATTACTTCCTCCGTCCCGCGAGTCTTGACACGTTTGGGTTCGGCACGAGAATTAAGGAGTTATAGATTATTGTTTTAAGTGTGTAATTAATAAAGTTATAAAATTGATAAAGTATAAGAGATAATATAATAAATGTGATAAAGTAGGAGAGAGAATGTAATAATTATTGCCCAAAAAGGAAACGTGTCAAGATTCGTGGGACGGCCCAAAAAGGAAAATGTGTCAAGATTCGTGGGACGGAGGGAGTACAAACAATCCAATTTCATAAAACATAAGCAAGTGCTATGGGTAGGGATGACAATGCATTTTAGATTCGATCTAGATTCACGGATTCAGATTATTTTATTCTAGATTTAGTTCTTGCAAAAATTGAACCTGATAAATTTGAATCGAATTTGAATTATTCCTAAATTTTTTGAATCTAATGTATTCCCTCCGTCCCAATATTGTTGGTCACATTTCCTTTTTAGTTTGTCCCACTATTGTTGGCCACTTTCCTAAAATGGAAATATTTATCACATTCAATCTCTTACTTTATCACATTATCTCTCCTACTTTATCACTTTATTACATTCTCTCTCCTACTTTATCACATTCTCTCTCCTACTTTATCATTTTATTATCTTCTCTCTCATACTTTATCACATTCTATTTCTTACTTTATTACTTTTATACTATATGATGAGGACTGAAATATGCACCAGCGCTATGCACTATATAATGAGAACATTTCCATTTATGCTTATGATTAGTATTATTATTATTAAGCTAACCAGTGCAGATTTAATTGAAGATTTGGGATAATAAAAGAAATAATAGAGCTTCCGGCGTAGCCAAGCAAGCATAGGCGATTCAGACCAAGATCAATGTATTAAAGGGGCTTAAGCCCAATCATCTTAGTAAATGGGCTTGAGGCCCTAAGGCTTATTTACATGCTTATAAATAGAGACTTAGGAGTGGGTTAGGGGGGGATCATCTCATTTTTTACTCATTCATCTCTTGTAAAATGTAATTCTCTCGAAGTATAGTGAAAAAATCCCCAACACCCCCGTGGACGTAGGTCTTCTCGACCGAACCACGTAAATCCGGTGTCGTTTACTGCTTTCTAGTTTAGGTGTTGGTTTCTCGTTTACCCACACACTTAAAATACTAATCTACAACTCCTTAATTCCCGTGCCGAAACCAAATGTGGCCAACAATATTGGGACGGAGGGAGTAGAAGTTTGAGATTCAGACCTGGTTCAGATCCTCGTCGACAACCAAGCCCAAGGGAAGTGAATCGGAGGCCTCACATTCTTCTCTGGATACACCTTCTTCTCCTCTCGCACATGACCACACGACGATTTTCAGCGGCCTCAAGCCTCGATTTCTCTCCTCGTTCCCGACCACACATTGATTTTCAGTGGCATCAGACTTCGATTTCTCCCCTCACTTTTTAGACACCCGAATCTCTCCCTTCTGACTGGAGAGCCAACGACGGCAGCTTGAACCCTAGCTTTATTCGCATGAACCCTAACGGCGACAATGACGGCTCCCAGAGAACAATAACAGCAGATATGTTTAAATTAGAAGCTTAATGGGCTTAATTAAGCCCAAATTTTTACTATTTTGGAAAGTGACCACTTTTAATGGGACAAACCAAAATGGAAAGATGACCACTTTTCTTGGGACATAGGGAGTATATATTTTTATTTTTATGTAATACTACACTAAAGATCTATGGCTAATCTATACATTTATTTTCATTATAATTTTATTAAAGGTGATACTTTACTTTTATCTTAATTTCAGTTTAATTTTAATGATATACTCCCTCCGTCCATGAAAGAACTTCTTAGGAGAGAGTGACACGAGTTTTAAGAAAAAATATTGTTGAGTGTATTGAGAGTGGATAAAAGGTAGTTGAGTATATTGAGAGTGGTGAAAATGTGTTATAATTAATATTGAGAGTTGTGAAAAGTGAAAAGTAAAAGGATTATAAATGGTGAGGTATAGTCCAAAAAATAAATAGAAAATTCTTTTGTAAACGTCCAAAAAGAAAAGATAGGAAGTTCTTTCGTAGACGAGGGAGTACATAATAATTTTTTTTCCAAAGAAATTCTGAAATGGGTACATCTCCAATCATTTTCTCTCTCACCCTCTCTCTCTCTCCTACACCGTGGCCTCCTCCAACGACTACACCAACCTCGTTTTCAAAGGCTGCGCAGACCAGCAATTCCCCGACTCCAACCCCCTCTACAAGCAAACCTTCGAAACCCTCGCCGCCGCCCTCACCTCCCAATCCTCCGCCGCCAACTTCTACAAAACCTCCTCCGGCGACGGCGCTTCCGCCATGAGCGGCCTCTACCAATGCCGCGGGGACCTCTCCGGCGGCGCCTGCAGCGGCTGCGTGGCGAAGGCCACGTCCATGGCGGGGAATCTGTGCGGCGCCTCCGTGGCGGCGCGGGTCCAGCTGGGCGGCTGCTACATCAGGTACGAGATGGCCGGGTTCCAGCAGGCGAGCGCGACCGAGTTGGTGTACAAGGCCTGCGGGTCGACCCAGGGCGGGCTCGGAGACAGGCTGGACGCGGCATTGGACGGGATCGCGAATGGCGTGGCGTCGGGTGGGTTCTACGCGGACGGGTACGAGTCGGTGTATGTGTTGGGGCAGTGCGAGGGCGATTTAACCGGCGACGACTGCGTGAACTGTGTGAAAATGGCGGCGGAGAGCGCCAAGTCTGAGTGCGTGAGCTCCGTCTCTGCGCAGATATATTTGCTCCAATACTATATTACCTATACGTACGGCGCTCCCACCAACCATCAATCCTCCTCCTCGGGTAATCAAACTCTAGTATCACGTCTCCTTGGTTTTTTTCTTTTTTTTTTTCGTAATTGAACAGTGTATAAAATGAGATCGATGATCGAATTAATTATGGAGATGGTTTTGAAGGGGAAAAGAAGAATACGCAGAAGACGGTAGCGATTGTGATTGGAGTGTTGGCGCTGATAATGATGGATCATTAATTTCACAACAACCACACTCTCAAATACACGTGGAGTAAGTGAGTTTATAGGAAAAGATCAAAATACCCTCAATATGTAAAAACTATAAATAGCGAGACATTGTATATTGTAGTAAGATTTACGCACACCTTATACTCAGAGTAATAAATATCTTGATAGTAGTGAGTTAGTGTGAGTATTGTTGTGAATGAAGTTTGAGTCCCACTATCGTTGTGTGTGGAGTTTGTGAACCATACTGTTATAAATGGTAGTGAAAATGATATTGTGGATGAATCAAAATGACAAAAGTGGAAGCGATATCATGGACGAATGGAGTATTAGGTACTCCCTCCGTCTCAACGAAAGCGGTGTGCTTCTTTTCGACACGGGATTTAAGGGGAATAAAATTATAATGTAAAAGTGTGTAAAGGTGTGTGTGGCCACATTGTCTGTAGTGTAAAATTATTACAAAAAAAAAACACCACTTTTATTGGGACGGCTTAAAAAGAAATACACACCGTTTTTGTTGGGACGGAGAGAGTATTAAGTATGAGCATGGATCTTGCATTGTGCAAAACAAACTCATCTTTAGATATTTTTTGTATTAATTATTTTGAAAATTATTAGCATGAGTGCACAAGCTTCTAATTGAGAAATCTATATAAATTTTTTATGTTATAATCACCACATATCACACAAAATGAACACGAATCAATTTTTTTTATTAATATATTTATATTTATATATTGCAATTAATGAAGTATATGATTAAAGAAGAAAGCTATAAAAGTAAAAAAGTTGTAAACAAAATGCAAGTGATTTAATTGTAAGTATTATATTATTTTAAGGTAAAAATATATTTAATACACTAAATTATCAATACTTTTTTAATTATATTATTTATCTATTTAGATGTATTGCTACATGAATTAAAAAGTATTGGACGCGCGGACATACATTCATTAATCATGAGAGGCCCTTGATTTGGTGTCTTGAGAGGTATGATTAGGGGTGTCTATTCGGGACGCGGGTATCGGGTTACCCGTCCCGAACCCGATACCCGATCGGGTACCGGGTACCCGATACCCGCAATAAACGGGAATCGGGACGGGAGCGGGTATCAGATTTTCAAATTCCGCGGGTATCGGGTATACCCGGATACCCGCATCCAATATTAATATAATATAAATTTTATATTTTTTATTAATTTTTAATAATACTAGTAAATAGTAAATCAGTAATTAGTTTAGTAAAAAAACTAAAATTTCTACGGTACCCTAAAATCCAATTCACTGAGCACTGTTCACAACCTCCCTCAAACTCGCCGCGGCCCCTCTGCCTCCCACCCACCCGCCGTCCGAGCCGAGCCGCCGTCCGCCGTCGACGCCTTCTCACCCGCGCTGGTAAGTTTTTTTTTTTCAAGAGTCGGCGCCTTCATAGCCTGCGAAATTGCGAATGATATTTGTAATTTTGTAAATGTGTAATGTGTTTCTAGATTTTTTGAGTTTGAGGTATTAGTTTAGTGTGTTGCATTCACATTTCTTACTTCTTAATGTGATTGCTTTATTTCTTTTTTCACCATCTCCGCTGGACCGCTGCACTCACTTTTCCCTTTGCATTATTACAAGATATAGAACTTTAATATATGTTCCAGTTTGTGTGTAATTTATACTCAATAATTTAATAAGTTTTGTGATGTTGTAGGAGTTAGTGGTAGTGCTTAGCAAGAGATTAGTGAAGAAAATATAGCAAAAGAGGCGGGTATGCGGGTACCCTAATACCCGCGTCGGGTATTAGGGTACCCGACGGTCGCAGCGGGACGGGTATCGGGTGCAGGTTTCAGCCAAAATTCGGGGTCGGGTACCCGCAATTTTCGGGTAGGGTACCCGACCCGTCCCGAATAGACACCCCCGTATGATACACTTGACCGTAGAGTAATAGTCGCGTTTACAACATGCGATTAGCTTCAAAGTTGGTATAGAATTCCAATCAACAATAGTGGAACTCCCATTTCCTCGCTCATCTCGAACCCCACCGTAGAAGTAAAGATGCAGTCCGTTTACCGGCGGTTGCGCCACCACCACTTCGACCAATCACCTGCACAAATTGCCTCTTACAAATCGATTATTCCTCTTTCCGATCGGTGTAAGTTTCTCCTCCGAATTTATACGCGCTCATACTCGTTTTAGGTCCAGAAATGTCTTGAAAAAGAAACGAAAAAGAAAATTGATCAAATTCGTAAATGTGGGTCACGGATTTTCAGTTAATGGAGCAAACGATTCGAGGTGCGCTTCTACTCTTGCCACCAAAGGCGTGGGGCATCTAGTTCGCAAGGGCACTGGTGGAAGATCATCTGTTAGGTAATTTGGTTTTTCAAATCCCTAATTGTATTTTAGACCTGATTTAGGAGCTTGTTTTCTGGCTGTCATTGTATGGATTCTACTGGTACATATTGGTTTCAGAAATGGCTTCATTAGCTTCCGTGTGAATGAGTTGGAGTTTGATTGTAGATTATTGGTATATTTTAGAATATTAAGTTTCGCAATTTCATCTTGGTTTAGGTGCGGTTGCATTTTCTTTATCTTTTAGTATTTATTTAATTTTGGATGTCTCAAATTTATTCATGTTGGACTGTTTTGGTGTTCGGCAGTGGCATTGTCGCGACGGTCTTTGGGGCTACAGGATTTCTTGGGCGATATTTAGTGCAAAAGCTTGGTTTGAGCCTCTTGTTTTTGCCTCACGTCTTTCAACTTAAATTCCTTAGTGCTACTTTTGAAGATTGCATTTTGATTTTGAGTTGCTTTGTTATGTTTTCCATTCTATTTTGTTAGCTAAGATGGGTTCTCAAGTTCTAGTTCCTTTCCGAGGCTCTGAGGATTCTCATCGTCACCTTAAATTGATGGGTGATTTGGGTCAGGTGACTGGCTTCTTGCATAGACTTTTATATCCAAGACACTGAAATTCAATAATCTTTTTTACTTCGAATTATGAGATTTGGAACTTTCCATGTATTCGTCATGCAGATTGTTCCCATGAAATATAATCCTAGAGATGAAAATTCTATCAAGGCAGTCATGGCAAAGGCCAATGTTGTCATTAACCTTATTGGTATGATCTTAAGATGACATGCCAACGTATAATTTTATTCTTTTCTATTACTTTATGTGTTCAATGTTTTTACGAACAGGAAGGGAGTACGGGACCAGAAATTTTAGTATTGAGGAAGTGAACCATCATATGGCTGAGAAGCTTGCTGTGGTATGTTGTATTGCTATATTTTTTTATTTTGCTTCCATGACTTTCACTTCATCACTTGTTCAACTTATAGTCAGCCTCCAAAGAACTATTTATTAGGAATTTAGGACTGTTATATATTTCAATGAATCAAGAAGTTAACATTTAAATGAAATTTCATGTAAATAGTAGTTCCATCATCCAGTATATTGAAACTACAGATTAGGCAATTGTTAGATTTTCATGTCCCCTCCTTTTATTACCTCTGGTTTTAGTTCCTCTTGCTTGAGGTTAAACTGAATTTAGGACATGCTCTGTCTTGTTAAATTTCAGTATCTGTGGAGTTTTAAAAGAAGTGGGAAGCTTGAGAATGGGGCTATTAGAAAGTTTTTAGAAACTGATTTTATGCATTGTGTTGCTCTCCTTATTTCTCAATGTCAAAATCTAACTAAAATACTTGTCCATATTGAGAGCTTAAGATACCTTACTGTGTGTACTAACAAGTCAGGTAATTAAATTGGTTATAGAATATGGTAGTGGTCAATCGTCGTTATTCTTGTATATCCTTGTCCATTATAAGTTCGTCCTCTTGATAACTAGAAAGAAAATCCTTTACTATTGATTTTTAAATGAATGTAATGGATATGTCTTTCCCTGAAAAAATGTTTTATTATTCTACTCTCAGTGAAGCAAATGCTTTGAAGCACTTTTCTGATGTCCACTTCTATTCATCGTCATTATTATGCGTTTTTTCTCGTGGACAAACTGATATATTTATAATGATGACGCCTCATACATGCACAGATTGCAAAAGAACATGGTGGTATCATGAGATTCATTCAAGTTTCATGCTTGGGAGCATCTCCATCATCTCCATCCAGAATGCTTAGAGCTAAAGCAGCTGCTGAAGAAGCTATTTTACGAGAACTACCCGAGGTTAATTGTGCACTATTTTTCTTGTTTCAAATGGATCTAGAATTCCTTGCTTATTTGATTCTTATTCTCTAATAGATTTAAATTTTTGGAAGCAAATGTATAAGATTACAGTCTCATTGTTATAATAGCTCGTAGGATACTTTTGCTTTTTGTATGTATGATTTCTCAGAAGTATGTAAACCAGTCATGATCATATTTTGCTTTTGCAATAACTGTCTGTCATATTTGGGGCCCAAAATGTGGTGCTTGTAACGGTATTATGTTTGATTTCATTCAAAGATCTACTTTTTTGTCAGGTCACAGTTATGAAACCTGCGGTGATGATTGGGACCGAGGATAGAATATTAAACCCATGGGCACACTTTGCTAAAAAGTACAGCTTTCTCCCACTTATGGGGGATGGATCAACTAAGTATGCTCTCATGCTACTGAAGCATTATTTTATATGATTCTTAAGTCATTGGTAAACCAATTATCTTATCATCATGCCATTCGCAGAATTCAGCCTGTATATGTAGTTGATGTTGCTTCTGCCATTATTGCCGCCTTAAAAGATGATGGGTCCAGCATGGGAAAGACTTATGAACTTGGTGGACCAGAGATTTGTACTATACATGAATTAGTATGTCCTTGAACCCACCCACAAAAGAAAAAAGAACAGATAGAGTGCTCTGGAAAATCAGTCATTCCCCTTTCTTTGTTTATTTCTTCCTGGAAATAATAGTAACGAATTTTGCATTACTGCAGGCAGAACTTATGTATGACACCATTCGTGAATGGCCTCACTATGTGAAAGTTCCTTTTGGTGTTGCTAAGGCAAGTCCTTCAGGCGCATCCTTACGCACTTATCTGCTGTAGATATTTTATGTGATTTCTAACTTATCTCTTGCTGGAGTTTGCTGAATCTTCCCCCACCCCTTCTTTGTAATATGTGACATTGCTTATGCTATCTCCAATCTATTAAGAATTTGAAAATCAGTGTTTCAGTTATGTTTAACAAAGATTGGAATTTATACTTCTATGATGTAGATATTTTGTTATATTGATATCACTCTTGCTGGAACTATCTAAATGAGGACTTCTTTTCAACTTCCAAAATCTCTGCCATTTTCTGTGCACTGCTCTATAACTCGAGAATGTGATGACTATCAGCCTTCAGATTCAGTGTGTTAGAGAAGATTGATAAATGCTCTGCGATATCATATGCTAGAAGATGTTAGTATTGACAAGTTTACAAGAGATTATTTATGCAACCATCCACCCTACAGTTGCCTTCCACACTTATTTCCTTTCTTTGTTTTTTTCTTTTTCTTTTTTCTTTTAACCCTCATTGGCAATTACATTCTGTATCAGGTTTGTTTAAATGAGATTGGGTGGTGGGAAGTAAACTTTTCTTTTTCTTTTTTTCCTTTCTCAGTCTCGGGGGTTCGGGTGGAGAGGGTTGGTGGTGTTCACATGGGGCTGTAGATTTAGGTTTCTGCTTTCTTATGCATGACTTGGAAGTTGGTTCCCTCATCTGATTCATATTTGGACTTTATGATGAGTTTGTCTCACCTTATTTTCTTGGTGTAAATGTTTTCTCTACTTGCATGCCTCAATAGGCATCCATCTTTGGTTATGGAATGAGGATGCAACATATTTATATGTTCCATGAAGAAGTTTATTTTTGAAATTGAACTTCTAGTAGTTTTGATCCAGATTATGTTGCGTTCTTTTAAGTACTTCGATACTCATATTTAATCTTACGACTGTTTGTGACATGTTTGGTTTCAGGCACTTGCAACACCCCGTGAATTATTGCTTAACAAAGTTCCGTTCCCAATGCCCGTCCCTACCATATTGAATCTCGATCAGATTGAAGCCTTTTCCACTGATACAGTGGTTTCGAATGATGGTAAGTGTCACGGGTTTAAGGATAACCTCTTCATTGCTTATTTGTGATTGTGTATTTAAAAGTTCACACTCGTTTCCAATATTGGATTCTCATAAATACATTTTTCATCTTCACTCGTTTTTGCACGCCAGCTTTAAAATTTGAGGATCTTGGAATTACGCCACGCAAGCTGAAGGGTTACCCAACCGAGTATCTGATACAATACCGTAAAGGTGGACCACAATATGGTTCAACAGTTAGCGAGAAAGTATCTCGGTCATGGGATTGAGGTTCAGCAAAATCACAAATTTAAGGTAGGGATGTTGTTGCCTGCATTCCTGCTCCATTCTCTATGATAATGCATGCAAAATTTTCTCACCTCATTGTTGTGGTGATGATGGAGAATGCGAAATGGCTGAAACACGTTCAGTTGGTTTAATTCCTAAATAAACGAATCACTTCAACCTCGAAAGCAGGTTGAGAGCCCTAATTTCTTTTAAAAGTGAAGTTCTTGATGGATATTGTTAATTTGCCCTACTCTTGTACTGCACTTTTCTATGCATGAGTTGTTATTTTTTAAAAGCAAACCACATTACATAATCTATCACCCCATTTTCACACAATTGAAATCCATGTTATATACATCTTTTTTCCCCCCCTTTCTTTTCAGAGAAACTAATGCAACGTACATTCATTAATTGACGATTTTTTAGTTAAGTCAATTATTTGTGATTTTTTTCAGGGGATTATTGGTGAATTTTGAACGTCAAACTACCATGGTGCTTCAATAAGTGTTGGAAATAAAGTCTAATTGCATGCCTAATGTAGTTTGCGATCGAATTTTGATATGCCTAATTTTTTGTAAATGTGTATACCACTCGAAAATGTTCACGTCAAAGAGAAAATCGACCGTGCCAAAATGAAATTGCCAAAAGAAACTGGGCATGTTCAATTTGTACAAGAATAAATTGTGGTTTTTAGTCTATGATATTTATAACATGGGTCGAATTTGCAATTTGGTATTAAAGGTTATGATTTTTGGTATAATTAACATAAAAATAAAATTTATTGAATATTGGTCCTACTGAAAAATTGAGAGAAAGTTCATTGTGCGTCTTTGTGACTGCCAACTAAAATGTCCTGATCTTCCAGCTATTTTAATGTGATACCATACCAGACCTTCCCATCATTTTTACAATAATTTCTCAAAAAGTATGATTTCTGCTTATAGAATATCGATGTGGATCTAACATATAGTTTAGATCTCAAAATAAAAAGAAAAGATTACTGGAAATGTTATAATCCATATAGGCTCATGTCATAAGTGAGAAATTAATAGATCCACCGAACTAGAAAATTGGTAATTTTCACACCGACATACAATTACACGTCAGATTTTATTCCAATATTGGAAAAGAACACGCAACATCATTTTTTTTGGAAGTTTTGGGTGTATCTATATTGCTACATATCTTTCTATATATATATATATATATATATATATATATATTGCTACATACCGATATTGATATTATTATTATTATTATTATTATTATTATTATTATTATTATTATTATTATTGTTGTTGTTGTTGTTGTTGTTGTTGTTGTTGTTGTTGTAAAACATATTGAAAAATATATTTGTTCAAAGTTGGTGATTTAGCAATTAATTAAAATAACTATACTATTAATTAATCAAATTAAATTAATAATGTATTATAGTGACTTCTTATTGATATAAATTACATATATAAAATTAGGTATTGAGATCAAATAAAAAATAACATTGGTGGTAGTTGTATAAAGGGGTAAATGCTTTTTTTTTTTTTTTTTTTTTTTTTTTTATCGGGCAAAGTCATGTTAGATGTTAGTAATTATGTCGTTTGACTCAATTTATAAGTTTAATACTCCCTCACTCTATGAAATACTTTCTAAAAGAGGGAGTGACATTAATTTTAAGAAAAAAGATATTTAGTGTATTGAGAATCACGGAAATGTGTTTTAATTAGTATTGAGGGTGATAAAAAGATTAAAAAAAATAAGAGTAAATGATATTTATAAGTGGTGGAATATAATTCAAAGATGGATAGAAAGTTATTTTGTAAGTATCTCAAAAGGAAAAAGTAAAAAGTTATTTCGTGAACGGAAGGAGTATGATGTTTAAAAATGAGCAAACAAGCATCCACTCTTTTGGTTTTCTATAACCCTCCAAATATTTTAGCAACCTACATTATCAATTTCTTTCGTTTCGAGATCTTGATTCTAGAAATTAAAATCTAAATTTTTAATAGGATCGGTGAGATGAACATTTTGAATCTATTTTTGATATATATGTATGAAATTTTTTTTTTTTATTTGAAAATGTGATACAGACGATTTTCGATGACACAAAAATGTTAATCTCTTTTAGCACAAGTCCATGCTATAACTTTTTTTGAATCAATATTTCGGACGAAGGAAATTAAAATGTTTTAGGTCGCCATTTTTTTTTGTAGAGATTTAATTGCATTAATTGAGAGGTTGAATACTTTTTTTTTGCGATACAAGAAATCTATCAGTAGTGTAAGGAATCTTTGAAAAAAAGAAAAAGAAATACAGCGAGTAAGGAATTATGCATGTCGGAAAATTCTCCGCTGACTTAAATCTGAAATTGAAATTGAATCCCAGACTCGTTTTTTTCTTGATAACACTAAAGACGCCATGGCTGAATCACGCCCTCCTCACGAGAATCCCATTCTGTCCCAGTTGACCGCCGGCACCCTTTTACCCTCTCTCTCTCTAGAGAGCTATTTATTGCCCTTTTTCTTAGGCTGACGCATTCCCCCATGTAATACACACACACATATATATATATTCTCTCCACTATAAAAGAATGAATCTTTCCATCCTTTGTATTCATTCAAACGTGACAATTCCACCATATTTTATACTATATTCGTGGTTAAAAGGGATGAAACTGTAGTTTATAAATTCCATAAATCAGTGTTTCCACCAACTCTTGATCACATCTCCCGAGGCCACCAACCCTTCTCACGAGGGGCTGAAATCTACGAGGTTTGGGTTGATTTTGAGGAAAAATGGGGAGTGTGGAGGCGGATCATGAAGGCGGCGTAGCCAAGAGGCTGTGGAACAAGTTCAAGAATGGAAGGGCTTTAGCTCTCTACAGCCCTTATATTGTTTGCTTGGCGTCTGGCACCTTGGACCCCACCTCTTTTCTTCATTGCATCTCTCAAGATTTCTACCTTCTTCAAGCTTTTGCTCGGGCGTAATTAACCTCCTCTCTCTCTCTCCCTCTCACACACACACACACACACACATGTGTTATAGTTTATACCGGTCTCCTAGGCGGCATATATGGTTGGGGATTCAATGTTTTAGGGTCAAAGGTCTAGGATGGGACACGTGGCAATGCCAAGTCGTTGTTGGGCCATCTTGATGTCGTAGGTTAGAGCTTTCTTTTATGGGTGTGTGTTTCTGATCGTGTTGATAAAGTCTACTGTTTGTTAGTTCTTTAGTGTAGCTTGCATAAAGTTTTTGAGTTCTAATTTATTGCAATGTGTTTTCTTGAATTAGTTTGGTGTATTCTATATTGGAAATGGTAGTCTTTTTGGAAGTTTTGATTGAATGGAATCAAGAGATGCGTTGCTGAATTTAAAGGAGCTTATTTTTTTATAAGATATGAGACACCATTTTGGGCCAAACGAGTTGTGCATTTGCAGATATGAACTAGCAGAAGAGTATGCAGATGATGATGAGGACAAGGAGGCCATTGTCAAGTTGAGAAAGCGCGTCTTGAAGCGCCTCAGAAACCAGGATGCACTTATTTCTGTAAGCCTTGAATGTCGAATTGTTCATATGTTTAGTTAACAACAACTTTCACAAGTTTAATGCTGATAGTTACTCTATTTTTTGTTATTAAAGAAAAAGTTTCATGGAGTTTGAAGTGGTTATAAGCATTGATAGATTATGTAGTGAAGAATCATCTACCCAAAACATCTTGAAAGTAACAGAGGAAAGGAATGGAAAATTGTTATTATTCATTATGATCTTGCTTCTTGTTCTACTACATTGCTTTATAATAATCAGCTCATATGACTACAGGCCTTAACTATTCTGCTGCTACGTATGTTTTAGGGGGTGCTTACTTTAGCCTAGATAGATAAAAATAGTATATAGGCTAATCCCTTGTTTACTAAGATGGATTGAAACTTTGGGATATCCTAAGGCCCTTGATAACTCCTATCATTTGAGCTAATTTTGCTTGATTTGTATCCCATTGAAAAGGTGGGATTGAAGAAATCCTAATAATGAGGATAAAATTACTCAATCGTGCATCTTATCAATCATGAAAAGTAACTCCTTAAGGTTTTAATAGTCGTCTCTCATTGCAGGAATGGGGTTTTGAGCCTCCTAAAGATCATACTTGCAATGATGCCACATCAAAGTATACCGAATTCTTGATGGAGACAGCCTCGGGGAAAGTTGGAGGAGAGAAATTTGCTGTCAAAATTGTGACGCCTTTTGAGAAGACTAAACTGGCTGCATATACGCTCAGCGCCATTTCACCCTGCATGAGGCTCTACAGCTTTATTAGTAGGGAGATCCAGGCTCTCCTAGACCCTGATGAGAGCAACAACATCTACAAGAAGTGGCTCAACAGCCTCTCTTCTGAAAAATTCGAGGTCTGTTTCAATGCCTGAATTCTTATATGATGGTGGTGTCATTTGTTGTAACCCAACATTGAAGTCAAGGAAGGAGCTACCAAAAACTAGAACTAACATAACTGCTTCATTTTACTGCTTTAAATTTAGGCATCAGCTTCGAGAATTGAAGACTTGCTAGATAAATTAAGCATTTCTTTGACCGGTGAAGAACTAGATGTCGTAGAAAGGCTCTATCATCGGGCCATGAAACTCAAGTTAGACTTTATCTGGTCGCAATCAGTCGTTCAGCAAACAATAGTTCCCTTTTCACTACTCCGCAACAGTGGCGAAGACAATCTCATCACTTTATGCGACTTTGACTTGACATGTACCGCTATCGACTCCTCTGCTCTTCTAGCAGAGATTGCAATTGTAGCAGCGACCAATATTTCCGAACCACAACTCCCATCATCAGATCATATCAGGACAACGTGGAACGAACTTTTCAGCCAGTATGTGGAAGAGTATCAACAATGTATAGAAAGCATTGTACCAAGTGAAGCATGTATTGATAATTCAACCCAAGGTTTGATTTATTTTAACTATATGAAGAAACAATCGTGTATTATTCGGTCATCAAGGTGGTTAACTGTCTAGGAATCTAACCACAGGGACGCGACTGGATTATGAAGGTCTATGCAAAGCACTGGAGCAGATATCTGAAGTCGAGAAGCGAGCTACTTCAAGAGTTGTCCACTCTAATGTATTGAAAGGATTGAATCTAGCAGACATAAAGAGGGCTGGTGAGCACCTCTCTTTTCAAGATGGTTGTAAGCGATTCTTTCAGGATCTCGTGGAATGCAACAAATGCGCTGCAGACATCCATGTGCTATCATACTGTTGGTGTAGTGATCTAATAGAGTCTGCCTTTTCATCAGGTATGTTTTGTTACTACGTGCGTGCGCAAGATTTACAACGTTGTAATCTCAAACTGCTCTTTGTTTGTTATCAGGAGAGCAAAATGTGTTGAATGTACACTCAAACAACTTAGTTTACGAAGCATCTGTTTCCACTGGTGACATGTCAAAAGACATGGAGTCCCCCATGGACAAGCTTCGAGTTTTCAATGAAATCACCAAGAATGGAGGTAAGGCCTCGACAGTTTACATTGGGGGTTCGGCTGGTGACTTGCTGTGTCTGTTAGAAGCAGATTTTGGTATCGTGATTGGCTTGAGTGGGAGCCTTGAGAGGCTTGGGAATCACTTTGGTATAAGGTTCGTTCCATTGTTCTCCGGTTTAGTGAGGGAACAGAGAGAGCTTGCAGAAACTGGGATTTTGAGTCGTGATGGAAGATCCAACATTCTTTATACGGTGTGTAACTGGGACGAGATATACGCCTTCATTTTGGGGCGGTAGACGGCCATCCCGTCCCTCCACAATACAGGAAAATAGTAGGCAATTCTTGGAGTAGCTAATTTTTGAAAAGGTTACTTGTTATAAGGTAAGGTTGGGCCTTGATCTATTGGTTTTTGGTGTGAGGATTGAGGGCCTGTGCTAATCTTGATTTGTTGTAGTAGATGATGGATTTTATTAGGTGACAAAGTTGTTGAAGTGAAATACTTCCTCTGCTTGCTATCAATAATATATGAGAATTTTAATTATTTTATTTTTGGCAATCGAAAGTAAACATTTTCTTATAGAATGAGGATTTATCATTCATCAGAAGCCATAGAAATACTCAGAATATCAATCAAATCAACCAACATCATCACATCCTACTATTGAACTTCAAGATTCATTACATAATTCAACAAAACCACACATACATTACATGGCAACCACAAAAAGAAATTTGACAATGCACCAAATGCAACATTGATTTCAAGTGAATCAATTTAATCGAATAAAAGAAAATGGAGCAAAGCTAACAGTTCAAGAGTAAACCAGATTTTTAACAAACTTCTATTCTCACTGATTTCCGGGAAAAGGAGAAAAAAAATACTTGGTTATATTTTTTTTTGGAGCATTTGTCAACATTCTGACACAAGTTTTTGTGTTTAGAAAAGCATCATCCTATATAACTATATAAGAATAAAAATTAGAAAAGTCCAGGGTTAATATTGCGCGATTTTCAATTAAGGAAAATAGATGATTTAAAAAAATTCTTGCAAAATACTAGTAGTATATCAAAATGGATAAATTGTAGCCACATTCTACATAAAATTCAAGAAAACCGAAAGTGAGTTCAGAGAGTGAGTGTGAGTAGTTGATGTTAGTGTTTTAAATTTGATTCAGATCAAGACCCCTTTAATGGGTACCAATAGTCACAATCTCTTGGTGGGTCACAAAAGACATAATCCCAAATTAATAATAATCATTTATTTAATCAACTCCAAAAAAAAATGATTTCGTTACATTTATTGGGTCCACATACGAGCTAAGAGGCCCCACACATACATGTGCAACACCTCATCCACATACGATTCGGTGATTCCCTCCTCATATATTTTGTTTCTAATTAATTACCATTATTGCTCTAAAAGTATATAATTTAATTACCATTATTAAATGTTATCATCACGATTTCAAAAAAAGAAAAAAAATGTTATTATCGTAATAATTACCATTAACTATTAATTTAACATGCATGTAGTTATTGTATAATCCCATGTGGATTTACAATTTGTCCAACCCTTTTTCTCCCTCAATATTAAATAATGCGTATTTTTGTTTGCACTAGTAATTTCTGACTCAAAATTAATCATATTCATACAAGCATACTTGTCTCTTTTAAAAATAGAGAGACAATGATAAGTACGTATTACACACTATACAAAAACAATTTATTTATCGCCATTTTATCCTAGCTTGACGCGTACATCCCATTTCATCCATTACCAATCTAAATAGTAGTATTACTTTATTCGGATATCTATATTGTAAAATAAGAAAATAAATTTGATTTTTAAATTCTAAAGACCGTAACAAGATTTTGAATAATTATGGCATGGTTCAAATTACAAACAATATCCACCATTCAACATAATGGTTCATTGTCCCTAAGGGGACACCAAGCGGTGCGATCTCCTGTATGTGAATAGTGAAGTCCGGAGTTCAAATTCGACTGCTTCCCCTCCCCAACTCCCCCAAGTCAAAAAAACGTATTGGTTCATTAATTCAACTAAATTACACGACATGAGATCATTTTTCGGTTTGATGAGATGAGAAATATTGATAATAGATTTTCTTTTTTGTGATAAAGAAAATATCTGGATAAGTTAATTAACTCTGTCTCTCTCTCTATATGTATATATATGATAAAAGTGAGGAGTGGGGACTGAGGAAGGATTTAACTTCACATGGTATCCATGATTCTCCCACTTTGGTAGGTCTCAAGACAATAGCCAAATTAGTGACACTCCACTCCATTTTATTTTAAACTCTTCTCACATGTTTGCATGTGAAATTCAGCAATTTTATACTTTTATTCCAACTAGATCGATAACTAACCTTCATCTTTCCTTGTTTCCTTCTTTTTTTTCATTTTATTAGAGGAGATTTGTTCTTCTAATCTGCATTGTAGTAGGATACTTGTCATTCTTGAAACCTGCTTTGTATGTACAAATTTACTCCCACCTCCTATTTTTGCATATATTCAATTTCTATTCCTTTTTAGACAGAAATTCCATTTCTATTCCTTACTAAAATGTAACCACAAAAAATGAGAGACTTTTATGCATCTGGATGCTAGAAATTAAATTGATCCGGTGATTAAAAGTTATAATTGAGAATAGATAGCTAGTTAAAATTTAGGAAATCTTAATTAAAATTCTAATTAACCCCTACTTCACTTGATTTCGTGTCATAATCTTTCAGTTATGGCAGTGAAAAGGTTACTATATCTACATAGTAAATTCATACTACATGCTAGTTGTACTTCCAAAGGCATTAAATCAGAAGGAATTGACAGTATAAAATAAGCAAACAACCAAATTAAATATGAAACTTCATAAAGTTTGACTGCCAATAATTAAACCAGAAATAAAGATTAGGAGGATTAATTTACAGTAAGAACAACACATTCTGTCCATGTTTCATGTCGGATTACACATCGAGAAAAGCCAAAATCTCCTGTCACTTTTGAAGGGTATTAACAGCCTGTTGCAGAACCCAAGATCTCACGAGGTTGTAATAATACTAATAATAATAAATAAAAAAACAATCACTAGCTATTTGCATAATTGCATGTTACTCCAAGAAATGAATGAAGATGAGTAATTCAATCATTTGATCATGCACTCTCTTCTTCATGTGTTTCATATAAACCGAGCTTCCTCCGCTACCCCACCAGCCCCGCCAAGAAACATGATGAAAAAGTGATCCCAAAACAAGAAACAAATCAACATGAAAAACAAGTTTCTCTTACTCTTTCTCTTCTTCTCTTGCCACTATATCTCCTCCTTCTCTGAGGTGGATGAAGCGTCGCTTCTTCTGTCGATCAAAGCAGCCCTCTTCGACCCACTGGATCATCTCGGAGACTGGAAATCGCCCGAAAACCACTGCAGATGGAGTGGAGTTGGGTGCGGCCACAATGGCATGGTTGAGAATCTTCATCTTTCACACATGAATCTCTCTGGTAGGCTGCCTGATGCAATCCAGGGATTGACAAGCTTGAAGCATCTCAACCTCAGCTGCAACGAATTCGCCTCGCCATTGCCCAACTCCTTCTCCAATCTCACCGCACTCGAGAGCATTGATCTCAGCCAGAACTATTTCATCGATGCATTCCCCGGGCTGGCCGCCGGGCTGGTGGCTGTGAACGCCTCCGGGAACAACTTCTCCGGCCCCCTCCCCGACGATCTCGGCAATGCCACCTTGCTGGAGAGCCTCGACCTTAGAGGGAACTTCTTCCAAGGCTCAATTCCTAGAAGCTACAAGAATTTGGGGAGTTTGAGGTTTCTCGGCCTCTCCGGGAATAATCTGACGGGCGAGATTCCGGCAGAGGCTAGGCGCGATGGCCTCGCTCGAGACCATGATTCTCGGATACAATGCCTTTGATGGAGGGATTCCCGCCGACTTGGGCAATCTCACCAATCTCAAGTATTTAGACATTGCCATTGCCAACCTCAGCGGCCCGATTCCACCGGAAATGGGGCGGCTGAAGCAGCTCACTACAATTTTCCTGTACCAAAACAATCTCCAAGGGAAGATTCCGGCTGAGATGGGCAACTTGACGGAACTGCAATTCCTAGACGTGTCCGACAACATGCTGTCGGGGCAGATTCCGGCAGAGATAGGGCAGCTGAAGAATCTACGGCTGCTGAATCTGATGTCGAATCAGTTAACTGGGTGGGTCCCACCCGGCATTGCCGAGTTGGATCAGCTTCAAGTGCTTGAGCTCTGGAACAACACACTGTCAGGCGCTCTGCCGCCTGATCTCGGCAGGAACGCGCCTCTCCAATGGCTCGACTGTCTCATCCAATATGCTGTCGGGTCCGATCCCGAGTGGGTTGTGCGATGCAGGCAACCTCACTAAGCTCATCCTCTTCAACAACGCCTTCTACCGGTTCAATTCCAGAAGCTCTGTCGAGTTGCGGATCACTGGTTCGCCTTCGGCATGCACAACAATCGCCTCTCCGGCGCCATCCCTTTCGGTTTCGGGAGGCTAGGCAAGCTGCAGAGGCTGGAGCTCGCCAACAACAGTCTCACCGGCCAGATCCCTGCCGATCTTGCTGCTTCTACTTCACTTTCTTTCATCGATCTCTCCAGAAACCAACTCCGATCGCCGCTCTCATCCTCCATTCTCTCCATCCCGACTCTCCAAAGCTTCATCGCCTCGGGCAATAGGTTGTTCGGACAAATCCCGAATCAGTTCCAGGAGTGCCGTGAACTCTCAGTGCTGGATCTTTCCTCCAACACTTTGAGCGGTGGACATTCCGTCGAGCATTGCTTCGTGCGAGAGGCTGGTGACTCTCAATCTGCGAAACAATGGGTTAACAGGTTCCATCCCATGGCAGATAGCTATGATGCCTACGTTAGCCGTTCTTGATCTATCAAACAACTCTCTCACGGGAGGAATCCCTGAGAATTTCGGCAACTCCCCGGCTTTGGAATCGATCAACGTTTCCTACAACAAGCTCCAAGGCCCCGTGCCGTCCAACGGCATGCTCAGAACGATCAACCCCGACGATCTTGCAGGCAACGCCGGCCTATGCGGCGGCGTGCTGCCTCCTTGCCCTCACACCTGCAGCGAGCAGATCACCGGCCGGTGCAAAACACATTAATTGGGGGATGGATTATTGGGATTTCGACGATGTTGGTGGCGATTGCGGCGGGCCGTGGGAGCACGATCCGTGTACCTAAAATGGCGGGAAGGGAGGTGTTTCGAGGCTGAGATTGAGAAGGGCGAGGGGGAATGGCCTTGGAGACTGATGGCGTTCCAGAGGCTGGGATTCAACAGCGGCGACATTCTCTCGTGCATCAAGGAGTCGAATGTGATAGGGATGGGGGCGGCGGGGACGGTGTACAGAGCGGAGATACAGAGGCTGGGGACGACGGTGGCAGTGAAGAAGCTGTGGCGGTCGAGCGATGATCTGGAGATGGGAGGCAGCGGGGAGCTGGTCGGAGAAGTTAAGCTGCTGGCGAGGCTGAGGCACCGCAACATAGTGAGGCTGGTGGGGTTCCTTCACAACGAGAGCGAGGCGATGATAATCTGCGAGTTCATGCAGAATGGGAACGTGGGAGAGGCCTTGCAAGGGAAGCTGGTGGAGTGGGTGTCCAGGTACAACATAGCCGTCGGGGTGGCGCAGGGGCTGGCGTATCTCCACCACGACTGCCATCCGCCGGTCATCCACCGCGACGTCAAGTCCAGCAACATCCTGCTGGACGAGCATCTCCAGCCCCGGATTGCTGATTTCGGGCTGGCCAAGCTGGTCGTGGGGAAGAATGAAACGGTTTCAATGGTGGCAGGCTCGTATGGCTACATAGCCCCGGGTGAGTTACTTCATTCTCAATCACAATCACAAATATATATACATATAATAACTGAAAAGCTGAATGAAATGATGGCAGAATACGGGTACACCCTGAAAGTGGATGAGAAGAGCGACGTGTACAGCTACGGAGTAGTCCTGATGGAGCTGGTGACGGGGAAGAAGGCGGTGGAGGCGGAGTTCGGGGAGGCGGTGGATATTGTAGGATGGGTGAGAGGGAAGCGGAAGGTGGAGGAAGCTCTGGATCCAAGTGTGGGGAACACCAAAGACGCTCAAGAAGAAATGGTGTTGGTTCTCAGAATTGCTCTTCTCTGCACGGCCAAGCTTCCCAAGGACAGACCTACCATGAGAGACGTCTTAAGCATGCTCGCAGAGGCCAAGCCGCGCTCCACCAAAACCGCTGCTATTCACAACCCAGTCTTCACCTCTTCCACCTTTCATTTCTAACTTAAATCACTTCCTTTCTTATCTATCTTTTGCTCCTTTTCTTTTGGGGGGAGTTTTGTATTTAAAATTAGGATCACAACAAATACAGGCATATCTTCTTCTTCTTCTTTTTAAAGTAGTTTGTAAGATAAAAAGAAAGATGAGAATTGATCAGATGCCAAGGAACAAGCATATCCTCCCAGCCATTTTAAGTTGCTGCTCCACATTAATATTCCATCCTGTTTAAATCAGTAGCCAACAATCAACCCATCATTTTTTACTACTCCAACTAATACTTTTCAAGATGCTGGCATTAGTGAATATATTCGACTTTTAATTGATTCACAGCTCCAGCTAAGCAGGACTCAATTCTATCTTCAAAACGATATAAATACTTTTGGAACTCTCAAAATTAATCCAAGGCTTTTGAAACTCATATTTTTAATTGTTATTATCAGCGTTAATTTATATGTTTAATAGATTTCCGACTCAATTACTTTGTTACTGAACGCTAGATGATAAAGTTGAAAACATGATCATAATACTTCAAATATCCTCGATCAATTTTGAATTTCAAAAGTCTCTGCATTGTTCTAAATATTAATTCCATTTTCTATTTAAATTGTTATATACTCCTATTTTTTTAATATAATTTTATTACTATTTTAGTAAGGATAAAATAGTCTATTTACACAAAAATATATTTGAATTAATATATTTTCATTTTTGTGATTGTAATTAACCTTTTTTTAAGTAAACTGGTTATTTAGGAGTATTAACATCGAAAATTAAATAAAAATTAAAAATAAAATTTTTTTTGATAAAATATTAGAATTGAAAGTGATATTAACCCTAATTAATAAAATGAAGTGTAGTAGGAAGAAGCTCAAAAGCGGAATACGAGGAAAAGCAATCTAAGCTTAGATTTAAGTTGCGGCAGCGCAGTTGATTTCCTTCTTTTTAAAACCCTAACCCTACCATTACCAATTCGCAGCCCTCTTTTCCTTGTATAAATAACCAATCACTCGCCACATCTGTTTAACCAGGCACTCTTCATTCTTCTCTTTTCTTCTTTGTTTCCTTTTTGTAATTTCTTTTCGTAATTTTATGATTGGTGGGCGATGATGCTAAATGGTAAGGCTTGTTTCTCAAAAACATTCGCAGTGGCCGCCTAAGTGCTTTCGCCTTCGCCAGGCTTGAGAGTATATGCTGCTATTTTCCTTCCTTGGATGTCTGAGCCGCCATCTCTTTTATAGTTTTTTTTTTTCCAAAAATTCTTTAATTTTGAAGTTTAAAATCGTCTCCTTGATTGTTCTTTTTCATTCTATTAATCAATAAAAATTTGAGTTTGTTTGGATTTTTTTAATTGTCGTAGCCTGTGATGCGAGATTATATTTGCTACTCTTGATGGGATTGTTTTACCATCGGATGATTCTTTATCTACCAAGATCTTTGAGGCCTATTCTTTTCTTAACATAATACTTCATAGACTTTATGTCTTATTTGTTTCTTTTTCTTTCTGATTTTTATCCATCTTTGGGACGGATAGGTAAGTGATACTTTTTATGAAAGTTATACTTTCTTTATGGGATGAATGGAAAAAAAAAAAAAAGAAGTGATACTTTTTCATGAGACGGGACAAAATAAAAAATATGAGTACTTCTTTGTGGGATGATTGAATGCCTCCATTTCTAAAACTGAAACCTAAGCTAGAAGAGTAAAGAAAATATTTTCTCAAAAAGAAGAAAACATTGACAATCAAATACTTTATGTTTCGTCGAGCCCCAAGTTTGTGGCCCTCCTATGACTGAGTAATTTGGTTTCTTGTGTTGGCCTGTATGTAATGGATTAAATGTAAAAGTTGACAACTACTCGTGAACACGTTATTCTAATAACAGGTAGTTATTAGATTCCAATTTTGTAATATGTAATGGATTTCTGCAACAGCTCTCGGGGTGTAACTTTCGAGAGAAAGAGAAAGTGAGGGGGCCAAGATTAATATGTGAAAATAAGATGGGAAAGGGTAGCAGCGTAACAAGGGAGTAATGCCAATTTATGTATCAACTATTTCCACTAGATTTAAGGCCGAATTCAATGAAAACGAAGGAGATTTATAGAAAATTTTAACGAGCTATCAGATGACATACCTAGGGCGAGCAGCACATCCATCTCCATTCCACTTGGGATGTTTCTTACCTGTTCTGGATCTGAATAGAATAACAATAGTTTCAAATCATAGATAATGAAACAATCTATCCCAATATAATACTGAATTTGTTCTTTGGGGTATCATCTTTTCCAATAGAAAAACTACACCCTATTTAGCATCTGCATGAAAATTTCTCATTACTGGTACAAAAAGACAACCCCCCCACCCCCCAAAATTGGAAGATGAAAAAGCAACCAAAAGGAGGACAGAAAAACCCATAAGTATGAGAAAATTTGAACCCGAAGGCCACTCAGAAGATCTCTCCAAATAAGTTTTCACTTGAAACCGGAAAAAAAGAAAAAAAGAAAAGACACCAAACAAAAAGGAAGCATTTGCTTCAGCAATAAAACTGAAAGTCATGGCAACATGCGAACCACTTTTGTTATTGGATGACACAATCACTACATCACGTGCACCGAAACCACCAGTTCTAACTCTTCTCTTTTGCTATCACTGGCACTTCGCTCACCTACCAGAACTCCTTCCACCACGCCCACCTCTGCCTCGAATCCCGCTCCCTGATCAAGAAAATTTCAAGCCAGGAATAGTGTCAGCGAAGGACAAATGCAATCAATATAATTTCTGGGCTTAACGAATTCCAGAAAGAAACACCATGCCTGGCGCCCAACATTCTATATTTTTTGGATGCCTAAAGGTTTCTTGAAAGTGATAGGAATTCGGAGAAAAGGAGGAAGAAAAGACTGGGAATGTGATTGTACAGCAACAGCCATCTGGGCATATCAAATTTATAGTTAAAAGTAGTAGGGAAAGATGCATACTTCCACCACGAGCCGCACCACTATTTGGTCTTCTCTCCTCAACATATACTTTCCTTCCGCCCAATTGAATAGGAGAAGCCTATCAAAAATATTTTAAAAAACAAGATACACAGTCAATTCAAATTAATAAGAAACAAAGCATAATCAAGATTTTATCTTTTTTTTGTTTACAGAAAAGTCAGGCTCAGGTATGGATATGACTTATGAGCATACTCTTGGACATTAATGCTAACATAGACAAGAGATACGCTAAGACCACAGACAGATTATATTTTTCATGAAAGTTATAAGTTATAACCACATTACACTCATCGAAAATTAAAACACCTCCAAAACAATAATTAACGACAGTCATAACATGGCTCTCTCTGATTGATACTTCTATAAACTGCAAGTTCCTCATCTATATAGATTAAAAATTTGTAACTCATATGATGGGCATCTGCTGAAATGCCCTCAAAATAGCATGATTGAAAAAGCTCCCACCTTGATCACTAGACACTAGATAAAATGATTTTGCACTATTATTTGTTCCTCAAAAGAAAAATTCCATACCTTGAGAGCATTCCGAACACTCTGAATATCTTCAAACTCAACAAAGGCATAGCAGACACCAGTATCCTGTGCACCAAGATATTTTCAGAGATTTCACGACACAATAAATTTAAATACAAAAGATTATGATATGAAAGGAAACATACAATGCGGTTCCTCAAGAAGATTCCATCATGCTTGATTCTCCCGAAATTCTCAAACTCTTGCTGAAGATCAAGACTTGTTACTGAAGACGGCAAATTTCTCACATATACAGATTTTGGTTCCCCTGACAAAGTAAATGACAACAAACTGAATCAGTCAAAGAATCAAATCAAAGATAAGCAGTCAAACATTCATAAGTAAAAAATGTTTAGCAAATAATATAGGTCATATTGCCACGTTGACCATCAATTAATGCACCTCCTAGTAGATAATGGGAACAAATGAAAAAAATCATCCAAAAGCTGAGCCTCATTAACATACATTTAGATAAAGCCATTTTAACAATCTTATCAAAGGAACCTCCCAAGAGTAAGACACAGCAAACACAGAAAAGAATTTGTGGTTGAAATGAACAAAAGGAAGTGTTAGATATTTGGGCTTTTGGCATGCTTTCATTAGCACAACTAAAAAGGAAATTATCAGCCATTACCTTCTTGTGCCGATAAGGATTCCTCCATTACGTCCAGACCAAATGATGGAGGAGTTGAGATTGGCTGCTGCACCACAGGTGGTGAAATATGGTTCCAGTCTGCAACAGGTGGTCTCGGAGTGAAAGCTGGTTGCGAAATCATTGGCGGTTGAGTTCTTCCTTTAACCCGCAACTTACAATTCAAAAGAGAGTCGACAATTAGAAAGAGTTAATACAAGAAACTGGATTAAAAGTTGAAAGTAGGATGAATTTGAACTAGAACTCCTCGAAGCTTCTAGGTTGCATGTACTACAAAAATTAGCAACACCACAAATAAATGTATGTCAAGTTTTAAAAAGAGAAAACCCGCCTGAAGGTGAAAAGATTGACATATCTCAAGTTTCTAGGATTAAAGTAAGCACAGATTAATGGCACCTGAGATACCACAAGAGCTTTAGTGTATAATTGCAAAATTGTTCTTATATTAGACATATGCAGGAACAGTGGAACAAAGCCACATATAATCAATGTGTAAGCTAATATTACTCAGTATTTGACTAATGCCTAGTTTTCATGGTCAATAAACTTGTAGCAATTTCACATTGAAAGATTTGCATCCAACTCACTATCAGGTAGGAAAACTCAGTCACATTCTTATTTCTTGGACCTTTGATGCTAAAGAAATTTAAGATGGCTTAAAGAAGTGTCAAACTATTTTTGAAGTAGCTAAGCAAAAATGATACTTACTATAGATGCATAGGTGAGTTTCTCCGGTTCTCCAACGGGTTCCTCCACAGAAAGCTGAGGTTCATGCACAGTAGATAATGGATTTTGAAGCACATGACTTGTTTCTTCAAAAGGAGATTCTTCTTCAAGTCTGTCAACTTCAGGCTCTGGCTCCTGCTCTGGCTCTAGCTCCAGCTCGGGTTCTGGCTCAGGATCCTGTCGAAGATGCTCCTCATAACTGTAGTCTTGAACTGGCTCAACTCCTTCAACGTGAACAGAGTTACCGTATTCACCTGCCTCCTCCTCCAATGCATAATCAGAAACTGTTGTAATTGTAGAACACACTGTATCAGACTATTGATAACACGTCTTAGCTACCAAAAACTGCAAAGACTTTCTCATCATGAAATCCAGAAGTTTTGAAATACAATCCAGTGTAATGCAAAAAAAGACCGCATGAAATAACTGAGATTGATCAAAAAGTATAAATTTTTGCATAATTAAGACTTTTACCTCATGTATTAAGCCTAACACATACTTCAGGAAGAAAACTGTGCGGTCATGTGAATATCAATCTTTGGGCCGATATAGCATTAGCCATTAGTGTAGGTTATAATTGGTTAAACATGCATTTGCATCTGCATCAAAATCTTAGCATAGATTTGACACGTGTAATTCGCTTTAAGGCATTCATGGAAATACATTTTCATTTCTAACTATCTGAGGAAAACTGAGAAAAGAATTCCAGCCCTACTTTAGCTGAAGAACATGGAAAGTTCATATCCCAGTGGATGGATACAATTGTGTCTTGGTATGGTCAAAATATAATTGTCAGTAACAAAATCACTTTATAGTGATTTAGCCGATATCTAGTTCAAATAATGTCTAGAATATCAGTACACACACCAACCTTGAAAAAAATTAACAAACAAAAGATCCTCTGCTTGTGCCTCTTAGTGATAAGGATGATATTTGAGCCTATACAGGCAGCACTAAGCATTTTAAAAAATGAAAAGATCATGTACAGTCAATTATACCAGGTGGATCAGGAACATGAGATGAAATAGTCGGCTGATAATCAACATGCTGTTCATGTACTGGAGCTGAAGGTTGGTGCGTCACCTCATCATCGGCGAAATGGAACATATCATTCAGAACAAAGTAACCTTTCTCTTGAGGAGCAAGGAAAAAAGTTTGCACAAATTTCCTCCAATAACTGAAGTCTCTAGACTTGACAGAGCCAGTAACAACTACAAGAACACCTCCATTCCATGATTCAAGTGACTTTATTGTCTTGATCTCAATTCCCGAAAAATTAAGAGACATAAGCACTTCATGAATTTTCTGTAGCAAGAAAGACATACATTTTTGCATTAGTCAATCATAAACTAGACTCTGATCATGATATCATTGATTAACATCCAGAAGAGCTCAAGCAGACAAATTCCAATGCAGAAACATTAAAAGGATTAGATAGCAGTGCTCGACATTGGCCAAACAGACAACAGCAAAAGTGAAAATTTTGATTCTCAAAACAGAAGACACTTAACAATAGGGCATAGAAAATTTTCAATTGCTTTGCACATAACTAATTAGCACTGAGCGGCTTAAGCCACAGCCAAGAAGTAAAAAAGACTAAACTGCCATCGGATCTGTTTCCACCTGATGCTTTCCAAACAAAAATATCTCTGATCCATGGAATGAGATCCAAATCACAGTTCACTGTCATGATAGAAATGCATAACGCAAAGGCTAAAACTTACTTTTCTAGCAACAAAAAAGTTAAAAATAATTAAGCCAGAGGCAAAAACATAGATTAAGATCTGCTAAGCGTAAGAAGAGCGTTTACCATCATATCCGACGCAGACTCGCTGATTTCTCCATCAACTCGCATCATGGAGCTGGAATCATTGTAAAACTGGTGCACATACTCCCGCTGCTGCTGAAACACCTGATAGTACTGTTGAACGAAGTACGAACCCACCTGAAGAATTCCAAAAACCACGATTAAATGAAAAAGCTAAAACAACAGTGAAGAGACGAGCTCAGGATTACTCGCAAAACAAATCCGAAACGCAAATGTTAAGAATTACCTGCGATGCAGTGACCTGAGCTGCGTACTGGTTCGCCATTCTCCGATCGAATCCGCCGACGGCGATGCTAAACCCTAGATCGAGATTTCACGATTCGAAAATGGAATTTTCGTCGCTCGCGTTTATTTGAATAAATTAAAGGAATTTATCCCGCTGTTTCTCTGATTTACGAGAACGGCTTTTCGGTAAAGTGACGATAAATTCTTTTATATATTTCTGTTTTTTCCGTTTCTTTTTTAATTTTCTTTCGCTTGGGCTGTGTATCCGGCGTTACGTCACCGCTGTTTCGTGGGGGTTTATGAGGACAGGATCTTCACCGTCGAATGTGATATTGTAGCGACGGATAGGATTAATTCTTTGATTCTTCTACTGTCGGACTACAACTCGTGGGGCATGTATCTATATTGTGTCCAATGTATGATTATTACTACTAGTGCTCCCTTTCTCCCATTATAATGTCTCCTTATTTTTTAGGCACCTAAATTAAAAAATACTTTATCTATTCATAAACAGTATGTAGTAAAGTGGAAGAGCACGAATTTTAATTTTAATTTTAGTGTTAAAAGATTATATTAGGCCCACCAAAATATAAAAGTAAAGGATGAGTATTTTATAAATATTAAGTGTGAATGTGATTTTAAGTATAAAGAAAGTTTCTAAAAAATGAAATACACAATCTTTGTGGGCGGACGACATAGGCAGTATATAATTAATAAATAAAATGAGTTAGTGAAAATATTTAAATATTAGGTATATAGAGAAATTATGTTGTAAAAAAAATGAGACATTTGTAATGAATATCTCATTATGGAAAGTGAGACATTTATAATAAGACTGAGGGAGTAATATTCATGAAAAGTAAGATTACTATGTTTAGCTCTAAAATTTCATTCCCCCAAACAAAAAAATAAATAAAAAATCAAACTCACATATCAGAAATACAAATAGGCACACTGGGTACACATGACATGAGCAAGAGTCAGGAATTTGATGTCACTGAAATACTGAATGTTACTAATTTGTGTATTACCGCAAATTTAAATACTAGTACTATATGATTTTTGCAACACCTGAAATTCAATAATGAACTATATATGATATGAGGATGTAAATGAGTTAGTTTTTTAAAGTTTTTTATTGTTCCATGTAGACATGCTTATTAAACTGTGTTTAGATGTCATAAATTGTACTCGGCGTGCTTCAATTAGGTTTTTGAAATTTTATTACACGTTAGTTTAGATATGTGCTAGAATCAATCGAAATTATTATTTCATGTTGTCAATGAAAAAGTTTCAAGTTTAAAACAGTGTTGGTAATTACACTATGTTTTGCAAAGAAAACTAGAGTCACGCATAGCATTCACATCCGCTGAATAACTACTTACTCAACGGAAGAGGTGATCACTTATGAGTACGCAGCCTGCATTGGGCAGACTCATCCAACTTACTCATATCCATTATAAAAAAATGGATGAGTAAGCTATGAATAAGCTCCCTACATTCGTTGAGTAAGACTCGAGTAAGCATAAAAGTAGCGCGTGCATGCACGCGCCATTATATAAAGGCAGGATGAGCCTTACTCATCATCCGGATGAGTAAGGCTCGAGTAAGCCACCACCTACATCGGCCAAGCTTACTCGAGTAAGGCTTCTTGAGTAAGTCGATGTGGGTGCTCTAAGTCTCGTACCTCACACCTCACACGGTAGTTTGACGTGTGAGTTTGGCATTAAACTCACTCTATTTTGCAATGCAAAGATAAATATTATGTACACAACATTTCGATAATCCGACAGAAGATGTTTGTTTGAAGACGAACCCATTTTTCCAAATAATGATAATGACTTACTGAATCCATATAAACACCAGAGTTTACTCTAAAAGTCAAATAGTCTACAGGGTACATTACATAATTAATTGACTGCAAAAACCTAGTTTTATTGCTCTTGTAAAAATACAAAAGGCCTCTTCTTCTTCATCTTTATCTTCCTAGAAACTTATTCCATGTACACATTGGAGCCCGCGGCAACTATCTCCTTACTCCAAGTATATCCCATCTCAGATCAAACCATATTCGACTTTCCATTTCCATGGCCAAGGAGAGGATCCTTACCTGCCGATGCTCACTTCGCCACCGTCTCAACTGTGTTTTCCAGGGTCGCGCTTCTTTCTTTTTGCTTCCATCGTGATTTCCACACATACAACGTGAGATCAGAAGTCAGGAATGCTACTCGATCTCGATGAGTATTCAGAAACCAGCTTAAGAAACATGGAAGATCTGTCCTCCAATAGTCGTGCTGGAGTGTCAAACTCTGCTACCCGACCTGCAAATCATTCAAGGGCGTTTACTTTGGGTGCTTGAAGAAATTTCATGATCAAACAAGCTCCAAATTGTCGAATCTCCTATCTAAGTTATCATCCAGAAAAATTACATTTTAACAGAGAAGGAAACAGAAGCACTGCAGGAGAGAAACAATAACAGTCAACTGGTATAGACAAGAATTTCAGAAACTGCTGCAAACCACCATACATGGAGATGCTACCTCATATTCCATTTTTGAGTTCTCATGAACAGCAATGCTATGTAATAAAAAATTAAAAACTTTAGACAGAATAACTAAAGTTGTAGAACGCACCGTCACTGAGGACCAAAACCAGGTCACTATCGATGACTGTAGGAATGCGATGAGCAATTGTACAAACAGTACAATTCTTAAACTCTGTTCTTATTATCTTTTGGATCAGGTTATCTGTGGCCGTGTCAACCGAGGCTGTTGCTTCATCAAGAACCAAAATTCTCGCCTGTTTAAGCAAGGCACGGCCGAGAGACACTAGCTGTCGCTGGCCCACGCTCCAATTATCTCCACTTTCTAAAACTGTCAACATATACAAAAGAAATAAGTCCCTTTGAACCTCCGATTTTTCAGCTTTTAGGCTGCCTAGAGACAGAGAAGAACATATCCATGTCCGAGGAGCATACCCGGCGTATCTAGTTTATGCTCTTTCTGGCGAACTATCTCAGCTAACTGAGACTTTTCAAGAGCCTGTGGCAAATTATGTGCAGCATGAGCATCAAATAGATGTTTACGGAATGACAAACACAAAGCTGCAGCAGATCATTATATTCATCTTCAAGAAAGACTAGAACTACGAAAATGGACACCGCCAACAATTGCAGGCATATAAAGAGATTTCCCAATTAAGGATGACAATGATAAGCTTGGAAAAGGTGCAGCACTTGATCCTCTCGATTATGAGTACAAATGTTTTGCATTCTTCATGTAGAGTTAGAAAGTGAATGTACCTGCCAGATGGTGTGATCAGAATGCTCTTCCAGAGGGTCGAGGTTGCCTCTGATAGTTCCTTCAAATAATGTTGGCTCTTGGGGTATGATACCTAGGCGGCTCCGGAGATCATGAAGTCCAACTGTTGAGATATCAATGTTGTCTATAATTATTCTACCACCTGCCGGCTCTATCAATCGAAATAGGGCCTGGATCAAGGTAGATTTTCCACTTCCAGTACGACCAACAATCCCAATTTTCTTCCCACCAGGAATTGTGCAGGAGACACCATGGAGCACAATGGGAAGATTCTCCTTGTAACGAACCTGGAGTGGAAAATACTTCAAACTCTCTCTCTCTCGCACAAACACACACACACACACTCACACACATAAAGAGATGAGGCGAAGGACTATATTTGTTCTTTCTATCTCCACCTGCATTAACTCATCATGTTTCTTAGACCTATGAGCTTATCATGAGTCTAATCCAGTATGGTGTCGTCCCATGTCCGCGAACAAGTCATCATCCACCCCACCACTAATCCTAGCGTTAAAATGTGTGAGACAAGACTCCCCACCGCAGGCTTCGTTAGGATTTGAAACTGACCAAAGGTATAAGTAGATCAGCTGAACTTTAGGATTTTTTTAATCATATATGTATGCAGTGGTCTACAAAATACTGAGTTTCTTTTTTCTTTAACTAAGTTTTTTGTTGCTACAAAAATCAATCATGTTTCTTTTTTTCTTTTTCCCCCCTTTTGATCAGAAATTTCAAATAGCATATCGTAAGATTAAAGATTCCGAAAGCTCTCCAAGTAGCCTGACAGAACAGTCAACTTACACGATGCTAATATGTGCATGGTTTAAATATATTGTACCATGTGGAACATGCCTGTGGTGAAAACATACAATGTTTGACCTTACTAATCTGGAAATGGCAGTTGCCCATTTACTTGATCTTTTCCATAAGCAGAAAATAGTTCTCAACTAGAGTACAGGAAATCTGATTAATCTAAAAACTAAAACATTTCCCTCAAAAAAAAAAAACCTTAAACATTAAAGTATAATTAGTGTAAAATATGAAAAACACACTAACATGGAATATGATTTAATTTGAACTCATATCTCGGTTCCAATTTAGAAAACTTATATTTATAAAATAACTCGACAGACATCTAATCTAGATTCCACTGACGGTGTGCCAATATGCACACAGGGGGAAAAAACTTCTTAGACATCTAATCTAGACTCCACTCACTTGTACTAGCACATTTCTTGTTTAAAATTCAAATATTCAATAACTTCTTTTTGCAAGTTTAACATCATCATTTTAAAGTACATTGCTGATTACACTTCTTAGTACAAGAGAAAGGGATATCTACCACTACAGGGTAGTCTATGTGAAGAGGGGGGGAAAATTCCACATATAGGAATAATAGAAGTGATGAATATAACACTACAAAAGCAATAAATCTCAATAGACATACCTTTAGATCACTAAGCTCAATTTTTCCATTCTCAGGCCACGAGGATGGTGGACGAGAGTCGTCAATAACTGGTGGTGCTTCACTAGGTATTTGGCAGTATTGATGAATCCTTTCAATGGAGATGATTTTGTTTTCAAGCTTGCAAAAACTGAGAATCCATCTTGATAGACGTGCATTCAAGTTGAGGCCATATGTCACTGCAAGGCCAGCCATACCTTTGAAGACAAATTCAGCATTGAAAAATTAGCACGAGGTCTCCATTATTTGCAAATTCTTCAGTATTTTCTCTAAAATTTTCATTAAAGCAAATAACTTCAAAATTAAGAGGAAGCATCTTAAAAGAGTGGTGTAAACAGGATCACCAGCAGTTTCTTAACAATAAAAATGATGCGGATCTCTATATGAATGGAATTCTATTTTGCAAAATGGCTAATTCAAGTTGATGGTTATGGAGGAAAACTCTAACAAACATCAGCAGACATGCATTTGATATTTGAAAAGAAATATTCACTTACTGGGGTCTATTGCTCCCTGAGGGAAGCTCACGAGTAAGATCATGCAAAAAGCAAATACAAAAGTTGAGAGTAGTTCCATGCGCAAGCAAAGCCACTCGATGGCTGCAAGACTGCAGAAAAATGGACGAGAAAAGCAATCTAGAAGATACAGATTCCTCTTCATGAATCTTTTTTCTTGTCCAAAACCTCTGATATTAGCTGCTCCAGCAATTGATTCGGCAAAGAGATTAATTACTGGAGATTTCTGGATGCTAACAATGCGGACTAGTTCTCTAGATGAAGCCATATAGTATTTCTGCATTTTTATTGAGCAATGTGAGATTCATCACAGTTCTCCATGACATTTCATCAAATAAATATTGCATTATTGTTTCCTTGATGGATACTTGATCATCAAATTTATATAGAGGATCAAAGGCAGAATCCCAGTTTACAACATGCTATGATAGCTTACCTGCATCCACAAGCAAGCAACTGCCATTGGGACAACGAGAAGCAAAACTTGCCAGGTAACTTGTGTCATTACTCCAACAATGCCAAGAAGTTGGATTGTCGTTGAAGCAAAGCCGCCTAGTCTGAAGGGAATATCAAGATCTACAACACTCTGATCAATTGACACCTGGTAGATTAAAAGAAATCATTATAAAGATGAAATAAAAGTGGCCTTGATAATGGACAATAGGGGAAATAATTATAATATATCAACTCTTAAGAGCCTATAGTTTGGAAAAGGAAAAGGTAGGAGGGGAAACTTTTCAGAAGAAGACATGTAAGTACGCGGTTCAGTATGCGCCCAGCTGGAGTAGAGTCAAAGAATGACATCTGGTGCTCGAAAAACTGTCCTAAGCATTTTCACAAATAATTTCTGCGCAGCCGCAAGACCAAAAGTAGCAACAAGAACAGCCCTGATGAATATGAAGCAGGAGCTGCCAAAAGCAAGTGCCGTATAAACAACAATAAGCTCCATATTACTGGTTTTAGGTTTGTCCCCAGTGGTTTGTGGATTTGCCCAAGCCATCCACCAACTACTGGCTATTTGAAGGACCTGAAATAATGTTTGTGCGAGGATAATGCATGGGATCAGTAAGCCCTTATAAGCAGCTGTCATATATGAGATATACACTTTCATGCTAACTCTTCCTCGCTCTCGTTCCTCTTCCTGCACAAGTTGCTTTCTTTTAGAACGTTTGGATTTCTTTTTTTCTTTGATTGGTTGCATATCTGAAGATGAGACACTTTGTTGGGCTTCATTAGCCATGCCAGCAATATTGCTTCCAACAGAATTACATTTCTTACTCATGATAACAGAACTATCGAGTGGATCATGTTTATCAGAATCTTCAGATGATTGGTTGCAAAAATCCATGGCTTCAATTGCTTCATGATGAGCACACACCAGTGTGTTAAAATCTGTTCCTGCTTGCAAAAGCTCATCATATTTTCCAGCTTGAATGATACGGCCCTCCTTCAGAACCTGTTGTTACATACAAGGAGATGCAAAATCAGCAGGGAATATGAACGAGCACAAGGCAACTTCAATACCATTGAGATAATTTCATCTCTTAGTGTCGATGGGGATGCAGCATATACACTATATTCTGGCAATCTGCTGCTCTTATGAGAAAATATGCTTGCAGAGAAACACTTTACTTTTGAGGTAAATTATGAACTCAACCAGAAAAATCCTGAAAGAAGGAAGATGAAGAACTACATAGTGATGCAGGGGATGACGAGGCAGCTAGGTTCAAGGAGCATGCATCACATATTTTCAGAAACCCATCAAAATCTCCATGGTCCAGAGAATATAATAAATATACAGCAAACACATAATTATCAGAAACATTTTGCAAAATATGTTCACGCTATTACCAATCACCGCTGGTTTGTGGTTCATATCAAAGCCAGAAGGACATGAATAAAGATAAGACAACGACTCACAATTACGGAAGTAACAGAAGCACATTTACCTACAAGTCCAAACCAGCTTATCCATAAGATTAAACATAAAAGGTCCAAAACTCAACAGCACAAGAACCAACTAGCAATTATACATGTGTAAATGAAAAAGGCAGCTGTAGAAACTCTACCAAAATCAAGTCAGCTGCAGGTAAAAATTCAACTTGATGAGTGACAAAGACAACAGTCTTTCCAGCTAGAGCTGTCAGTATATACTCCTGCAGTTTCACCAAAAACAAAGAAAAAATTAGCCAGGGTAATGATTATATCTGAAACCCAAAAAAAAAATACCTAAAATCGGACCAACCTTAAATAACTCAGAGCCCGTATGTGCATCAACTGCACTGAAGGGATCGTCCAGTAAATATATGTCAGCATCATGATATAATGCTCGAGCAAGTTGTACTCGCTGCTTCTGGCCACCACTAAGATTAATACCTCTATCACCAATAATGGTTTGATCGCCATGGGAGAATAGCTCCAAATCTTTCTTCAGTGAACAAGCATGAATAACACCCTTGTATTTTGCCTTGTCCATTGGGCTTCCAAACAAGATATTTTCCTCTATATTTCCTGATTGGATCCAAGCTGATTGAGAGACATATGCAGAAGAACCACATGTTCTAACCTAGAAATATATATATATATAAGTTGGTAACATGATTCAGTCAGCAAAATTTCCTGGAACTAAAACACTGCAGTCTTAAAGAATAAGGTGCTAAAAAAGAAATAATGCTAGCATAGCATAGACTCAAACTTACTTCACCAGATGTTTTCGGAATCTCGCCAAGGATGCAAGAGAGAAAGCTTGATTTACCAGACCCAACCACTCCGCAGACTGCAACACGCATTCCTTTCTCCACCCTTAATTGAATGCCTGACAGAGTTGGTGTTGGTGAAGATGGATCCCAAGAGAACTCTCCATCATTGATCTCTATAGCCACATCGGAAATACCTCGTGGCAAAGTGATAGTAGCATCTTCCTGCAGCTCTTCATCCTGCAAGAATCCCGTGATTCGATCAAGTGAAACTTTAGTCTGAGCCATCATTGAAACCAAGTCAGGGAAATTTCTAAGTGGCTCTTGCAGAATACGAAAAGTAGCCAAAGCAGAAAGAACACTGCCTGCTGTTAGCTGACCGCCCAACAAAATGCAAGTTCCAAATGTAACGGCTGAGACAAATATAGGTGAACTCCAGAAAATAAATGTGATGAAAGCCTGGGAGTAAAGCGCTTTCCTCAGATACTTGAATTCCACATTGCGCATTTCTTCTAGCTTGAGTCTGTATCTATCCTCCCATGCTTGCAACTTGAGGATCCTCATATTCTTAAGGCACTCCGAAGTCTTCCTCATCCTATCATCTTTTGCCGCCATTAGCTTGTCCTGGTAATCTTCCTGAATCCTTGCCAATGGAACAGTTGCAACGATTGATATGATGGTGGCAATAAGTGTTGCGACAGATGCGATTCCAACATTCTTGTATAAAATAGCAAGAGCAAGGATAATTTGGAGAGGAAGCATCCATATGTCGTGAAGATACCAAGAATAGTCCCCGACTCTTTGAACATCAACTGCCATGTAGTTAACAATCTCACCACTAGTGTGACTTTGCCTTGCTGAGCTTGAAAGTTTGAGTCCCTTCCGATAGACCATTGCCGTGAGAGCTGATCTCACATGCATACCCAAAATGTCGACCCCAAGGTACCACTGTCGGGTTGTTAAGGTCTCCACCAACTTTGCAGTGAAAAATATTGCAGCAAGAATGTAACCCTCATGTGGGAAAGTCTCCCTCCCTCCTAGGTAATCCACAAAATAACTAATCATGTAAGGGCCCACATAAGAAACTAAGGTGTTTAGTCCTGCAAATATTGCATTGCAGGAGGCCTCTTTCCAGAAAGTCTTGATGATAGCCCAAGCTAATGAAGGTTGCTTCAAAGGATTCTCAGCCTTCAGCTTCTCCCAATTAGAGTTCAATGCTTTATAGTTAGTCTTGGAACGATCTTTCTGTGCAAGTAGTGGAATATCCTTCAGTTCAAGGGGCCTCTTTGCCCCGGTTGAAAGAAGTGGATTCAACCAGGAAAGAGTGGCCAAACTAAAAAGCCCAGCTTCACTATACGGAGTAACTTTGAGACACCCTGCCTCTTCTTCAAGCAGTAATGGCTCTTGTAGATCAGGATTCCTGCGGACCTCAATGCCGGAGACACCCCTGATTGCATTAAAACATAGAAAAGCAAGAGCAGGAAAGACAGCACAATTTGCCAAAACATGAGAATTCAAATAGTTTGATCCTCGTTGCACAAATCCTCTGCTATCAACATAGATAATAGACAGAGAAATAGAAAAGGATGCAATCCACCAAACTCTCAACAATAATGGGAATTTCTCAACCACTTTGTATTTAAGATAAAGAAGTGAGAAACTCAGCACAAACCAAGATAAACTCTGAACTGCAGGCAAGAGCACATAAGCCCAATGTGTTTCATGACCCTTCCCCTGAGCAAGCGCCTTTATCATACGAGCACCATCAAACCCCAACACCAAAACTTGCACGAACAGGATATAGAAACAACAACATACCGAAGTCTTGTAGCTACTACTGATCTCAAAGCTCTGAATCTGCTCACCATTAACAATCAGTCTGTGACTAACGTCCACAGAATTCCTGTTGGAGTCATCTTTCCTCACTCGAACCCGACCAAAACACACCCCAACCTGCCTCACGGAAACAACAGAGAGAAACACGAGCAGCAGAGTCAAGTTGATGCAAACTGAGGCTAATTCGAGTACAGGAATACGGAGAAAGGAGCCGAGGAGATGGTTTTGGGCAGTGGATTCAGCATTCAAGAAAAGATTGATATCCATAATAATCTTTACAGATATCAATCTTCAAACCTCGAAAATGACGGAATCCGGTTACTAGGAGGCGGACTATAATTAATGTGATATTAATGGGAAGGGGCGAGAGATCAAATCGTGTAAAGGGCATTTCACCATCTGGCAATACAATTCGGTTGCAATGCGCAAACCTAATGCCAAGTCGCGGAGAGAGAAAGCACAGGAATCTGCACATGAAAACAAACTCTGTTTTTATCATCAAAACCAACACAGATACCAACAGAAATGTGCGGCAGTGGAAGGTGGCGAAACCTCTCCCTGCTTCTCTCTCTTCTCTTTCATGTTACATGTGTATCTCTCTATACACACCCGTTTATTATGTTGCACACATTCCATCCATTAACGTTAAGATTTAAATTTGATATAAACCCATTACATAAAATACCAAAAATCTGACCTGGGCCTGTGTTACTTCCTGCAAAAATCGTGTTATGTTCAAAGGCAAATTGTTGAGCAAATACAAAAAAAAGCAGTCCGAGCTATGGATCATGAAGGTGAGAGAGAATGAGTATAAGATGAGAGAGAAAACAACCCCACAAATCCACAGCTATTAGTGCTGATAGCAGTGGAATTTCTGAAATGGGGTTTGATAATTGTTGATCAGAGAAAACAAACAACTCACATTGCCGCAACATTAGTCTATTTATACGTGTAGGTTTATAATAATGGAGTACCAATTAAACCATTTTTTAGTTTTCACCATCGGGATTATTAAAATAAAATATTCCACATGCATCTGAGGAATATTACGTAAAGCTTATCAAAATATAGTACGTATCTTGTTGACAAGCAATTATTTTATGATTAGTGCTGTGATTAGTATTTAAATTACTCCCTTTTTTACTGTTCAGACTGAGCTTTTCTATTTATTTTATTTCTTTTTCTTAGGGGAGAATTTGAGATAGTATTGGTGTCATCATTCATGAAAATATCAGAGACGGAGACAGGGGTGGCTGGTAGTGGCCACCGCCCCCCTCAAAATTTTAAATTTTTCTATGTATATATATGCATAAATATATAAATGTTTATTTAAATATATATGTGTATACAATTTTTTTAGTGGCCAATTCTATGATCGAGCCCAATATAATTTCTACTTAAAATCCAATTTAATAAGTTGAACTAAACAAAATTCATTTAATAAAATATAGTGAAACTTGGTTATACAAAAATTGATTTGCTTGTTTTATTCACTCATATATACTTAACTTAAGGATAATCGTGTTATTTAAAACTATATAATCTATAAAAATATTTTTCATTATTATTATTACTATTATTATTATACTTGTCTTTTAATAGAAAATGTATGAAATGCCCAAAAAAAATTAGTTTGTTATTTAGATTATGCTTGTCTTTTAATAAAAAAATGCCTAAAATATACGAAATGTTCAAAAAAAAATTGTAATGTATTGAAACTAATTTGTAATATATTGAAACTATATAATCTATGAAAATGTTGTTTGTTATTATTATTATTATGCTCGTATTTTAATAAAAAAAAATGCCTTAAATATACGAAGCCTAAAAAAAAATTCTCGGGGGCTACCGTCTCCGAACCCCCGTAGTAAATTCAGCCCCCCCTGAACTTAATTCCTGGCTCCGTCCCTGATTCATGTGTGTATGATGTCTTGTATTATAAGACAAAATTTATAATACTCTCATTATAGGTGGAAAATCATCAGATATGAAAATTGATTTGAATCCAAATGCTTACTAGTCTGCGTCATCAATTGGAAAGAGGAAATTTATAACAAATAAAATACTATATTTCCTTTTCATTTCATTTTATATGTATGCACATATCTTGATTCTTTTTGTGAGGGTTGAAGATGTTGGTAGAAACTGGCAATAATTATTTATAAATTATATGAAAATTTATATTTGAATAATTAAATTATTCTTTATAATTACGAATCTGACTAATTCGAATTATCACACTTCTAACAATGGAGTCATGGGATTCACTGAAAATTTTTTATCAGGCACATAAAAAGCTGAATTCAATTTTAATTAATAGAAATTTAAAAACAATTCATATGAAAAATATGACGTTTTGATGCCAAATATATATATATATATATATATATATATATATATATATATATATAGGGTGTGGTTCTAAAGAACTACATTATTTGTGAGAACGGGAAAACCATCAAATCTAATGCATTCACTGTAAAAATTAATGCGTTCCCTGTTAAAATTAATGCACTCAAAAAAATAAAAAAAAATTGCTCCCTTCAGGATTCGAACCCAGGATCTGCATTCATCCAACAAGATGATGTATCTAACGTAGATCTTGATGATCGAATGACTGAAAATGGTTATCCGTTCTTTTTTTATTTATGATTCTTTCCTGAACCTCTCCCTATATATATATATATATATATATATATATATAATATAATTCACATTAATCCTAATGTCTTATTTATAGCATCAAAGTGACGTTTTTGAATTTCGATTCATTTTTTATTTATTTTATTGAAATTTAATTATACTGCTAACATGCCACATAGTATTTCCGTCGTTGAAAGTCGAATCTCAAAGCATAATTTGATGTGGATGTTTAATTGTTACTCTTTTATATTGGGGTGAAATTATGAAAATGTCAATACTCTGAGTATTTAAGTATAATTTTCCCTTTTGAAACTGTTAGCGAAAAATCCGAAATTTCCTAGGGATTACACATTTTGATGAAACTGCATTATAAGAGCATCTGCAACGCCTACACGATAGCATTAGCAGCTTACTCGTGTAAGTCTGCTATCGTGTAAGCGTTGCGGGCGAGAGTTACACGAGGGCTACATGTTCTATCATGTAGCCCATTTTGAGGATAGTGTAAGGCGCGTGCCGATAAAAAAAAATATCGATTTTGACCGTTGTTGCCTCGATTTGCGTGAATTCGACCGTTCAAAAAAAAAAATCTCTTCTTTTTCTTCTATTTATTCTTCTTCTTCCTCATTTTTTCCCTACACCCTCACTTCTTCTTCTTCATCCTTACTTCTTCCTTTCCTCCTCTCTCTACACCCTCCATGGATCCACACAACCCAAATTACTATGACCTAAATTGGTGCCCCGATCTATCCGACGAATATCATCCCGATTTATCGGGGTGTAACTTGGGGGATGCTCCTCAGTCCGGCAAGGAAATGCCTTCGGCAGCCCATAGTGCCGCCAAACCGAAGAAAGGCAGCCGGAGGAAATAAGTCGCCCACAAGATCCGACATGACAGGCAGGCGCCGGTGGCGGAGGAGGAGGGGGCGGAGGATGACGGAAGAAAAACTGTCCGTCATACCTACTGGAATGCGTGGAGAATTCTCCGGAACAACCACAAGTTCAAGTCAATATACCTCGAGGGAGACGTGCATTCCTCCAAGAGGACAAAGACGACAGAGGAGGGCGCCTTCACCACCTCGGCGTCGGGCGAGGAGATCTCGTTTGCCCGGCCGATTGGGAACAAGGCGGCGAAGGCGGCGGCGAGGGCGGCGAAAGCGAAGGGGAAGGGGAAGGCGGCGGCAAGCTCCGAGCAGTCATCGGAGTACAAAGAGGCATTGGATCGGTCCGATCAGAACTTGAAAAAAATCACAGCCGAATATGCCAAAAAGAACGAGCTCAAGGAGAGGGAGCTCGACATGCAACTCCTCAGTCTGGATACATCGCATATGAGCGATGCACAGAGGATGGCCCACGAGCACATGGTCCAAGAAATGCTCAAGCGTCGTGGTCTTATCTAGACTAGGAGCTTAATTTATGTAATTTAAGTTATGTTTTTAATTTTTTTTAATGTAATTTTTAGGTTTTTTATTTTAATGAAATTTTAATTATTAGTAAAATGTGTTATTTAAATTTGAGCAATTAAATTTAAGTAAAAAGCATAAAAATCAAAACTAATGCTATCATGTAACCCCAATACAGTATCTTTACACCATGTGGTCCCTCCTCATAAAATAGGCTATCATGTAAGCTATCATGTAAGTTATGTAACCCCATTACGGATGCTCTAAGGTAGGAATGAATCAATGAATTGTCTTTATGTGTTTCATTTTGAAAAAAAAAGTATTAAGGTGGATTATGATAAGATGATGATGAGCCTTACAGTCTAGTTTCCATTAAACCTTTTTATCTTTTCTTATTGTGATATGTGGTTTGTGGATTATATACGTGTGACATGCAATGTGTACTTCCACTAGCATGAGTCATATTGCATATGCCTTTGATACTTGGAATGATATAGTCAGATTGCTAAGATACGGCCATATTTATGGTGCTAAAATCAGAAATAAAATATTGTTTGTGAAATTAAATGTTTTGTTGACGACGGAAAGTCTTGTTGCAGGAATAACATGACTTTGTGATAGTTTTAATTCAATAAATTATTAGTATGTTTTAAATTAATTAAATAAAATTTATGATCATTTTAGCGTGAAAGTTACTTATGACGTAGCACAATTGGCGATGGAAGATGTCACACTATTGTAAATATGGATGAAATGATGTTTCGCGTTTGAGGTGAATAGCCTGATTATTTGAATAGTCTAAAAAGTCATCCATATATATTTTAAACTAAAAACATTTTTGAGATAAAATTGTCATAAAATTATACTTCTTCCGTCTCACAAGAATATGCATCAATTTTTGCGACACAAGTTTTAATAAATATTAGGTGAATGTGTTATGAGTGGAGAAATGGATCCACTTTCATGACAGTGAGATTAAAAATAACGAGTTCAGATTGGAAGAATTGTAGCACAACATTTTACTTCTAAGTAATTACTTTTTGAATACTATATTTATCTGTACGAGCAAAAAATATGTGAAAAGAAGGATGTGATCAGTTTTCATGTACTTGCTGAAAAAACATTTTCAGCAGAAAAGTGTGCACCTAAAGACTAAAGCTGAAGCCATATTTTGATAACAAGAGATTAAGCCATGAAATGTCAAAAATATTTACCAAGAGAAGAGACAATATTAAGTAAAGGTATGCCGTTTAATTATTTAATCAAGGGTAGTATGTGACATTGTAAGCAACTGACAATCTAAGCTGATACTTGGCTCTATAATCAGTAGGTTTGTGACTGAGTACATGCTGATCAAAATGCAAGAAAAATTTCGGACACATTTACAATCAAGGAATGCTGCTCTTGATAGTATCTGCCACAGATATAGCTGTAGTGTTCATGATTCCTTCATAATACTGCAGCCATGGTTCTGAGAGGAGGGTTGTACATACCTTCACGATTACCATTTCTAGTCGTGTCTCGTGTCTCTGGCAAGCCATACTCTTAAGGCTATTCATTCTCAATGCACAACAGGCTATAATCTGACAGAACGGAGAATTGCTGTGTCTCTACAAATAACTGCAAAAGCCAAATAAAGCAATCCTCCTCAAGATGTGTTTGTTGGTTAAACAAAGTACTAATTCATTTATAAACTTTCAAGACAATAACAACCGAGTGAACGACATCAGTATGAGGCACTGTGCGTGATCCTCATCTCTCTCTATCTATCTCTCTCTCTCTCACAGACGTGGTCTTACATAGTATGTGAGTAAAAGAAGTGGTTGTTACAGAATTGAAGTGGCGAGCAAGAGCAATGACAGATGAGAAAATTCATAGCATGAGAAAAGGTAAAATTTAGACTATCAAGGGGAAGGGGTTTTGGGTTTAGCCAAGTTAGTTTCTGGATCTTGACATGGATTGAATAAGATTGGATGAACTTCTCTGGACATTCGAAAAACTTCTTTAAAGAAACAACTGAAATTTCAAACAAGTCCTAAAAGATAATAGTATGCCGTGAATAAAAATTGTAGAAACTCTCAACAGAGATGATAACCACCCTTTGACATTGTATGAGAGCACAGATTAGGCACTTGAGAAAATAGGAAGGTGAAATACTAGACATGGCAATATAAAACAAACAATCAAAAGAATATAATGATAAATGGTAAAGCATGTACCTTCATAAAAGGCTGGTCCTTTTCTGGAAAGGAATAAATATAGCTGTCCTTGAGAAGTATTGAAACCTGAGATTGAACAAGTAACTCTTTTCAACAGTCACTACAGACCTTATTATACTTGTCAAAGTAATTATAGATCGAGATGTTGGCAATATGACCTTCTCATTGGATTGTACATTCGTGATCGTGTGGTACCTCAAATCCGAACAAATTGATTCCAGATATTTCCTCAAGACAGTTACAAATTGAGTAGCAGCTCTAGCCTGCAAGTCAAAGCATATAAATGAAAAGATAGAAGTAGAGTTGCAATTTTCTTGATCAGAGGTTTTTTCAACTTCTACATGTATAAAAGAGCTTATGAGAACTTTCTATAACACAGTGGTAGATGAGGTGAGAGGTCAGGAGACTTCCTAAAGATTTTTTTTTATATGGTTTTATTGCCGTAATTAAGATATTTGTATAACATATTTTCTTTTCAAGTAAACATTAACATCATTAACTGAAGAATTCTAGATTCCTTATTTTAGGTAGGTAGTACTTCTTTTCTATTAGGAAAACATACTTAGAAAGATTATTTACATCCACTTATTTCAGTACCATTAATTTCTTCCTACTGATTTTAGGAGTGTCCCCTTCTTTATACTAAGTTTTCCCTTTGTTCTTTTTCACTCCGTCAAACCAAGCATCAATATTGTACTGGCTTAAGAGGAGAAAAGATCAATACCAGAAACAAGAGCACATAAAATATTTCTAAACAAGAGAAAACGACTAGAACTGTAGAAAAAAGAAACTTCAGCTCATAATATAGTGAAAAGGAAGACAATTTGACTTGGCTGTACCTGCACTTCATCGCATTTATAAACTGGATGCCTTGGAGAGTCAGAGTCTTCACATGACAACTTGGAGTGGCTAGGCCTAAGTTCCGTAATAAGCCAATGATATCGGGGGAGTCGAGGAAGATTACAAGAAGTCACCTAGACAAGATTGTGCAATGTTAGAGAGTTTTGTTACATCATCAACATATAAGGAACCATTAAAGAAAAAAGATACCAGAACTTATCCATCTGAATATTTGACATAAAATAGCACTACACCGTAAATTGCACCAAAAAAATAAGATACTGCCTAACTTTTTCATAGGATTAATTGCATGTATTATTAGAGAAACTGAACAACTGAGAGACAGTGATTAATGTAGGTTCTTAAAGAAGCTAAAGTAATTTTGTGTTTCAAAGTCATGGATTAAAATGTAGAACGCACAAAATATAATTTAGACGGTGACTAATGTAGGTTCTAGACTGACAGAAAATAAAGCAAGTCTTCATGAAAGAGGGTAAAGTAGGAAATTTTGTGCTTTAAAGTCATGAATTGAATTGTAGCATCCAAAAGACAGAATTCATCTTAATGGAAACTTAAACTAAGATGTGAAGTTAAGGTTTATGTTTGGAAAATTATGGCTGGGGAAGAAATTAACTAAGTGTAAATTGTTAGTCTTGTGCTAACATAAAAAGAACAAGAGGGAATATGTCATCATTTACAGGCCAACATACTAACGTGTTTCTTACGAAACAATGTGGTCATGGAGGTGCCATGGTCATCATTACACTGTATTTGTACAGGACATTCTTGCATATATATATATATATATATACATATATTTATAAAACAAGTGTGCGCACACATACGCACGCACAATCATACACACAAATATATATAAACACAGGAAGAAAGGTTTAAATGAAGGCGGGGGAATCATACAAGGAGACAGGGCCACTGGATTGGGAAGGGGTTTAGCATACTTGCGGGAGTACTTTTACTTTGTATTCTTATTTACTTTTTATGTTTAGTCTGTTTTGTCACTTGGAAGTTGGAACATAAACAAATTAGATTTAGGTAAAAAAAAAAAGGCAAAAAAGAAAAAAAGAAAAACGGACACACACACAAACTTTGGATTAGTAACTTATCTTTTATTTTTCATGTACTAAGTTTTTAAGTGTTACAAATCGATACAAGTATTATAAATTTGATGGATCTGATATACTAATGCATAGAAATTGGACTTACATGGTCATTCAGTACATTAATATGAACAAGATTAGGAGCTCTTCGTTTCAGATCAGTCAACTTATGTTGTGTGCCGACCTGCATGAAAGTTTCATAACAGTTTTTTGTATATTATATATTATTCTGAAGTTAATGAAGTTTAAGTTCAAAGGGAAATTCTTTTCATCTTTCCAAAGAACACCTTTAATAAACTTCTTATTGTCTCTTGCGGTGAATTTATAAAGTAACTGTGTGTACCTTTAAGTATTTGCTGACTGTAGAATTTTTTTAGGAAAAAGAAGAGGATCAATAACGGTTCCTCATTTTTTCCGGTGGTGACTCGAACCTCCAACCTAATAGTTGAAGGTTAAGCGTCTTACCAAATTGAGTTGCGGTTCATTGTCAATGCGGTTACTTTATAGGTTCAGTGCAAGAGTTCTCACAATAAGAAGCCTATTTATTTGAACCAATAAGAAGCCTATATACCCCAACACGACTAATAGATGAATATACATAAATATTCATTCAATTATGTTTCTATATATATTATTTAACAAAAACATTTTATGGAAGCAACTAAAACTCACAATGAATGGAACAGGAGCATCCAGAAAATCCACCATCCTCGCTGGCAGAATCTGCAGAACAAAAACAATACCATAGGATGATTCACATCTAAACAAGGAAAGATGGAAGAGCAGGAAAAAATGGCCGTGTTAGAAAGAACATTTGCAAAACTGAAAAGAATGTGAAATTGACTATAAGGACATAGCACGACTAAACCAGTTAACTTCTTAAGCAACTAAGGATGTTCTTGGTGGAAATGATTCATCTTCAGAACATGTGGGATGACTGATGAGTTACACATTTCATTATTTAAAAGCAATCAAATATGATACTGCAAAAGAAACAGAAAACATTTGTTTATATAAACTTGAGGATACAACATAAGTGGTTCCTGCATTTCGTACGGAAGAAAGAGCATATGCAAAGGAAAGCAAATCCTCGTTATCTTTACAAATTTTTATTGCTTAAGTTTAAAAATCACAGTTATTTATTTAATAAACTTAACAGTTAATAGTGATCCTGAGGGGAAGGAAACATAATATATACACTAAAACTTACTGGAAGAAATAAACTCTGCCACTCAAATGGACGAATCATAGGGATGATGGACAACACCACAGCCGATAGGATACCCTAGTACAAAAATATGGTAAAAAAACGTCTTTAATTCTTTTGAAGGAGAAAAGAATGATAACTCCTAGTCATTCTCTGTTTCAAGGGGATGAAATAGTACCAGATTTGGGCACATCAAAACAACTTGTTTCTCCAACAATACACCGGCGATCAAGGTAAGGATCTAGACACATGAAACCCATCAGACTTGGGGAATTTCATAAACAGCATTATACATAACAAACATTTCATAATATATTTAGCCAAATTTCTTTTAGAAATTTAATGCCCAGGCAAGTAACAAAAAAAGGGGAAATCTTATAGTATTAAAGGTAGTATAAGTGCCTAAAGCATTTCTCCTAGAGTAAGGAGAAAATTTAATGCCCAATGCTCCTTCGCGAAACATAGATGGAAAGTACTGAACAATACAAACAAGTTAAGCAGTAAAGAAAGGCCAGACTTTCTCCATCAAATTCAAGGAACTGCAGATGCATTTCTTCATCTCTGAGAATAAGACAGTTCTAGAAAACAATGAATTGTAAGTCTTGCAACCTGAGCAAAATCAAACATTAAAGAAAAGCTAAGCTGGCTACAAGAAACTGCTCAGCAGTTTTCTACCAATTCTCTCTTCTGTTCCACTTAGCACCATAGGAAAAGGATCAATAAAATTCGCATGTTAAAACTCCTCAACTATTAAATCTTACTACATATTGGTACCAAATATTATGGTGTGCACATGTTTAATGTATTGGAAGTTTCAATAGCTAAAACCAAGTATTCAAAATTATCTGTGTGGCTCATGGATAATATTGTTGGACATTGCTAATATTGTTGGATGTTCTATTTGGGATAAAATGACCACTACGATGAACTATAAAGTTAAAGTTATAATTGGATTGGTAAGTGGTAGTTCTTCTCAGAATGCTCAATGCTTTTGATACATTTCATTTTTAAGATAATTTTTTTGAAAGGTATACTTTAGACACAACAAACAAAAGTATCTAAAACAAAGCACATAAGAATTGAAAGTTTAAAACGAATTACATTGTCAAGAGAAAGAACTCGACATATGGTAGCTATTGACCATAGAGAGAGTGAAGAAGCTTCCTCGGCATTAGCTAATTTTACCTTGACCTTCAAAATTAAATAGTATTATTAGTACGAATGGTTTTCTCATGCACAGGCAAGTACCGCCAAAAGCTGAATAATCATTTGACAGTCTAACCTGAGAATCTTCCTTAGAAACTTTCAGTATATGATCAAGATACTTCTCAGAGAGTCCAAGGTCAGAAGCAGAAAACCGTCGAAACTCAATGGGCTGCATATGCTCCAGCGGCTGAAAATTGATTTTGCTTCCCCTTTCAGGAAGATTAAGACGATGATAGCCACAAACTATCTGTAGCAAATCATTCTTATTTTCCTGACATAGAGGTTGCAGAAACGGCTGACTTGAGTTCGAGAAGTCAGGAAATGACAATCTAATTACAAGAAATATAGCTTAGGAAGTGTGCCTGAGGGCATTATAAATTCACCTTTGCCCATTCCATTACCACATCATCGGTTGGATCTTCAACCTGGCTATTGGAACCATCATCTGACACCATACTTCTAGCTGGACTGCCAAAACAAAGTATATTTTAAGAAAAAATTATTGAGAAAAATAAAAGATGGTAAATGCGTTTCAACTAACTCAGATTTTGGCCCAACAATATAATAGAGCGTATAACTGTATGGAAGACCCATGTAACAGAGAACAAACTGTTCTGTCACCTAAATAAGGATTCGAGACTCCGAATGCTTGTTGCTGATTGGTTTTTCTGACAGATGTCTGAGGCAGCATCTAAAGTATGGACATTATCTGATTGGTTTCCCAAATTCTCAGATGGACTATCATCACAAGCATTCAAGTTCTTGCTGCCATCCTTAACCAAATCCCTCATTTTATCTGATGCATCACTGGCCGTAGCACTCCTAGGAGAATATTGACACCTTGATGATGCCTCCTCATCGGAGATAATGCCTGCTGCTGCAGCAGCAAGAGTTACGGCATGTTTAACAGGAATTGCAGAGGCCATCCAGTTTGTGCCACTTTCAGCACCAGAAGGCTTCACATTTGAAAGCTGCTTTGGCATAGATTGAGAAGGAACACTGGTAGCAAGAGCCATTTCATCAACAAACTTAGTAATCCGATTCAGACGATCCTGTGCAACCATGCTGCATACAAGAAATGAAACATGCAAATAATTACATAGTGGGGGAAACAACAGAATCAAGAGTTGGAAGTCTATTAAGTTAGATGAGATTTCCGAGACAGAAAACTCTAGTAGTTATTAACACGCATACCTGTTCAGTATCTTATAGTGTAACCCAAACAGTGGCACCTTTGTCAAGATACAATAACAACGAGGAGCAGAAATCAACCACCTACTACCACCAGAATGTGATTGAGGAAGAGGTGATAGAGACCCATAAATGGCAGGTGGCCTCTGAACAACCTCTTGAACTTGCAAGCAAACACCATAAAGTGTGGCATTGCCTGCTACCTGCGTTAGACACAAAGAACGTCTTCATAAAACTTTGGCACAATTTCAAAGATACAGTCTGTAGTGGAGGAAACTTAAGAGAATACTGCAATTACTTTCCAAGAAGAAACAAAAATAGTATAATTTCTTCTTCTGTCTACCCCTTCTAATTTTTCTTCAGAGTGGGACACCTTCTGCAACTGCTACTTGAAGGAATGAGGAAACCACAAAATTTCACAAGGAACTGATAGAAGTATGTTCAACTTGAAAAGTAATGCAGAAACTTTACATTCTTGGGGCACTCAACAAATAAAAATATATATATATATCTAATACTTGCAACCAGAGTAGAGACTAGTTAAAACTTGCAATTTATAGAATATTCAAGAAGCAGGATACAAGAAAGTGGAACCATTAGGCTGTATGGCATTGTTTGCACACAGAAAGAATTGCTTACTGAGAAACTGAGGTACTCAGGAAAAGAAACAAGCAATGGTAGGAGAGAAAACAAACTTGGACTTGCCTTTAGTGAAAATATAAATGAGAAATCATCTCTGGTCAAGTGTTCCTGAAGACAAATCAAACTAAACAAATAAACCAAGTTTTGTCATAGCAGAAGAAGAAAAAGAGTAAGAAGCTGTTAATACAATTGATTGAAGGGAATATCTCATATCCTCTCAGTGAGGAGAGCACATAAGAATGTTATTGCTGCATACCTGTCCATAAACAAGTTCATTTAACTCACTTAATGATGGTGATCTCTCCAATACGCGAGCCTAGGTGAAAAAGCGGGTAAACTTTAGGCCACCAAAAGTTAGAAATTAAACCTCCAGAAATGACAGAAATGTATCTTGCACAACAGAAATAAGAAGCTGCAGCAACTTGACTCAATGACGTATACCAGGGAACTACACTTTCTAGGTGCTTCTAACATCTTATACTTTTAATATCTTTTAAATAAGAAAAATCACATATGCACAGCAAAACCAACATAAAGGCTGGTCAAACATTTTGAAGTTAATATATTGACTTCCTTATGAAAAGAGAACCACCAAACTGCATGTTAACAGTGGCTACAGTAGAGAAATGTGTGTCAGCACAGCAAAAGGCCTCTATTGGTTAATTAAATGCACAAGAATTGTCTGTCAGAAATGAAAATCCTTTCGCATACAACATTGTATTATGAACTCTAGGAGCAATACACCAAAACCCCAATATAAACAACAAGTATATGCTTGTGGGAAATTATTGTTCTAGTACAGAATAAGACTCAGATGGTGATGTGTTCTCCAATATAGTAGTTATAAATAAGAAAAGCAGTCAGAGTTACAGAGCAAGTCCCGGGAGAGGACTCATCTGACTGCAATAGTAAATAAATAAATGAATAAAACAAAGTTTCCGCAATATTCCTCTGAACTTTGACAACTTCTGAAAAAGTTTGCTGACAGATAATGGATATTCAAGTAAAAGTAAACTGTATGACTGTCACAATGTCGCGTATATCGAGCCATATCCATAGTTCAAGATATTCAAAAAGTTATAGAAGATATCTTATGTTCATAATTGGAAGAGTTTGAGAAACCACATACCTTAACACCTGCAGGAAAGCAAAATGCAGCGAGATCCTGTAATTGCAAATCCAACTTCTTTCTAGGAGGATACATGAAGAGCACCTATTAGACACAAATCAGAATAAAAGCTTGATCACCCTAAATACAATTTCTCAGTAAACCCAACACTAAGCACAATCAGTTTCTGAGGGAGACATATAGATTCACTGGATAGACGATACTTTGCTTGAAATTTGCATGGTTACATTAACCAAGGGGGAGCTTCGAAAGTAGCATAAGCTCGAAACAGAAGGAAAAGATATTCTTTGCACTATTTTTTATTTATAGCCTACAAAGAAGAAGAAGCAATCCAGACCTAGAGACCATAAAGAACTGGTACACAAAGACATGAAAACAATGATGCTCATATAGCATGCTATGAGAACTTGGATAATATTATAGCTTTTACCACCCGTAAGCAACCAACCTGAGGTTCCATCATTGGGAATTTGGGCGGCCGAAGTGGCCGCATACTGAATTCAGATGCTTCAATTTTTTTCATTTGTTTCTCAAATTTCTTTCCCCTTATATACGCATCCTCAACAAACTCAAGCTTGGTGTCTGGTTGGAGTCCCACAACAACAAAGTGTTCAAAAAGCGAGGTTGGCTCTTGATATATGTCAGTACCCTACATTCAAACTCGTGTGATATATCCTCAATCTTCACAAGAAGCAATCATACAACAATAAGGAGCAAAATACCAGTAAAAGCCCAATACCAGGCATAACAAAAAAATAAACAAATTTTATAATCAAGATGAAAAGGTACAAGAGAATACGTGAAGCCATTACAGAGAATGGCTTTAGTATTTCCTTTTCAGGATAGTATAAGTTTGCCTCAGACTGTAAACAATTGTAAAAGACACAAAGATTTAGGTAAACATGTAAGAGTATGACTACTGGTGGCTATAACTGAGTTACACAAAACAACAGATTAAGCCAATCCCATAAATGGTACAGATAAATAGCAAAGAATGTTACGATGACATTAATAAGCAAAGAAGAAAAATGTGAGAGTGGGATGAAGAGACCATAAAAGTTCAAGACAGTACAGTAGAGCATGAAGAATATGTTGACAACCAAACTACATACCAGTGTTTTAGAGTTAAGCTGATACCACTGCCTTTTCTGATTAGCCAGAATCTCAGGATCGAAAGAAGAATACTGGCTATCATCACGTGAACAACGGCCACCCAAGTGCAAAGCCCTTTGCATATGACCCTTCAGTCTTTGGAAATTACTGGTGCTACCGCTGGGATTATGACTTGAAGTGACTATTTCACTTCGCGCACGCCTATGCCTTGGTACTGACTCCAAATTTGGAGTACTACTTGGATAGGCATGATGCCATGCCTCACCTGCCATTCTAACTGCCTCCTTGGACAACTGCTGCAACACCTCAATTGGTGATGGTGGTTCAGACCAGTCTTCCTGAGCATCATCATTTTCTTTTGTCCCCATTTCTACACTGATTTTTCCTCTGGATTCCACTACATGACGGGACCTAGTATGTAGTTATTATTATTTCCTAGAGAAGCAAGCATTCTCCGGCATTATTTCATAAAATTCAGCCTATGTCTTCAAAATTCAAGCAACTTCGTCATCACAAGCCTACTCCTGGGTTTATAATCATGCGCACATAGAACTGCACCGCCAAAAAATTCTCAAGATCGCAACAACAGCTGATGATAATCCTAATTGCAAACCCCGTACCAATATCAGTGTTTCATAATTAGATGTGCATTGATTTCCCTGTTGCAAAAATATCAAGAAAAATAAAAGATTGATCTTTACAATCTCTGGAATAAAGTAATTGCACAAGCTGGGGAAAATATTAGGTCCGTCAATTTTTCAACCTCCTCTTACATTTATCATAAATCCAAATGATCATGTCATCTCTCTCTCTCTGGCAATTTAAAGGTCAGCATCAAATAAAAGATCTATTAATTAGAAAAATGCACGTAATTTTCTGTTCTTTCCACCACATTGCTCCTGGTTATATTTGCATACATGTAGATAAACATATTTCCTACATTTGATCATGCATTTCTCCTACGCCCAAAAAGGTAATGCATACTGCATTGAATTGAACCCAGAAAAATGAATACGCAGTGATGAAGAATCGCGATCTCTGTACCTTTTTGGAGGATTTTGATCCTTATTATTTTTCTCTCTGAGGATTTCGGTTCCTGAATAACGGTTTCTTTCTGCATATATTATTTGATGTTAGTGTGTGAGGTGGGTGGGTGTGTGCGTGAGAGAGAGAGAGAGAGAGCATGCAGACGGAGGTTGTTTATGCGAAATGCAGAATTGCCTAAAACTGAACAGCATCAACGTTTCATCGTCAAATATTTGCAAGAAAATAAAATAATTACAAAAAACGTATGTCTAAAACATACTATATATCTATTTATATGTGTGTGTATTTCATGGTCTCAAAAAGTACTATACCATATAGAATGATCATGAGCAGGAAAAACGTGATAGAGCAAAAATTATGATAAAAAAATAAAATAAAAAAGGAAAAGCCAAATACATAGAAATTTAATGGAAAATGTGGTAATTGTAAGATAAATGCAAGTATGCAACCAAAAACGGTGCTACAACATTGCTGATATTATGATACGCTTGTGTTTCAAATTATGAAATTATCACCTAAATGAAAATGATAGAAGAAAAAAAGGGGTTAATTCACTATAAATTATTAAACTTTTATTAAATTTTGGTTTTACGTGCAAATTTTTAAAGGTAATGGGGCAGTTATTGGACTATCAATTTTGATATGAGTTTGCTATCAATTGAGATTTTGCCCAGATTTACTATTGTCATGGTTAGCCAACTAATATAATTTTGCATACTTTGAAATAGTAATTACGATGTGTCATCACAAACGTTGTTTTACTCCCCAGTCGATTATCTTGCATCAATTATTCTGCTAGTCGTGTTAACAGTAAATTTGGTTGTAAAATTAAATTAAATCAATAATTCAATAATTATCATATTATATTTTAAAATTTTATGTAAAATCAAAATTTGATAAAAGTTCAATAAATGATCAACAATTAAACTAAAACCGAAATTATAACAAAAGTGTAAAATAACTTGTACATAGCGTTGCATAATCTAGTGACCATAATAATTAGTACAAAGCTCGTCTTTGTTTGAACTCTATTCAGATTTTGTTCTATTTGACCGTCAACCTTTTTTGGCCATGAAGAATGCATTTCTCAACTGTTTTTATGGAGCAATCTCCGGTGATTTTATACAAAGTCCAAAGTTTGATTCGACAAATTAAATAATGTTCTCAATATCATTAGTTTTAAGCAACGCAAGTCGGATCACTTTGTATTTATGTGACATCACAAGGAATTGATGAGCCTAGACATATTAACTGTAATCTAAAAAATAAAAAATAAAGTGAAATATTAATATCTTTGTATACAACTTTTTTGGAGCAAAATAATAGATAATCTACCGATATGTCATGTCACAACTCAACCATTAGAGTGAAATTCCAATAATAAAATCGATACAATTTGAAAAAATTGGGATAGAATTGATAAGTTTAAAAGCTCGGGATGAAACTGATACGTAACTAAAAATTGAGATATACTAATTGATAAATTTTAGACATTGGAATAGAATTGATAAAATCACAAAGGGTCAGGAATAAATTTGATTATTAACACAAAAAAATATGTTTCCACGTTTCTATAGCAGCGATGGTTTGTACGAGACCCCAGTACTACGATTTTACCGGGACATATATAAGTATACCACAAAATCATGAGAATGTGCGACGAAAATCCAACTCAAACTGGATCACATGCCTTGCAAATTTCAAGTACGGCTAGGTCACCCGTGAACCCTGCTCGGAAAGTTCAAGGTCCTGCTAAACAATGGACATGGTTAACTACATTCAACGGGCCATTTTGACAAAACCACACATCAAGATTGCCAAATTTGTAGGGGAAAAGTGACAAGGGAAGAAGATGATGAAAGCAATAAGGGCCGAAACGCAAACGTAGAGAGTTTAGTACCTGTTGAGTAAGGTCAGCTCTGGACAAAGACTTTAGCTGGCTGTTTTGCATATTGGAGAGTAACTGAACTACGGTATCAAGATGAGGCAAACTGCAAAAATTTGATTCAAGGTCCATGCAGAGGAAAGAAGAAAAAGAATAATAGATAAAACTGTGTAAAGTAATCAAAGTTCCAGCGATGTCAATGTTTTTGTTTTATCTGTTATTTCAATGGAAATGTCGGTCATCGCTACCTAAAATGTCAGATCCAGTCATATAATGCCGGCGCACATATATTATCATACAGAGTCCATATCTCTCCTCTGGTCCATCTCTTAGAATTGAAGAATAGTTTGGAATAAGTAAACAGAGACACGCTAAGTACATAAGGCACAAAAACCAACACATGAAAGATAATACAAAGAATAATACTAATAGTTATAACTTTCAATCTAATGAGAATATGCTTGAAAATAAAATGCAATGTGTTCAAACTTGGTATTGACTAGTTTAATCAGCATAGTTCATCTGCCTACAATAACGAATTTAAGGCAGCTACCTTGGTTCAATTATGAATTTGAAATTTGACCTGATGTTTGTGTGACACTGTGACTACATTCCAAGTACATCAGCCATTTGAGATTCTTTAAAGAATACTTTTAACTCAGCACAGGTCTCTACATGATCACTGTACACACAAGTATATTGTAACCAATATTTCATCTAATAAAGTTTCACTCCCTAGACTCATCAGAGCTTTAAACCCCAAACAGCCATCATCTTTGCCATGTCTCCATGCACGTTAAACTGCCTAAAAGGATTCTGTTTAGAACATGTAGACGATAGCAGAAGCCCAATCCCCACATAATCCGGATCACCATCACATACAAAATCACCAAATGACTTCACATGAATGAGGTCTCATTTAGAATTTGCATAGATCAAGAACACAAATCATATGAGAATGTTCTACTACATCATGCACCACCAACCAACAATACATGTGCCAGTGTTACATTGCACTCAGTGGAGGCATTGCACTTATGTCATTTTCTGTTTTGTCTCAAAAACATTCCTGACTTCCATTCATCTCTGGAGGCATGGTGCTCATGCAGCGAACCAATCTGAATACACCTTGCTATTTATGGTTCCTTTAACTTGTGCATATGACCTCATAAATACTAATATCGTTGCCATCTTTCAATAGTGAATGTTCAGTATCTTCCATACCCTCTTTGATGTGGTTTTGGTAAAGAGCCAACAGCTGTGTCAGTGCCCCATTTCCTTAAACATTGGCATTTTAATGTCACATTGCTCAGACCTCATACGTATGATGTATTTTCATTTTCAGTCTCTTCATTCATTTCTTGATCTCTTAGAGACCTTAGAAAAATAATCAGAACTTAACTGAAGAAAGATAAGTGGTTCTAAAATAGTAAAAGTAGGTTAGAAATGAGTTGTCAAATTTTAATTAGGGGGGCTTATGATAACATATGTGATCAATGAAAGAACAGACTGAAGAAAGAGAAGTGATTCTAATCTGGTAAAATAGAGCTTTCAAACAGTATAAATGAAATAACAAGACTAAAGAAAGTGAAGTGATTTTAAACTAGTAAAACAGACCATTGCAATCCTCTTTCCACATGTGTGTCCAGAGATGAAACAACTTGAGGCATCTGCTCCAGTACCTGCATCAATCAAACACAGGTCTTATTATCATAAATCCAGGCAGATGTATTCTACAAGGATCTCAATCAGCTTTAGAAAATGCACTTACTGACTCTGTGTTTTTTATGGTAGAAGTCATAGACAGAAGATTTCTTGGAAGCTTCATTAGTTGAGCCTGAGAAGATTCGGCATCCACAGCGGTTAATACTGTTGGGGAAGTAGGTTTTCAAATTTTAATTTCAATAAATCTATTACCAAGATCTCAAAACAAATTCACGTGAGAAATCACAAGCATAAGTTCAGTCAAGAATCAATTACTGAAATACACAAGGGCGAGACAGAAAGCCATTGCCCCACATCAAACACTGACCAAAGTAGTGATTCTGTTTCACACAGAACAATGGAGGTGAGACAAGAAGGGGCAGCTCAAGCAACACTTGGGTTACTCAGTGTGCGGATTTAGCCAATATTATTAGCATGCACAAAAACAAAAAATAAAATCGAGAAACGATGATTTTTATTGTAATAGCGGCACTACAGATCACAAAATCATTTTTATATAATGAAATGAATAATATCTTAAAAATGAACAAAATCGGAAAAAAAAATCTAGTATAAATATTTTTTTTTAAGATAAATCAACAAATCCTAGCTTCTAAGCCTGTTCATACGATGAAATTGAATAAAACATTATTTCTATGTTTCCGGTTTCAACAATTCCATGTTCATTGCATATTGGAAGAAGTGAGAAATTCAGGATATTTGAATTTGGAAGAGTCAATAACATCAAGGATGGCATATATGACCCAGACCCAATACCCCAAAGAGGAAATAAAATCCAGTGTAGGACTGTTTACTGTTGTTTAGTGAAATTAAATTAAATGCTGCAAACAATTCGAGCTGAGAGGATTACTAGTGCAACACAGAGATACGTGTGTGTGCGTGTGTGTGTGAGAGAGAGAGAGACTGACGCGGGAGGGGGAGGAGTGGAGCATGAGATGAAGAAGATTGGAGGTGGACTGTACAGATTGGGAGATTTGATCCGCCACGATTTTGGGTGATCCTTCTCTTTTGCCGCCGCCGCCGCTGCCGCTCGCAGCCATGGAAGTTTTGGGTGCGCGGTGGAACGAATGTGTTTGACGGTGAGAGCGTCTATGTTACAAAAATATTGTACTAGTATTTCACCAGCTTAATTGCTGGAACCATTTTTCAAAAGAAAAAAAAGTAAAATAAGGAAAAAGCTTTCTTTTCATACCATACGAAGTTACACAAATTTTGTTTTCGAGTATATAAACAATTTTATTGCAACTCCATATGTACACCGTTTTCGGGTAAATCCCGTATATAGACCCGATTGTCCCCTACTACTTTATTTCATTTTTACATTTCTTAATTTTTTCTTTCTATTGGCTGGGTTTTTTACTTTCTCTTTTCGTATACTTTAGTTTCTTTTTTTATTTTCATTTTTGTAACTCATTAGTTGTTGGTCTCCAACATTTTCTATACTATATTAACAATTCAAGCTTTTTTTTTTCCATTTCAACTTTTATCAGTATGATGTAGTATATCCGTATAAAATAAATATATTGTATTAATTTAAAATATCAATATTTAATTTTATTCAATTAAATGAAATGTTAAACAAAAAAACAAGAAGTAATTTGAAGGTCTACGAATAAATTGATTTGATAGTTGACAATAATGCATTCTTATTCCCCTCAACGAGAAAGCAACACGGTGGATGCTTCAGTAGTAGTAATTCACAATTACAGACCAGATAAATACAAGTTAACTACTGTCAACTAAAAAGACATAGTACAAGTTAATTACTTCATATTCTACACTTCCAACAACCAATCACACAAGTCTATAGACGATCAATTTGGGAAACAGACCATAGTAAAAAAAAGTGTGAACTAAATAAGAGACCAAAAAGAAAGAAAAGGGCATTAACAGAACAGGAATTTCGTGAGAATATACACACGCCAAAAAGAAGGAAGTAACCCTGACATTTACAACCACAAAAAGTGAAAATTGTTGGTATAGAAGAAAACCTGCATATGCACACTCTACTCAGTAAAGCTATTCCGTTCTGCTCTATTGGAACGACATGGTCCCCATATACGTATTGTGTTATCATCACTCGCTGAAGCTAACATTTGGGGTCGCCTTGGGTTCCAGCTAACGCAATTTACAGTCTTCAAATGGCCAGACAGGATCTCAATTGGGCTAGAACTTCTTCGGTTCCATATGTACACCTGCTACCGCACATTGTTTAGTTCAATAGCCTCTCACAGAGACGGGAAGGGTGTGTTTACTTTAGGTGATAGATAGCATAGATAGATATAAATATTATAGATGGATTGAATAATTATGAGCTTGCTTGATTGTCTAATCCTTCAAATATTCAATTATATGCATTGTCAATCTCATCCCCCATGAAGGAAAGCAATAAGGATGTGCAAGTACCTTGGAATCTTCACTGCCACTGGCAATGAACATACTGTTCAAACCCCCAAAGCAGGAACGGATGACATATTTCTGTTGCCTGTGGCCACTGTACTTGCGTGGTTCAATCCATTTTGTGGTAACGTCCCACAAGTGAATTTCTTGGCTATTAAGGTTGACGATTAAGTAGTTGCTATCTCCAGATACCGAAAGAGAGGTGATAGAGTGCTCCTCAGAAATAACACGTTCAGCATTGGTTGCCAAATTCAATATCCTTATCTCTTTGTCGGAGAAAATGCTGATGAGATTTTCCCCATCTGGAGTCACAGCAATATCAATAACCTTTGGCATACGCATACCTTTCCAGGCCTTAATCTCATTACCTTCACAGTCCCACATGTAAATGCCCTTCTTAGGATCTGAGCTGCCACAGACGAGACACTTGGAATCAGGAAACCAAGCACAAGAACTAACAACAAAACCATCGCCGCCGAATGTTTGCCTGCATGTGCCAGTTTCCACATCCCAAAGTTTAAGGACTTCCATATTTCCGCAAGTGAGTAGCATGGAGTTATCTGGACTCCATGCCACAAATGAAACAGGTTTTTTGTGGCCACATAACACGTGCCTCAGGGTTACTCTATTATCATCCTGCACCTGGGGAAAATATATTACAAGAGCACTCAGAAACAACAAATATGTATCAGGTATGATAAATTGGTAAACAAAACCTGAATGAGATAACAAATAGACATTTCAATGTAGAAAGCATTAAATAATTGTAATGAAAAAGAAAAAAAAATGATGCAACTGGCAACAACTATTGAAGTTTTTTAACAGATAATATATTAAGAGGATTGCATGAAAGTTAGAAACATTTCATAAATTCCAGAATCTCCACATCCTCTTACCTTCCATGCTTTGCATTTATCATATTTAACTAAAGGTTATTCAGAGAGGAAAATTTCAATTTCTTTAAGTGTACGAGATCAGCATTAAGTCCCCATCTATCTGTCAGACATAATACAAGTATACAACATATGTAATGTAGCGGAATGAACACAATTCTCCTCTCACAGAATAATAGTAATAAAACATCAAAATAGGAATCCACTGATATTTCTGGAACTATCGAGCTAAACATTTTTGCCTCACCTGATTTGGCAGTTGGAGTCACTCAAGCCTCTAAGAGATTAAGTGACCAACTTCACCAGAAGGCATGCTTAACAAAGGTTTAACTTCCTGAACAAGGGAAAAGAAGCCGCAAACGTGGAGCAACTGTCAGTTCCCTAACTCTGGACATCGAGAACATATCATCAAATATGTAAATCCAATATCATCACCAGTCTATACGGTTTTCCCTTTTAAGCAGTTACTAGGATGTTCAAAGTGAGAGGAGTAAAAGAGTTGATCCTTGAGAAAGAAACAGTTTTTTTTTGTAAAGCACACAGCGTCCAGCAAGATATTCTATCATTCCTGAGAGAGAACACACATTGCATCATGCACCATGCACCACAGCCACAGTGCATTAATATGCCATGGTGCTGCATGGACTTATAAACGATAACCACTATATTGAATCCAGTGTGTTATCATTATCTTTACTCGAAACATTATCAAATAATACGAAGAATCCAAAATAATGGAAACGGCTTTGCATTAAAGACAATACTGTTGTTCTTCCAAACTTTACTCCCTAATGAACAGGTGTGGAGTTTAACTGAACCAGTAAAAAAAATTGAAAACTCAGGAGGCGGATTTATTTGATTGAAAATATTAATTAGATCCACAAAGGTAAGTAATAGTTTGGGAGTGGTGGTAATATGTTGGGTAGGAGAAGAAAGTTTATATGTTGCCCCACCCTAATCTTTTATCACATATCAATGTAGTAAGCATACACCACAAGTCACAAAAGGACAAACATATATATCAATCAGTTGTGTTCGGACATTATTCTTATTATGCTGGAACCAATACTTATTTCGGCAAGAACATATCTGAACTGTCATCAAAATACAACCCCAAGTCATCATCTAAGAATCAAGCTAATATCATCATCCAAACATTTAAAAAAGAATGAACAAAATCATATTAAGAGATAAACAAGCTCTTGAAACACAAGAAAAAAATTTAGTGATTACTGATTGTGGCTATAACTTATTGTAAGTCCAATAAGCAACAAATGCATAGCACTTCTTCAGAGGTAGAGACATTTGATTCAACATGATTAGAGTATTACATCTTAAATTTGTTTCTGAATAGTAACATCTTCTGTTCTTTTCTCTCTCTCTTTTTAAGAAATTTCCGAATAGTATTGTAATCATAGTGTTCTGACACTTAGTTAAAAATTAAACAAGTTAATAAGTCCACTAACACAAGACTTATATTAGGACTATTTAGTAAACTGATTAGTATCTTCTGATGCACACTGAGCAACAAAATTACTAACATAAAGAATAGACAATTATACATATTGCTTCATCATATCACATCAGAATATCTATACTTCAATTCTCCAATACAATCAGCTTGTCCATCAATGAAAAACATATTTTCAGGGATGACAAAGATATATTAATCCTGGATCAAGGACAAAGATTGCAGATTCGGAAAGAGGTGTGAAGTACCCTAAATAACAACTCTCCTAATCAAATGTGAAAGTGAATTTCTGAACAAATATGTCACTTTTCATTTCACCTATGTAAATTGTAAGGACGCTTCAAATAAACTCCTCTTTGTTACAAGAAAATAATAAACAAATCAATAAATTCTATGAATAAACCAATATAACTTATGAATAGATGTATCTATTTAATATGGTAAAAATCTCGCCCCGTACAGTATTCGAACTCGGACCAAAATGCTTGTTCATAAAAATTATTGACTTATTCATCAAATTATTGACTGTTCGCGAGTGTTCGCAAGAATTCTCAATTCTCAACACATTTAGTATTCTCAACGGAACCTCTCTCTCTCTCTCTCTCTCTCTCTCTATATATATATATATATATATATATATACTCTAATTTAGAAGAGTACACTAAGACAAACAATGACAAAGAGACACTAAATAAGTTTATCCTCAAATCCTTGAAATTAAGATAAAAGAAAAGTCCGCCCCCATTACGAACATTAAGCAAAAGAACTAATGAAAATAGAAATTCACGTTACTCCTCATTTAGTTATATTTTTTTTATTTAACTTAGTTTCATGAAGTTTTTAAATTCTTTTGTTTATTGCTAGAAAATAAAATGTATATTAAAAATTATATTTAAATGAAAAAGAAGTAAAACGTACACTTTTCATTTATGTAATATCTTTTGCTGCAAAAATACATTTCATTTCTATTCTATAATCAATTTCTTTACTTACAAATGTTTTATGCTTTAGAAATAAGATATTCTCTATACTTTTTTGAATCTTTCTTCTGGCTCCATTAAAAATGTACTTAGGTGCGTAATATAGTTTATTATAACAATATGCATTTTCGCAATGTTAATGTATTTCTTAATTGCTTTAGTAAGTCTAATGTTTTGAATCAATTATTCCATCACAACAAGTAATTGATTGTTCATTAAATATCAATTAGGTTGTAAAAGCATTATGATATTTGCAATGCTATATGAATTGAACTATTGAAGGATTTGTGTTTATTTGAAGGAAGACAAAAAGAGAGGGGTGGATGGGGGGACAATAGAGGGACCATACATCTGAATCCTGATTCAGTTTCATTACGAAACAAGAAACTCAAGTATATTTCCTACATAAACTAATGTAGTTCACTTATAATTTGTTTAAGGGTATGGTTTTGCACGGATTAATTATTTATCATTTGATTAGTTTTAATTTTATAAGATGAAATTAAATATAATCTTTCAATGTTCAAATCAAATAATTAAATTAAGACTTAAGGTAACAATTGACTGCCTAACACCTTTCAATTTGTATTATAGCAAAAAACTATACCTTGATTTTTGTGGTAACTTTTTTAGCTTAAAGCTTAAATCTATATATCACAAGTGAAAACAAAGACTCTACTACAGTAAACTAAAAAGTAAAATTCATCTCGCATGAATTTCTCTTTATGCTTATGATACATCGTTGTAGAGATTCCTAGATCTACTATCATTTTTATCTAAATTTCAAACAATATTCCGAAAGAAAGCAAAGGAGAATTTTAAATCATAATTTAGAAGTTTTAGATATAAAAGACTCTTTTTATATCAGATAAGTAGAAATAAACAAATATATATAGTTACTAAACCATCTCAAGAAATTAAAACAAGGAGATTATAGGTATATCAAAGTTTGTACGAGCGCACGCCTCTAGGTGTATAGAGTAAGGTCTTCTTGTCTCAGTCAGAAACTTAATGCTTTTATATAGTTTATTCATTACTGATTATTAACTGAATTTGTAAATATTACTTTTATTCAATAAATTCTCATATGTCTTGATATCTTGAAATATATCACATTTGATAAATTGAATTGTAAAATATTATAAATAATATATATAAACCAATGGCTCGTGCCTTGTATGTAAAGCTTCTGCTATTTTCTAGTACATAAAACACATCAGCAACAATACCCTATGGAAAAAATATTGAAACTAAGACATAAATACCATATACCTTCCATATGATGGCTGTGCAATCACTTGATGATGATGCCAAATACTCTCCATTGTTGGAAAACTGAACAGACCATACTTCATTTTGATGATTAGTCAATATCTACACAAAGATAAAGAATAGACATACAAGTTACAAATTGAAAGCAAGCAGGCTCATTATGAGTGCAAGTATAATTGATATTTTCTTAGAAGTCCCCCTTGTTACATATACACAGATAGTGAGATAGATAACCAAACAAGAAATAGAGCATACGGATGAGTGCAAGTATAATTGATATTTCATAATGATCTCATTCACAGTTTTTTCCATTCAAGTACAACATCAAATGTAACAAGGGAATCTAATAAAAGAGTCTTAAGTATAAAAATAAAAGAGACACGGACACTGAACAAATACATATATGGAAGAAATACAAGAGATCTATTAAAATTGATGAACATGTAAAAAGTACTCCCTCCGTCCCATAAAAGTATGCTCACTTTCCTTCTTCATCCGTTCCACAAGAGTATGCACAACGCATTTTTGGACATGACCCGACCACTAATCCCTTATTTTTAATCTTCACTTTCAGCATTTATTTACAACTTTACCAATATGGCCACCATTATTTCTCCACACACTCACAAAAGTGGACCATTTTCTCCACTCACAACACACTCTAGCATTTATTAAAACTCGTGCGGAACAAACTAAGCATACTCTTCCGGGACGGATGGAGTACGAAACACTACAAAGGAGTCAACTGCTACTATATATTAAGAATATCCCATCTTAACATACAACTCACAAAAAAAGAAAGTCCCTAAGACTCTTTATATTTTGAGATTCACCAACCAACCTTAAACTGATCTAGGAACTCTTCAGAATCTCCAAATATTATTGCAATAGTCCAGCTGATGAAATAGAGTTAAGAATATGGAAGGATTACTGCAACATACTCCCTTCGTCCCAACTTTTAGTATCCATTTGAGAGTGACACGAGTTTTAATAAAGTGGTTGGGTGTGTTGTGAGTGGAATAAGGGTCTCACTTTTTTTATGAGCGTTAAAATAATTAAAGTGGAGCAAGGGTCCCACCTACTTTTACTAAAAATAGAAATTGATATCAAAATGTGGGATGGCCAAAAAAGGAAATATGGATACTAAAAGCTGGGACGAAGGGAGTATAATATAATGTATAGAATAATTGCTTTTGAAGAAGCACCATAGATGCTATTAGGGATATTAGACAGCCTCCAACAAAGTAGGTCCAGCGATATGAAGAACATTACAAAAATATTACTTGTACCACAAAAACAAACAGGCAACCCTCATTTGCCTTTCACATAAAAAGTTGGGGTAATCAACTAATCATAGTTTGTGTCCCCAACTTTCAGCATTTTCCAAATAATGTCCCCGAGTTATGTTTTCACTTCAAAAACCCTCAACTTTGGAAATAAAATTATTTATGTCCCGCCTTACAGAATTCAGCGACAGTATAGTGAGTCACCTAGCAAGAAGCTGCATTATTCAATATAAAATTGCAGAAAAAACCCAAAGCATTAAGAATCAACCTAAGAATTCGGTGAGGTGATCCATGATTCCATCGCAGAATATTGTAAGGCATGACATAAATCAGACTTTTTCCAAATATGAGAGTTCTTGAAATGAAAATGTAAGTTGGGGAGATTATTTTGGAAAACGCTGAAAGTTGGAGACACAAACTTTGATTAACCCTAAAAAGTTTACAAATTTCGACTCTACTGCTCATTTCCCCTTCCATTATTTGTCATATATGAATCAACATGTAACTTTAAGAACTTATAATCCCTCAAGTTAATATTTCCGACAAAGGAACATTCCAAAAAGGCTCTATTTATTAATGGACTGTCTACCAAAAAAAATAGAAGGAAAAAACAAAACTTAATAATCAACCTGAGTGGTCTCTGTTGGAAACTGATCTCGATCACAATGGTGGTCTCTATACAGTGATACTGAATCAGATGAACTGTGGTAAATACAGTCATCGACCAAAGCAGAAATAGCCATTTCGACCAAATGTTCCAGCCTTCTCTCAGGCAGTGTAATTGGTGGTGGTAAAACTTTTTCCAGATTTGCGAGCAATCTTTTTCGCAACTCGTGAACTGAATCACTATCAATACAACCCAACCTCAATCCCTTCAAAGAGAGCAGTTCATAAGAAAGTTTGTGAACCATTTCTGTGCCAATTTTCAAAGATGAAAACTGCTTCCGCATTATGTCCAACGCCAGAGATATGTTCCCACAATCCAAACATTCCAACAAGCATTGTTCAAGAACAAGGAAAGATACTGAAGCCCTTGTCTCGTCATCCAAGCCATTTATTTTGTCAAGACTCTCGATGCAATCATCCCAATTTCCATCTAAAATGTGTGATTCGATTAATTCAAATTCGGGGGACTTACATGTAATGCCAGACTCAGATTCCAAACAGGCAGCGGACTTGCTGTAACCTAGAGCGTATAAACATTGAATGATGATTCGTACCAACTCGTGCTTCTTAATCAGGCCTCTTGGACCAATCACATCTCCTATGTCATCCGTTGTCTCCATAACAGCTGGCAACTCCAAAATACATTTGAATGCACTATAAATTCTCCATCTCTTTTAGCCACCTTGTGATCAATATGAACCCACTGTGGTCACAAAAGGGCAGTGAATGTGTCTGTACATTGGCTTCACATAAATATCATTTAGTACATGATCAAAGAATCCATGAAAATGGATTATGTAATAGTACAAATGAATAAGTGATGTCATGATGTCAACCACAAATCATAGTGACCACAAGTTTACATGAAAATGGAGCACAGCTGAGACTGGCACCACCAAATGCAATATGCAATGAACTCATAGACAGTTAAAACGGCCAAGGACTACTGCTACTTAGTAACATCAAACTTAAGATCCTAACCCGTTGAACAGCTTTTTATACGCTCCGATAGCAACTGTTATATCAATCCAATTATGATAAATACTGTGATCTCAATGTCTCACTATTTGACAACCATAAATATTTCTCGCAAACCCAACCAAAAGGTAACAGAAAATTTTATAAACCCATAGAGTAAGTTCCTCCAAGATATAGCAATCGCACTCCAATTCATGAAGTAAAACCAAAAATTTGGGCTAACCTACCAAAACAATCGACACAAATGAACAAAAGCAGCTTAAAAATCATAATGAAGACTACCTTCCATAGTTGTTCGAAGCGACTGATGGTACAATTCGGGCAGCAATATTAGGGTTTGATCGAAACTCGCAAAAATCAAATGGGGGATAAATGATGGTGATGTAGACGACTGAGGAGTAAAGGAGCGAGCTGCTGTTATCCAAATGATTCCAATCGACGCATTTTGTTTGAATTTTCGAGGTTTTTCTCAACTAGCAAAATCTTCTTCTTCTTTTTTCTAGCAATTTAATTTATTATTTTTGATTATAAAGTATGCTTACTTAAGGTTCTGGATAATTTGATTATCAAAATTTTACTGTATTTCATTTTGAACCTATCTATCAATAATTGAAAAATGGTGCATCATAAAAAATATTACTAGTAATAAATTTAAGAAATGGTGAAAGATATTCGAATCATTTTGCGTAGAGTAGAGAGATTCTTGTTGGTTTTATTTTTCTTTTTGTCTTTTTTGGTTCCAAAACAAAATAAATAAATAATTAATTAGTTTTTCAAGATATTGAAAGTTAAATTAAGATCTGAATAAGATTTGTAGATTATATTCATAAGATTGGTTGGGTAAAATATGATTGTAATGTGATTTAATAATTTATGTTTAATAGCATAGCTTCATAATTAATGATTTATACTCCTAATAAATAAAATTAATAATATGGTACTTATTTAATTATTAAAATATTATATTATTTTAGTTGTACTCGTATATTAAGCCGATATAAATTTATAGTTTTTAAATTTAAAAAAGTTATTTTTGAACAACATCAGTAAATTTATATAAATACAAATGGGATCTAAATTCAAAATCATTAACTAGTGAAAATATTGTAAATCATACTTAATTAATTACATGTTTCAAAAAATATAATTGTAGGTTAACTTAAATATGAAATTCTTTAACCAAAATAATCACATATACATATATTAATATACTCCATAATATCTATTAATTCTATAAAGCAATACATATTGCAGCCTCCATAGTGATTCTCTCTCCTACATGGCACTCCCACAATCCTTTACTCCCTCCGTCCACAATTCAGTGCCCCATTTGGGTGTGGGCACGGAGCTTAAGAAAAGCTGAAAAATGTGATATGAATAAAGTATAAGGGTAGTGATTAAGAGATTAGATGACTTTTACTAATTTTGTGTTAAAAGAGTGTTTTTAATTTATGAATTTATTTTTAGCACCATTTGGATTTATTTTTTTAATTTAAATTTTTCAGTTTATTAAATTTCATTTTTCAGATTATTAAATTTAATTTTTTTCTAGTTGTAAAATTTTCAGTTTCTTAAATTTCATTTTTCAGATTATTAAATTTAATTTTTTTCAGTTTAAAATTTTCAGTTTAAAATTTTCAATTTATTAAATTTCATTTTTCAGTTTGTTTCCTTATTTCAATTAATGGAAAAAGCATAAATAACTTCACAATAAAAGGGTAGCAAACAAAGAATGGAGGCAATATGAATTTCATTGACAAAGACTGACAATACAGTGGTGGTGCCAAAAAGAGAACCGAAAATGGTCCCTCCAAAATTTGGAGGGAAAAAATGAACAGTGCACTAAGTACAAAAGCCTATAAATGCAGCCACAATTCGAATGAGCATTCAATTATTGCAAAACAAAAAACCCTCAGATTATAAAGTCATCACAGGGTCAGACCACAAAAAAATGGTAATACATAGAGCTAGAATCGAGGATGATGAAAGAAACAAGTTAGCACAGTGGCTTCTTGAGCATAGCCTTGGAGGGAAGCTCGAATTTGGTGCCAAAAAAGAGGCAGGCAACCCTCTTCAAAGTCGATTTGAAGACAATTTGGAGGATTTGGAGCCAAGTGTCAAAGCAAAGAGCTTGCTGGTGTACCTGTACAAGTCAAATCCATTAGAAAATGTAGTTCATACAAAAACAAGATGCAAGTAGATGTTGAAAAAATCAAGAATCTTTATGTGCTTCAAAGGTCATCAATGAGAGTCATGTCTACAAACCTAGGTGTGCCAAAATCTTTGATTCACAAGTGGGTGAAGGAGAAAAAGCTTAAACCACACTGTAGACTAATTAAATTGTCGTCGAATTAAATCGTGCCACGTGTAAATTCATGAATTAAATATTCAATTATATTTTCTATTTTATTAAATGGGATTTTATTCCTAAATTAAATAGATATATAATTAATATTTAACATAAATGAATTAATGGGCTTATGGACACCTAAAGCCCTAAGGCCCATGCATGAAGGCCCAAAGCCCATAAAGCCCACGAAGCCCATCTCTAAAAATCTATAAATAGAGGTGTTGGGGTGCTCATTAGAACAACGTGAAGGAGTGGAAGATCGAAGAGCACAAAGAATTCTCTCTAGTATCACAAGTAGAAGAGCGGAGAATTGGAGAGTTCAAGTATTCTTCCAAGTATTCAAGTATCTTGAAGAATTCTATCTAACGTTCAAAGTCTCCTTCAAATCTCAATCGTTTGAAGTATTCAAATCTTCAAGTATCCTTCGAATCTTCAAGTATTTGAGCATTCAAATCTTCAAGTATATCTTCAAAGCTTCAAGTATATCTTCAAGTGATCTTCAAGTATATCTTCAAATCTTCACAAGTATTCAAACCTTCAAGGCGTTCTTCAAATCTTAAATCATTCTTCAATATCAAGTTTTGCTTCAAAGCTTCAAGGCGTTCTTACAAATTCTAAGGACGTTCTTCAAATCAAATCAAATCAAGTTCAAAGCTTCAAGGCGTTCTTAAAATTCTAAGGACGTTCTTCTCAAATCAAATCAAGTTCAACGTTCAATCCAAAATCATGACTTAAGTCCCTTGGATTGGCGTCATCAAATCAAGTATTTCAAGAACCTTCGAGCTTGTTCAAGAATCAAATGGAAGAGAAGAATCAGAGGATTAACTAGAGATTGCAACCCGCATAAATCTATCTTCAAATCTATCAAATTATCTTTGTAACGCATTTTGTATTTTATCAAATTGAAATACAAAATTTGTGTTTACAAATTTTGGCACGCCCGGTGGGACATCTCTACCTCTCATCTCTACTCTTCACCAAAAATCTTGAACAATGTCTATTCAACCAAATGCAACTGCTCCAGCTTCATCTAAAGGTTCTTCGGAAAGCATCGTGTGTATACGCGAAGCAAAGCAAAATTGATGCAAGAGGTGTCCAAGTCGACCTCCCGTCTTCCATCTATCATGAAGAGATAAGACAACAGAAGAAGCTTCATTCCACTGAAAATTATCAACTCCATGCTGTCATGATGACAAACACATCCACTGGAGGAACAACTCTTGAACTTACAAAATGGTGAATCTCTAACCAAGCACATCCAAGAGCAAGATGCCCAGATTGCAAAGCTAAAGGAGAAAAAGAGATTCAAGCCACGCCAACAACGATAGAAGGAAGGCGAAGAAGCGAAGAAGATGGAGAGAATAACGATGAAGAAATCTCCAAAGACAAGCAAAGAGTGATGAAAAAGCCTTCAGGAAAGATACTCTTTCTCGTCTGGTGGCCTCATTCCCATGACCAACTCAAAGAGTTCATCGAAGCAACATGAAGAGTAACTGCTGGAAACTCAAGTCATCGACTTACTCCAAGCCATATACTCGGCGAATCGAGACTTGAGGATGCCTCTTGGTTATCAGCCCCCCAAATTCCAACAATTTGATGGCCAAGGAAATCCGAGACAACGTGGCTCATTTCATTGAAACATGCAACAACGCTGGTACTTATTGGAGATCATTTGGTCAAACAGTTTGTTCGCTCATATGAAGGTAATGCCTTTGATTGTACACCGACTTAGAATCAAACTCAATTGATAGTTGGGAACAACTGGAGCATGAATTCCCCAACCGCTTCTATAGCACTAGAAGAACTGTCAGCATGGTGGAGCTCACAAGTTCGCGTCAATTCAAGAAGAGCCAGTCATTTGACTACATCAACCGATGGAGAAACCTTGTCTCAACTGTAAGGACCGATTGTCTGAATCATCTGCCATCGGAATGTGTATTCAAGGGATGCATTGGGGCTTGCAATACATCTTGCGAGGAATCCAGCCTAGAACATTCGAAGAACTTGCTACAAGAGCTCATGATATGGAGTTGAGCATGATAACAAGCGGGATCGAAGAACCACCCATCCGAGAACCTCGCAATTCAAGCCAGAATTCAAGAAAGGAAGCAAACCATCCGATGAAACACCAAAGAAAGAATCCATGGCGATTAAGGCAACTTCGGTGAAATTCTTAAAGAGAGAAGCTGGACAAGAGGCAACCAGAACTCTTCCCGAGACTTGGGGCAAAGAAGACCTACCTTGAAAGAAATGCAACAAAAACAATATCCATTCTTAGACTCTGATGTTTCAGGAATTTTTGATGACCTGCTCAAAGAAAAGCTTATCGAGTTACCAGAAATGAAGCGACCAAATGAAGCAGGGAGGACAGACGATCCAAGTTACTGCAAATACCATCGTCTGGTTGGGCACCCCATACATGATTGCTTCATCTTCAAAGACAGGGTCATGCGGTTAGCTCGAGAAGGGAAAATATCTCTTGAAGAAGACGCTACTGCTGTAAATATGGTCTCCACAGACTTGAATGACATAATAGAAGGTATTGGAGCTCTGTATGACACATCCAATCAAGTAGATGAAGAACCTGAGCTAATATGGATGAAGACGATGATGCATTGGCAATCACATTCTCCAATGAAGACTTGCAGCTTGGATTTGAACCTCATAACAGGCCATTGTTCGTGAGTTGTTATACACATGAGCAGAAGGTCAATCGAATTCTCATCGATGGAGGCTCGGCGGTCAATATTTTGCCCACTAAGGACTTTGAAGCAATTGGGAATCCAAGTAGATGAGCTGTCAAAAAGTCGATGATGATCCAAGGTTTCAATCATGAAGGGCAAAGAGCTCTTGGAACTATAAGGTGCGATTTGCTGATGCAGGGACATGGATTCGACAGCGTTGCTTCATGTTATCGATGCCAAGACGTCCTATAATATGCTTCTGGGGTCGGACCATGGCTTCATGAAAATGGTGTTGTTCCTTCTACATTGCACAATGCTTCAAATACTATCAAATGGCACCATAAGAAAAGTGGTTGGTGATCACAAACCTTTCACAGAAGCAGAGTCACATTTCGCCGATGCTCAATTCTATTTGGGGAAAAACTAAAGCAACAATGGTGGAAAGGGATTGTACCACATGAGGAGTCAGGATCCCGACAAGAGAAAGAATCTCGCCCAGAGATGGAAGGTTTCACCATCCCTTTGACTAAGATTGATGCCAAAAAGCCCATTCCCCAGCCACTCAAAGATTTTGTCCGACCAAAGCAAAGTGGCGCCACAGAACATGGAGATCTCTTAGACAAAGAACTCTCAAAACACTTTGGTCCGAAGGCATACAAACTCCTGTGAATGCTGGATATAATCCCCAAGAAAGCTCCACGTCAAGGTCTCATTTGGAAAAGACTGATAACGCAGGCCAAAACTCCAAAGCAGGTTTGGGATATACAGTGCAAAGCCCCATTCGAATTGCCATCAAGAGAGCCACTGCTAACTATGCTAGCACCAAGCAAATCCTGGAATCTTCAAGCAATCGGAGAACCCAAAGGGTTTCTATTTTCAATAGGATGGGTAAAGAGAAGCTCAACGAGTATCTGTCTTTAAAAGACTTGGCAAAGGCAAATCATGGAGACGAAGCAAGACAAAAGGGAGTGATGAACTGCACATAACAGAGAAATGGAGAAGTTTGATCCCTCCTCGAATGAAAAGATACACCACTTTGATTATGTCATGTGGGAAAAAATGAAAACTCAAATGAAGACCACCATCTTCACACGAGATGCCATAGATCAAGAAGATAGAGAAAGTGTGGCTTCCTCTTACTACACTACTAATAGTGCTAGTAATCCAGTTCCTCTTCCTCATACTACTCAAAGTCAAGTGCGTCGTGAAATTGCAAGTCTCGTTAGAAGTGGCGTTATCACAACAAGCGTTGCAGAGAATATAGCCTTCATACGCCAGAGAAATGAAAGCATAAAGACGTGTTTTGATTGCAAAGATCCTCGCCGAAAAGACGAAGACGTTGTCACAGCAAACCATATCACCTCCTGCGAGAAAATGGTCGTTGGAGAAGAGAATTCGCACTTGAGCCCCAAAGAACTGGAAACTCTGGATGAAGAGAGACTAGAAGTCCAGCAAAATTGGAATACTATCAAACTCTTCCTTCAAGATCCTTCAACAAAGCAGTGCGAGCGCCCTCTTTTCAAATTGGAGACATGGCCCTCGCTGCAAGGAGGCCAATTGTTATCACTCTCAACGGAAAGTTCTTGAAGTACTACTATCCTTGAAGGGTGGTAGAAGTTGAAGCATGTGCATATGTATATAGTTCAAAAAAAAAAAATAGAAAAGCAAAAAAAAAAAAAAAAAGCAAAAAAAAAAGCCAAAAAAAATAGAAAAGCAGAAAAGCCAAAAAGATGAGTCAGATGAAAAGCCACAAAACAATGAAGAAAAACAACAAAATGGAGCATATGAAGACAGCTCCTTGACGCACGAGCCTAAACTGCATTTTACTCCTGGCCCGCATGAGTATAAACTGTGCACGGCACCCAACCTCAAACACATGTTGATCCTATGAACTACGTTTTGACTTGATCCCTTTCAAAAGGGTACGTAGGCAGCTTAGATAATTTCTAAGTTCAGTCATAAGTTGTGTTTGACTCTTTTTAATTTATATCATCAAAGTTATGATTTAAGTTGATTATGTGAAGCCTAATATGTCTCAAATTGGGAAGAAATCAAGTCATCAAAAGAAGCACAAGTATCTGGAGAAAAAGATGTCAAAATATCCATCACAAACCAAATGAGAGTCATCAAAAGAGGAAAATGATAGAAACTACGGTTTGCACCAATACTAAGCAAATGGGTCTTGTTTCTTCAAAGCTCTCTGAGCAGAGATCAAAGTGACTCTGAAGTCTTCAAAATTCCGCAGCATTTCCTCATCAACATGTGCAACTTTATGTTTGTCAAACTCTCTTTTGAATTATGGGATTGCACCTCGGGCAATATGAAAGGAGGCACTATCTTGCTTGAAGAACAACGTCATCTCCATTTCCCACATCTCTATCATAGCAAGTTCTTCCTTGATCAAAGCAATTCTGACGATGCCTTCATTCTCCTTGGCTTAAGCATCAAGAAGAGAAGACTCAATCTTCTCGAGTCGCTGTGCAGAATTCTCCCAACTTCGTGAGATGCCAAACATGACAACCTCACTCAAACCAGACTCGAACAATCCCAGGTCCGAGCGCACCCAAGACCTGTCAAAGAATTGAGTCATCTGCCATTGAGGTCGGCTATGCATCAACAACTTCACTTCTCTCCAAGCTAAAGTTGAATCCGCTCGTGGAGTTGAAACACATGTTCACTAGACATAATAGAACACCATTGAGTCATCTAGCCTGCTCAAATGCACGCAAAGAGAAGATGTAACCAGCAATCTTCAAAGGTTGGACTCACAATGGCCCAGATCCGAGCGCACCCGAAATCTGATTAAAAGCCAATTGAGCCACCTGAAGTGCAAAGTAAACATCACTCAAATAAGATCTTAGATGGGCTGCTGCCAATTTTTTTTTGGATGAACTCTCTGAGGATAGTCTTTAGTCGTGCTGATGGAGATGTCAAGACTGAAAGAAATAATGACAATAGACTCCGAACTTTGCAAATACTCAAAGCATCTCGTTTGGGGCAAAATCTTCCATGAAGTTGGTTAATTCGCCAATCTTGTACATAATACTCCGAACTTTGCAAATACTCAAAGCATCTCGTTTGAATCCGCTCGTGGAGTTGAAACACATGTTCACCAGACATAATAGAACACCATTGAGTCATCTAGCCTGCTCAAATGCACGCAAAGAGAAGATGTAACCAGCAATCTTCAAAGGTTGGACTCACAATGGCCCAGATCCGAGCGCACCCGAAATCTGATTAAAAGCCAATTGAGCCACCTGAAGTGCAAAGTAAACATCACTCAAATAAAATCTTAGATGGGCTGCTGCCAATTTTTTTTTGGATGAACTCTCTGAGGATAGTCTTTAGTCGGGCTGATGGAGATGTCAAGACTGGAAGAAATAATGACAATAGACTCCGAACTTTGCAAATACTCAAAGCATCTCGTTTGGGGCAAAATCCGCCATGAAGTTGGTTAATGAGACTACGCCAGTCTTGAACATGACCCCCCAAGATTGTCATCGCCAAACTCTCATCGCTATTAACTGCAAGGAAAACACAAGCAATATTCAAAACTTGGGAATTTACTTGCATAAAAAAAAAAAAAAAAAAAGGAAGAGAAAATTGGGCCTGACTGATGTTGGATCTAATTATAAGGAAAATGGGCCAAACAAAGAATTTGGGCTTAAGTAGTGGCTAAAGTGTACCTAAATAAAGGCCCATCAGCCTCCATCTCTCTCTCCTCTTCACTTGGTTTCCGCCATCTTCTCCACAAGGTCCGGCGGATCGCCTCTCACTACTCCGTTCCCTCTGTCCCCCAAGCCGGTTCCGACTGCTGCTACGCCAGCTAATAAGAAGCCGGAGACTGCTATAAAGCCAAATCAAAAGCAGCCATCCTCCTTCCTCCAAAGATCTGACGTGCCTCTTCCGAAGTCCGGCGGCGATGTGTCCTTCGTCCCGGCGTAGACCGATACCCTCGCTTTAAAACTCTCGTTCCGGTCGCCTCTCCTCGCCATCTGAACTTCCGTGAGACTACTCAGCAGACCCGCCACCGCTTCTGGGGACTGCCGCTGCGCACGTAGCTCCGGCGAAACAGGGCAACAATAAGGAGCCACTCACACCACCGTTTCTCTCCACGCTCGACGCGATCAAAAAAACTTCCTCACCGAGGACAACCCCAACTCAACCTCCATTTGCTGCACAACCTTCCCCGCAGCAGCAGATAACAACTCGTCTCTCCTCGCGCTGAAAAGGAAACACCCATACATAGAAGTACAACACATCGCCGCTGAATCATGGAACCTATTCGCCAGTGTTGTTGCTCTGAAATTGTTGAAGCCGATGTTTCGAATCTCCATGAATAGATGGCCACCGCCTTCTCTTTCTCTCGCACATAGATAAAAAATTGTGTCCAAATTTGAAGCAGAGCTTGACAAAATTGGTTGTGGCTGCACTCGACGCCGCCGTGGCTCGTGAAGACCCGTTCTGCCTCAAAGCCTTTCCGACGACAAGCGCTCCTCACTGCTCACAAATACTACTGTCGGCTGCCGGAACTTCTGCTTCAATACGAAATGAAACTCGACGAAATCAGCCGCCTCTGAATTGAAGGCGTTGCTCGCGAACACTCGTTCCGCCTTAGACAATAACGTCATCGCGTCCAAGCCCGACCCCAACAACTCCAATCCCTTCGCCAGCAACTGCTACGCAAGCTAAGAAGAAGCCGAAGTCTACTGCAAAGCCGAAGCCAGATACCGCCATCGCGCTCCAAGCCGGCTCCAACAGCTGCGCTACCACCCTCTGCCGGAATTTGTCGTGGTCAGTGCTGCAGAAGCCATGGAAAAAGGGATAGCAACAGCCTCCTCATAACTTCATTCTCCTTCGTTCCATCTCTCCAACAAGCTGCCCATCATAAGAAGTACAATAAGTGGCAGCTAATTGGAACGATTACAAGAAAAAAAAAAAGGGAGGCTATGGCTGCAACTGAAGGAAAGTTGTATTCTTAGAATCTTCTACATCAACTCATACAACAAAAATCCTAGAGAGAACTACTTCTTCAAAAAGTGCAGCTCAAATGAACAAGACAAGGGTAAGAATGCAAGCATACCAAAGAAGTTAAAAGAAGCACACCCTACACATTCAAAGGCTCAAAACAATAAAAGAGAGGCTGCAAAGAAACTTACCTCGTCAAGACACGGTCTCTTCGCTGCTGATGCTGCCAAGCTCTTTGCCGCACCTCCGGCTGCCCTCGACTCCCTTCGGCATTCCAAAAACACTCTTCTAAACATTTGAAATCGAAGAGAATAGGGAGCAAAACTTCAAGTCAGGCTCAACCCGACTCCATGACAGATGCCATACGCAGAAGTCCAAATTCTTTGATTAAAGAAAGAAAGAGATGGAGACAAGAAAGATGAAAGAATGATAAGAAACGAAGCTTGTTAAGTTCAGACTTTGTGAGTAAAAAACGGCTACTGGGTAACTCTATTTATAGACGAGAATTCTCACCAAAACCCTAATCCTAGCCGCTAGCCTACAAGAAAGAAAAAGGTGACTTAGCAGCAAAAAATGATGAGGCTCCAGCTGTGCCACCAACGGCTCTTGCAACAGCTTGCAGACAGTTGGGATGTGGTCCCAATATTCCTTCAATGCGTTTGGAGGTACACAGCAAAATTGAGCACTGTTATTCGAAAAAGGGAGTCCTCATGTGCTGCTGTTTTCGATACAGGCTATACCAACGTTAAAGTTCCTTCTTAGTCTTAATTGAGTTGGCTCCATGCAAAAGAAAGGAAGAAAATCACGCGAGCCTAAATAAATTAAGAGTATTGGGCTTGAAGTTATATCTAATCCCATTCATTTGAGGAAGTGGGCTGAAGAACACCTATTTGGTTAAATTAAGAAAAACGTGTGGAGTTGGGCTTGTAATTAATTGCTTTGACTATTTAAAGTTGGAGAATAATTAAGCTCAGACTTCTCTTGATCGGCCCATAAAATGAAGTTCGTTTAAATGGGCACAAATTAAGAGTATTGGACCACCTTTGATAGTTTAAAAAAAAAAAAAAAATCAAACTCAAGTTGAAGAACTCCTAAATACGAGTATAAACTATTTACAAAATTCAAAAAATTCAAGAACTCCTAAATACGAGTATAAACTATTTATAAATTCAAAGAAATTCAAGAACTCCTAAATACGAGTATAAACTATTTATAAATCCAAAGAAATTCAAGAACTCCTAAATACGAGTATAAACTATTTATAAATCCAAAGAAATTGAAGAACTCCTAAATACGAGTATAAACTATTTATAAATCCAAAGAAATTCAAGAACTCCTAAATACGAGTATAAACTATTTATAAATCCAAAGAAATTGAAGAACTCCTAAATACGAGTATAAACTATTTACAAAATTCAAAGAAATTCAAGAACTCCTAAATACGAGTATAAACTATTTATAAATCCAAAGAAATTCAAGAACTCCTAAATACGAGTATAAACTATTTATAAATCCAAAGAAATTGAAGAACTCCTAAATACGAGTATAAACTATTTACAAAATTCAAAGAAATTCAAGAACTCCTAAATACGAGTATAAACTATTTATAAATCCAAAGAAATTCAAGAACTCCTAAATACGAGTATAAACTATTTATAAATCCAAAGAAATTGAAGAACTCCTAAATACGAGTATAAACTATTTACAAAATTCAAAGAAATTCAAGAACTCCTAAATACGAGTATAAACTATTTATAAATCCAAAGAAATTCAAGAACTCCTAAATACGAGTATAAACTATTTATAAATCCAAAGAAATTGAAGAACTCCTAAATACGAGTATAAACTATTTACAAAATTCAAAGAAATTCAAGAACTCCTAAATACGAGTATAAACTATTTATAAATCCAAAGAAATTGAAGAACTCCTAAATACGAGTATAAACTATTTACAAAATTCAAAGAAATTCAAGAACTCCTAAATACGAGTATAAACTATTTATAAATCCAAAGAAATTCAAGAACTCCTAAATATGAGTATAAACTATTTATAAATTCAAATTCAAGTCAAGAACTCCTCGATAAGAGTTTAAACTATCAAGATAAATTTCGAGACTTGTCTATTACCAAAGACATTTCGTCCATAAACAAGTCTCGATGGGGCAATTTGTAGACAATTAAATTGTCGTCGAATTAAATCGTGCCACGTGTAAATTCATGAATTAAATATTCAATTATATTTTCTATTTTATTAAATGGGATTTTATTCCTAAATTAAATAGATATATAATTAATATTTAACATAAATGAATTAATGGGCTTATTGGCCACTTAAGGCCCTAAGGCCCATGCATGGAGGCCCAAAGCCCATAAAGCCCATGAAGCCCATCTCTAAAATCTATAAATAGAGGTGTTGGGGTGTTCATTTATCAGAACTTGAAGAAGTGGAAGTTCGAAGGGCATAACGAATTCTCTCTAGTATCACAAGTTGAAGTTGAAGTGGTGCAAGAATTGAAGGCTCCAAGCATCTTCAAGAATTTCATCAAATCTTCAAGTGATCTTCAAGTATATCTTCAAAGATTCAAGTATATCTTCAAGTCTTCAAGTATATCTTCAAAGCTTCAAGTATATCTTCAAGTGATCTTCAAGTATATCTTCAAATCTTCATCAAGTATTCAAACCTTCAAGGCGTTCTTCAAATCTTTAAATCGTTCTTCAAGTATTCAAGGTTTTGCTTCAAAGCTTCAAGGCGTTCTTACAAATTCCAAGAACGATCTTCCTCAAATCAAATCAACCAAGTCCCAAAGCTTCAAGGCGTTCTTACAAATTCTAAGGACGTTCTTCAAATCAAATCAAATCAAGTTCAAAAGCTTCAAGGCGTTCTTACAAATTCTAAGGACGTTCTTCTTCAAATCAAATCAAATCAAGTTTAAAAGCTTCAAGGCGTTCTTATAAATTCTAAGGACGTTCTTCTTCAAATCAAATCAAGTTCAACGTTCAATCCAAAATCATGACTTGAGTCCCTTGGATTTATCGTCATCAAATCAAGTATTTCAAGAACCTTCGAGCTTGTTCAAGAATCAAATGGAAGAGAAGAATCAGAGGATTAACTAGAGATTGCAACCCGCATAAATCTTTCTTCAAAACTATCAAATTATCTTTGTAACACATTTTGTATTTTATCAAATTGAAATACAAAAATTTGTGTTTACAAATTGGGTCCCGAAGTCCGTCGTCTTCGGGCCGTTGCCGAAGACGGCCACTAGGAAGATACAGAAGCACCTGTTGAGGAGGCAGGCCAAGCTGGCGGAGAAGCCTACTGCCCCGGAGAAGGACGTGCCCCCACAGCCCGAACCCGAGCCGGAAAAGGTAGCGACGCCGACTGAAATAGAAGGGCTGTTAGTGGAAGACAAGCTACAGCTAACTCTATCAAAGATGGCGACAAGAAAGATGAAAGAAAGAGAGATGGATTTCTTTGAAGGAGATTGCTTCTACTGCTATTGCTACAAAGAAAGGAAAAAGTGAAGAGTGGTGTTGCTGTTCACAAGAGACTAGAGGCTTTATTTATATATAGGCAAGGGAAAGTTCTCACATAGCTAGCAGTGGTGCAAATGATGCTGGCAATAGCTGAATATGGTACATTTGTGCGCATGAATTAAAAGTTGTTGCAAAGAAAAATGGTGGTACAAAAATGGTGGAGTTCCAGCTATGAAAAGCCCTCAAACAAGCTGTCAAACCTTGGGCAGATTACATTAAATGTTACGAGTACTACACTCGGGCTGGCATGCAGGAGATGGCTAAAAAAAAAATAATGCTTTCATGAGGAAAAGAAAATGGCGCAAGTTGGCTAAAAGTAGAACTCCAGCAAATTCTCAAATTAAAGCTAATAAAGAGAACACAAGCACATGTATGAGAATGAAGCTAAAAGTGGAACGAGCCAGCCTAAATCAGTCTTGATATCTGAAAAGTGAAAATAAATGCAGCTTCTGGTACATGCAGAAAAGGAGTTCTCAACAAGTTAAAAATGTCGAGCTGTAAGTTTTGGAATTGGATTTGGAATTGGCAGCATACTTTTGATATATGGGTGTCCATATTTTAGGCCCATTTATCTCATTTGATGAACTTATAGTCCACGTTCTTGTCCATTTCATTTTTTAAATTAGTGGACTTGAGGGACATGGCCCAAGTGGAGCATTAATTTGCAAGCCCAAGTCTAGATTGTATTAGTGCCTCCGGTTGCTTTGAAGAACTCCTAAATACGAGTACAAACTATTTACAAATTCAAAGAAATTCAAGAACTCCTAAATACGAGTATAAACTATTTACAAATTCAAATCCAAGTCAAGAACTCCTAAATACGAGTATAAACTACTCCCTCCGTCCATGAAATGAGTACCCATATTTCCTTTTTCGTCCGTCCACAAAATGAGTACTCATTTCCCTTTTTGGCAAGTGTACCCCACATATCTCTTTAATTAATACACTCAAAAAGTGGGACCCTTAAACTATTCACACTACACTCCATACATTTCTTAAAACCCGTGCCGTCCACAAATGGGTACTCATTTCGTGGACGGAGGGAGTATTTACAAATTCAAAGAAATTCAAGAACTCCTAAATACGAGTATAAACTATTTACAAATTCAAATCCAAGTCAAGAACTCCTAAATACGAGTATAAACTATTTGCAAATTCAAATTCAAATTGAAGAACTCCTAAATACGAGTATAAACTATTTACAAAGTTAAAGAAAATCAAGAACTCCTAAATACGAGTATAAACTATTTATAAATTCAAAGAAAATGAAGAACTCCTAAATACGAGTATAAACTATTTGCAAATTCAAATTCAAATTGAAGAACTCCTAAATACGAGTATAAACTATTTACAAAGTTAAAGAAAATCAAGAACTCCTAAATACGAGTATAAACTATTTAAAATTCCAAAATCAAATCAAGAACTCCTCGATAAGAGTTTAAAACTATCAAAATAAATTTCGAGACTCGTCTATTACCAAAGACATTTCGTCCATAAACAAGTCTCGATGGGGCAATTTGTAGACAATTAAATTGTCGTCGAATTAAATCGTGCCACGTGTAAATTCATGAATTAAATATTCAATTATATTTTCTATTTTATTAAATGGGATTTTATTCCTAAATTAAATAGATATATAATTAATATTTAACATAAATGAATTAATGGGCTTATGGACACCTAAAGCCCTAAGGCCCATGCATGAAGGCCCAAAGCCCATAAAGCCCACGAAGCCCATCTCTAAAAATCTATAAATAGAGGTGTTGGGGTGCTCATTAGAACAACGTGAAGGAGTGGAAGATCGAAGAGCACAAAGAATTCTCTCTAGTATCACAAGTAGAAGAGGCGGAGAATTGGAGAGTTCAAGTATTCTTCCAAGTATTCAAGTATCTTGAAGAATTCTATCTAACGTTCAAAGTCTCCTTCAAATCTTCAATCGTTTGAGTATTCAAATCTTCAAGTATCCTTCGAATCTTCAAGTATTTGAGCATTCAAATCTTCAAGTATATCTTCAAAGCTTCAAGTATATCTTCAAGTGATCTTCAAGTATATCTTCAAATCTTCATCAAGTATTCAAACCTTCAAGGCGTTCTTCAAATCTTTAAATCGTTCTTCAAGTATTCAAGGTTTTGCTTCAAAGCTTCAAGGCGTTCTTACAAATTCTAAGGACGTTCTTCTTCAAATCAAATCAAATCAAGTTCAAAAGCTTCAAGGCGTTCTTATAAATTCTAAGGACGTTCTTCTTCAAATCAAATCAAGTTCAACGTTCAATCCAAAATCATGACTTGAGTCCCTTGGATTTATCGTCATCAAATCAAGTATTTCAAGAACCTTCGAGCTTGTTCAAGAATCAAATGGAAGAGAAGAATCAGAGGATTAACTAGAGATTGCAACCCGCATAAATCTTTCTTCAAAACTATCAAATTATCTTTGTAACACATTTTGTATTTTATCAAATTGAAATACAAAAATTTGTGTTTACACACACAAATGCAATAAAACCCTTTCTTACCCCACAGAATAGGCTGTCAAGACTGAAGTGGAGCCTAAATCAGCTTAGTTCAATAAGTGAAGATGGTTTTATAAAGTTTCAAACAATGTACAACACCATTCACATCGACGAGAAGTGGTTTTACTGTACCAAAACCAATGATAGGTATTACCTGCTGCCGGATGAAGGGGAACCATATCGTACATGCAAATCAAAGAGGTACATTGAAAAGATTATGTTTATGTGTGCCGTTGCCCGACCAATATTTGGCCTAGATGGCAGATGCATATTTGATGGAAAGTTTGGGATATTTCCTTTCACAACCATGGAGGCAGCACAACGGAATTCAAAAAACAGAATGAAAGGTACCATGGAAGTGAAGCCAATCACAGCAGTTACTAAGGAAGTGATGAAATGTTGTCTTTTAAAAGAGGTCAACTGCTACTTTTTCTTTTTATTACTGTTTGCTATCAGAAACTGTTAAAGTTTCATCATTTAGCCCTTTTATTACCTTTTGGCAGATGATACCTAACTTTAAAGCTAAGTGGTCAGTGGGAGCAAACAAGCACATATATATCCAACAAGACAATGCAAAACCCCACATAAAACCCAATGATCCAGACTTTTTAGCGGTTGCAAATACTGATGGTTTTAAATTCCAACTAGTATGCCAGCCTGCTAATTCACCGGATACAAATGTCAATGACCTAGGGTTTTTCAGAGCAATACAGACATTGAAGGATCAAAAACCAGCAGGGAATGTGGAAGAGTTACTCAAGAATGTTAAAGATGCATATGATGAATACCCACCAGAGAAGCTAAACCATGTGTTCATTACTTTGCAAAGTTGTTACCATGAAATCATCAAGGCAAGGGGAGGAAATGACTACAAAATTCCACACATGAACAAAGAAAGACTCTCAAGACTGGGGTTGTTACCAGATTGCATTCAAGTTGAAGAAACACTTGTAAGGGAAACACTACAGTTTCTGGAGTTGGATGCAAGTGCAGAGGGATAAATTTACAACCTTGGAGCAGTCATAGAAGGGCTGGAGCAGGTTGACATCACTGAATAGACTGTATAGATTAGGGCAGGGTTTACACATACAAACACAATGAACAATCTTTTAATGTGTTTGTAATGTAAATCATTTTTTTGTAAGCATATTAGTCTCTGCCATTTCTTTAGCATCATTGACTGCATAATTTTGTTTATATTCAACCTCCAAAAGTGAATTGATGGCTGAATACAAACAACCCTCAGACTATAAAGTCATCACAGGGTCAGCTTACTCATAGATACACAGATAAGAAGGCATCACAGGGTCAGCTTCCCACCAAAGATACACAAATTGGCACCTTAGATACACAAATTGGCACCACCTTAGATACACAAATTGGCACCTTAGATACACAAATTGGCACCTTAGATACACAAAGACAACACCAATACAGCAGAACATGCAATCGGCAGCAAAGACACACAATCGGCAGCAAAGACACACATTCGGCAGCAATCACATAGAATAACAAGGCATCACCAGCCAATCCCCACCAAAGCACAACAACATAGCATAACAAGGCATAACCAGCCAATCCCCACCAAAGAAAACAACAATCACAGAACGAAATCACCTTAATCGCTCGGCCTCTTCCCGATCACGTCTGAAAGACTCTCTGATTTCGGCGATTCGTTGTGCCTCTTCCCGATCGCGTCTGAAAGATTCTCGGAGGGCTGCAATTCGCTTGGCCTTTTCCTTCTCTCTTCTAATTTGTTCAGAGAGATGGAAGCCATCGGAATCGTATTCCGGCGGTTCAGAGAGAGGTTCCGGCGATGGTGAGAGAGAGAGGGCCGTCGGCTCAGTTTCCGGTAGCAACCATGGCGCCGCTTCGTAAGGAGGCAAAATCTGCTCCGATTCAGAGCGAGTGAGAAAGGCTGCCTCGGTTCCCGGCAGCATCCATGGCGCCGCTTCGGATTCTGGTGGCGACGACTCTGATTCGGTGACAGGGAGCAACGACGACTCCGACTTCGACCCAGTTTCAGTTTCAGGCACGAATTCAACCGATTCAGAGAGAGGGAGGTGTGCCGCTACGGATTCCGGCAGCAACCACAGCGCTGCTTCGGTTTCAGGCACGAATTCAACCCATTCAGAGAGATCGGGAAGAGGAAATTCAGTTTCTGGCACAAACGTCTCCCGCAACACAAATCCATCCAAAGAATCCATAAAAATGCCCTCCATCGATGAAGATGGAGGAGATTTGGATGAAGGTGGATTCATGAATGGAGATGCCATAAAATCGGGAGAGAGAGAGGAAGCGGCGCTAGGGTTTTCAGAATGGAGAGTGAGAGAGATGAAGCGACGCTAGGGTTCGAATGAATGAAGAGGCCAAAAAATAAGATTGCATCGTGCAAATAGGGAGAGAGTAATTAGGTGTTAATGATGATTTAATTAACTAACTTCACAATAAGGGGTGGGGTAATGAATGGCAAAGGGTAGCAATTTTAAATAAAGAGGGAGGGTAAAAGGGTACAAAAAGCAAAACAGGGCATTCAATTGTGGACACTTTTTAAAGGCCAAACAGGGCACTGAATCATGGACGGATGGAGTATTTCATATTATCTCAAATGTTTTTTCCTCACGCCTAGCTTCAGCCTTCACATCTTTTTTCCCACAAATTTTACACAGCCACGCTTCAGCCGTTACATCTCTCAAAGCTTCTCTCCCAATATGAGTTTCCATCAATCTTGCCACAAATCTCAAACAATCGGCTCTCTAATTGGGAGATTCAGTCTCTCTCTGTCAATTTCCATGGCACAAATTAGGGAGATGCTTCATCCATGGCTGCAACAAATTTGGGAGGTGCTTCATCCATGGCTGCACCCCACGCTACAGATCCATGATTCAAGGTGGGAGTGATAGATTTGGAAAGGCAAATCAGCGGATTTATGACATGTTTACACCTTGATTTTTTATTAAAATTCTTGGCAGGCTATTCCTCTACAAGTGGGCTTTAGAAATTCCAGAGAGAGGGAAAAGTTGCAGGTCATTCTTCGTCCTTGGAGCAATATACGGTAATTCTTTCAACTTTGAGGTTCTGAGTTTTGTGGGAAGCTTCGAGGCTCATTGAAGTTTAGTGCCATGTGTGGTTTAATGTTATTCCATCTCGATCATGGTTTTAGTTTTTTTCGTTTCTGGAGAATGTTGTGTTTGTTTCGATTTTTTCAATTCTGGTCGCATATATGTGATGTGTGTCGTGGATTTTGTCTTCAATTTTCAATTTATTTAAAGAACTAACCATGGATATGCTATTGTGTACAGGTACTATTGTTTTTCGTCTGGGGATTCTGTTGTTGCAAGGTTAGTTCAATATCATCCTTTATTGCAAACTTACTTTGGGGTTTAAGTGTTAAAATATCCTGATCTAAGCTTGATTCTGGTCTGCAGATGGCTAATGTTTGACAAGTCTGCTCTTATAAAAGATTATTTGTTTGACAAATCTCACTTCTTTACTTAAAATGCCAATTACTTTATTGTTTTCTTTCATATTTTATTCTTTTAGACAATGTTTGTTTCTTGTGTGTAAACAGTATTTATAGTTTGAGCGCTGCTTACTAAAACTTAAATGATAATGCAAGTCCAATGTTTTTCATCACTCTGGATATGTCTAAAATGTTCAGAAGTCTGTGTTGGTGAACATTTCATGTGACCACATTTCTTATCCGTAAATTAGCCATTTCACTTTGCCGCTCAGATGTGAAGTTTAGTATAAATCTAATATGAAAGATTATCTGTTTGACAATCTCATTTACTCATCTCATTTATAGGTTGTTACTCTTATTACGGCCCTTAATCAACAGGTATGTGAGCAACCATTCTTTAAAACTTATATCCTCTGTTATTTTTGAAAGCCTTATTGGATTCGATTTGTGTTTAAAGATAAGATTTTTTGGGCATTTCATATTGATATGCAAGCATGAAAAACAACAGTTCTAAGAGTATATTTTTAGTTTTTTATTTCCAAAATTTGGGATCATACTCAGCCTAGTTAAAAGAATGTTCTAAAATTTTGTTCTGTTTTTATCATAGCTTGGCTGAAATTTGGGGTGATTCCTGTTCCTATTTCTATCATGCACCATACTACAATCAACCACAATTGGATTATATTGCTGCCATAATCTACATTAGAATATATCCCGATACTATGTAAATATAGCTTTTGTGTTTGAACTATTATATTCGATGCTGAAAATCTGAATATCTTATGGGCCATGACCAGTTTGAAGATACTTAGAGAGACAGAGAATTCAATAATGAAAAACTTTAGATTAATGCACATCCAAGAAAATAGACTGATATAAGATAAGCACTGGATGCCTTAAGAAAATGTGAGATTCGGCAGACTATGCATCACTAATTACAAATTTTAGCATACATGACTACGCATTATTGGCGAAATTCGTTTGGTTGAATCTGCTCCACAAACCTTTGGCGAAATTTTATCTGTTTTGTTCTCAACAAAGGAAATGACGACAAGGAATGGAATCATCCAAATCAACTCCATAGATAAAAAAAACTTGGAATAAAAGTGTCGTCGTTAGAATATTGCGGCTTTGGGTTCAAAAGGATTTAACAGGCCGAGAAGGCTTGGAGATGATTTTAATCGATGAATGGGTAATGCTTTAAATTTGAGTTTATTTGAGATAATCTAGATTTTATATAAACTAATTACTCTATGCAAGCATTAGATTACCTTTTGAAAAATTTATCTGTCATGTAGGGCAATCAAATTCAAGCATCTGTCTCTGTTGGAAATAAAAGGAAGTTTATGCCTCTTTTGAGAGAGGGAGATCCATACACGATCCAAAATTTCCAAGTAATGGACAACAAACCTAATTTTCAGATGGCCAAGGTCGACCACTTGTATATGATTGGCTTCGGCCTTGCCACCAAAATTGAGCAACCGGATGAAGGCTTCGAAATTCTGGAAAATGAATTTAATTTTATTCCCTTTACAGATATTCCTACACACGATCCCACTTTCTTTTTGGGTTAGTATAATTTGCTAAACCTAATATCATGAAAGTCATATTACAATTTATGTGTATTGTAATCTATATTTTGACGTTGAAAAATATATTCGTGGTGCAGATGTTCTTGGGGAGGTTATGACCCACACTATTAACATAGATTTGGTCGAAATGAGAACTGGCAAGGCATCCAAGTGTGACATAACATTAGCCGATGCAGAGTATGATTGTCTTTATTAATTTATATTTACTATCTCTGTTATAAACCTGTCTTTAAAACTTATATAGTCTGTTATTTTTGAAAGCCTTATTGGATTGGATCTGTGCTTAAAGATAAGATTTTTTTGGCATTTCATATTGATATCCAGTATTGGCAAACCACGAAATAAAATTGAAGAAGGGATGCATCATCATGCTTCTTAGAAATATCGATCCGTCCAATGAGTTGTGCAATGGAACGAGGCTGATAGTTACAGAAGTAGGAGAACGTGTGATTGAAGCAAAACTGATTTCAGGAAATAATGTGGGTAAGAAATTCCCAATTGCTAGAATGGTCATGAGTCTGTCGGATTTCACTAAATTTTCAATCCAGTTTCAAAGGCGACAATTCCCCATAAACGTTTGTTTTGCTATGACTATAAACAAAAGCCAAGGACAATCTCTTTCAAACGTAGGACTTTACCTACCAAAACCCGTATTCAGTCATGGCCAGCTGTATGTTGCGATCTCACGAGTCACTAGCAAAAAAGGTCTCAAAGTTTTGATATGTGATGAAAATGGTCAGACAAGCAACACAACTACTAACGTGGTATACAATGAGATTTTTGATAGATTGAAAGGTAAGAACGATATAACCTTGATCATCTTATTCATATCTTTATAGACCAGTAGCATTTATTAAATATTTATAATGCTATTTACTTAACATTGCTATTCTAGATGGATGGGAATGAGTGTTAGATTTCTATGTATGAAAATTGCTTATGTATATCGTATCTTTTACTTGCAGAGGCTACATGCGGATCTACAATTCTGGATTTGGAAACTTCATCTTCAAGCAAAAGCTTATGAAGGTTACTGTAGATTCAGGTTTGAAGTGAGGAATTGAAAATTACTGTTGTATTGCTTGCTTTTGAAGATGTGGCCAATTGCCTGTTTAATGAATTGTTGTGTTGAGTACCGTTAACTTTACTTTCGTAACTAAGTTATTGCCTAATGTTGTACGATTTAGCTTCCTTATATGTCGTATATAACACTAATAATTGTTTAAATATTAATTATAAAATAGAACAAAGATATAAAAAATACGTCACACAAAAACTTCTACAGATAATATCAAATTAAAATAATAATATATATATCGTCAATATAATTAACATTAAAATTTATTATAAATTATGCTATAAAATAATGACTCGTCGAATTTCGACGGGTTATACACTAGTTAATAATAATATGTGAAGTTGCCCGTCTCCGACGTCTTCGTCCTCTTGGAGGAACGGACATCGCCCTCAAGGTACATGGACTTGAACCACCGGTTGATGCGGAGCATCCTCCATGCATTCCAGTAGTTTAAGGGGGCAAAAGTGGGGCTCCTAGCTTGGAAGATGACTTGGGCCTTCTGTTGGAGCATGTCATCGGAATGGCCGGAAGGCCACTTCGTGCAAACCTCCACCCAAACATTCTCCCACAACTTCACATCCTGGGCCACTTAGGCGAAGTGTCTCTTTATTTGGCAGGGCTTGAAGGCGGCGCCGAGGAGGACGTTAACGCGGTCAAGAATCCGGCCCCAGTAGGCCTCGCCTTTTTGATCGACACCCCGAATGGCGTCATTTGTCTCCTCCGCCCAAACACGGACAATAAGGTTCGTCTCCTTGAGGGTGTATGTGTAGGTTCCTTCTCCAAGTTGATACCCGCCAAATTGGGATGATAATCGTCTCCGCCGAAGAGGTCGGGAACCCAATTTGAGTCGTACCAATTGGAATTGTATGAATCCGTTTTTTTTTTTTTTTTTAGAGAAATTGAGAGAGAAGATAGAAGAGTATGGAAGAGAGGTGAAGAAGAAGATAGGCAAATTTATAGAAGATATATATATATATATATATATATATATAAATAGCGGTCGAATGATCGTGAAAATGAAACAAAATAGGCAATAACGGTCGAATGGCAACGACACAATTATTCAAAATTTGTTTTTTTTTTTCAAATTGGCGCGTGTAAAACACGCGCCTTCACAAAATGGCTATCGAGGCTGCCCTGTTCTATCGGGACCCCATCGAGTCCCCTTCGCCTGCAGTGGGCGACCCAATCTCGGGGGTGGCTCGAGTACCCCTATCGGGTCGCCACTGCTGATGCTCTTAGTGAATAACCTTTGATAAGTTAATTGACATTCCTACTTAGCTAAACCATAATATTAGTGGTATATTGCCTTTTATTTTATAAAGAATTTTTGGATCTAATATCTAATAAATTAATTCAAAGGCTAAGATTAATTCTTTATTCTCAAAATATATGTGATTCTCTATGGATCCATTCTCTCTCTCTCTATATATGGAAAAGATCCCTAGAAAAATATAAATATTTAGAAATTGAGAAGAAATGTCGATAATTTATATTGATTAATATACGATTTATTTTTATTTTGAATTTATTTTTTTCTATATATATTTTGCGAATTTGCGAAACGTTGAATATGTCAATAATTTTTTTCATGAACAACTTATTTTATTTAATATGTTGAAAATTTTATCACTTCAAGATTCGAACCGCAAATCAAAATGTGTGTTCATCAAAATTATTGACTTATTTATCAAAATTATTATCGTGTTCAACGACTAAATTTCGCAATAAATGTAATTTCTCGATGAACTTTACCTTATGTGTATATGAATCATCATCATTAAATAAGCAAATACATATCGTATAATTTTTTTTAAAATATTTGTTTCTGTTATATAAAAAAGAAAAAAGAAATAGAGGATTTGATATTTAGAATCTTATGATAAAATTCCAAAGGAAGAAGACAGACTGTAACTCCTAAGATCCAGCTAACTTTCTTAACTATTCCATCTCACCTCGTCTGCTGCCAAGTGCTGCTATACGTCGTGGATCTTCGAATCGTTCGCCGAAGCTGCCTGCATTGCAGTTTTTGGATTACGGCGGGGTTGGGTTTGTGCTTTAACTGAGTAATTCATGTGTTGATGTGAACTTCGGATTTCTGAGGAGAAGCGGATGCGGCTTCTCCCCTGGGTGCGCCGGAACCCTGGACAGCTCCGGCCATTGCTCGACGGGGGCGTTTTGTTGGAGTCAGAGCAAAAATCAATTCCGACAAACCTTTCATTTGTTCGTGAATCTCTGGCTCTGGAGTCAGGAGATGCTCGCCTTTATTATTCTTCATCTGCTCACGCTGCTCCCTGCTAATTTCGGTACATCCTGTGTTTATTTAACTACATTTTCTTGTTAAATTAATAATCTGATAAGTATATGGCGACGAGAAAGCAAATGGAATCCACACCACATCTGTTTCTCAAAAACAAGCGCGAAAGTTTTGTTTTTATATTCAATTTGATGTGCTTGCCTACAGCATTTTCCTTTCTAAAATGATAAGCGATTTTCAATAGTCCAGCAGAGTTATTTTTTTCGATGATAATGTTAGTGATGTTCCTTGTAATTTTGTTCTGAAATCCCCACAACGTGAAAAATCATGTGTAAATATGAAAATTAGAGGGTCAACTATTTTATTTCTCTTGGTAGAGTGATACAACCACATGATAGCAGGGACGGAGCCAGGAATTAAGTTCGGGGGCTGAAATTGTACGAGAATTTTTTTGGGGCATTATGTATATTTAAGGTATTTTTTTATTAAAATACGAGCATAATACTAATAATAACGAACAATATTTTCATAGATTATATAGTTTCAATATATCACAAAACTTTTTTTGGACATTCCGTATATTTAAGACATTTTTTATTAAAAGGTAAGCATAATAATAATAATAACAAACAACATGTTCATAGATTACATATTTTCTATATATTACAAATTAGTTTCAATACATTATAATTTTTTTTAGCATTTCATACATATTAGACATTTTTTATTAAAAGACAAGTATAATAGTAATAATAACAAACAATATTTCATAGATTATATAGTTTTAAATAACGGAATTATCCTTAAATTAAGTATATATATGAGAGAATATAATAACCAAATACTTTTTTATAAAACAAAATTATTTTATAATAGGTATAAACATATATCTATATATATTAAAAAAAAAAAACTCAAAATTTGGGAGGGGGCTCTAGCCCCCTCTGGCTCCGTCCCTGCATGATAGTGACATCCGTATTAATAGAAACGAGAATCTATATAATACACTTATACACTTCCACTGCATTTTATTTTTTGACTAAATAGGTATAAATAACCCATAGAATGGTAAAAAGTGTGAAAAGATTTGGCTTCTGAGTCTGTGACTACTTGCTATATCTGATATCTTAGTATATTTATAAATTGGATTGTAATGCTACTTAGTCTCTCAATCCCTGTGTTGTAACCGGCTTGCGTACATGAAATGCTTATCAGCCTCCTGTTCTTCCAAGTTATTCTTTTGCCAATTCAAATTTTTGCTTGATGGCATACTCAGGAAGGGTACTCTGCACTATCTGAAAGCTTGGTGTTTGCCAGAAATAGCTGCTTTGATGAACAAGCTTTACACTAATGAACAAACATGAAAATATGCAATGCAATCACCTGCATCTGCTTGTTCAGTTGCGCTATCTATCTATTTGCACTTAATTGTACATTTAATTGTACAGGGACTCCTTCTCAGCCTATTTACTTATCCCTATCTTGGTTGCCGACCCTTCCATCATTGGCAGGGACGAATTCGCCCAAACATGGTATACTGACCACTTCTTTTGCTTTTACAATGACCTATACATGCAAATCTTTAGTATTTGAGTACATGTCTTTTATTAAATGATTGTCTCACTGGATTTGAATCATCACACAGGACAGAGAGCCTGTCTAAACCAAGTAAATTTCTTAGTTGATGTTTGGAAGTGCTTCTAAGCTTTTATCTCATTTTCCTCTAATTCTTTCCAACTTCATCCCATTACCGTATTTTTTGCAAATCTACAGTAACTTTTCTAATCTATAAAATGCATATTGCTCTTACAGTGAGCACATCATTTAGTCAATTAATTGATTTCCGAAGGCGTCATTTTCAGTATTTACCAGCTGCACCAGCCCCATCTCTTGCATCAAAAAAAGGTGACAAAGTTGTTTGGCATGTTGTTTATTTTATACTTCCAGTATATTCCTGATACAGAACTCTTTCGTAGGTCCATTCTCTAGTCATACTGTTAATACCTTACCTCGGCATCATCACCACGACGATAGGATCAGACATCATGCAGTTCCACCTTCTCCTTCTACTAGACCAGGTAACTTTGGTGTTAATGCAGCATAATATGAGAATGTAGGGGCAAAAGAGCACTTTTGCACTCATTAACCGTAAAATATTAGTATTTGATTAATCTTGAAGAGGTTCATTTCATGCCCATGCATGATGAGATTGAGAACCATTTACCATTAACATGTTGATGCATTGTGGCAATAGAAGATGAAAGACACCACACTAGTAGGTATTCCTAGCGTTCATTCACAAAATAGGGCTTTTATTACATTGATTGCGCAGTTTTCCTTTTAACTAGTATGTGCTTTTCATGCTATGGAAAAGATGCCTCATTTGTATAGTCTGAGACCTGAGATAATACTGAAGATCCAATGAGCCCTCTTCTATTCCCAAGGAGTGAGGACTGGCTTCTGTTCTCTCTTTTCTTTTCATGTCATTACTTCTATTCCCCTATTTGTACTGTCAGTGACATTTGCTTCATGAATCTAACAGATTGTGGTCAAACTTGCCCCAAACTACTTATTTCAGCTCCATTTGGTTCACCGTGTGGTTGTGTAATTCCGATGAGAGTTGGACTTCTCCTAGGGGTATCTGTCTATGCTATCTTCCCTGAGGTCAATGAGCTGGAGATTGAGGTTGCAGCTGGTATTTAAAACAAAGCCAAGTGAGTATAATTGGTGCAAGTGTGGATGAGCAAAATCAGGAGAAAACAATTATCGATATTAATTTAGTTCCACTGGGGGAGAAGTTTGATAACACAACTGCTACCTTAACTTATCAAAGACTTTTGCGAAAGAAAGTGCCTTTGAATAGGACCCTCTTTGGAGACTATAACGTCATGTACATTAGTTATCCAGGTAAACTGGAACTTGTTATATCTGTGTTTCATTATGTTTATTTATATTTTCCATTATAAATGATGAAAATACATGATGTAGGATTACCTCCTTCACCTCCATCTGAAAGTGCATCTGGCAAGGGCCCTAGCGGAAGCACTGGAAATCAGCAATACCCTATTACTGCAGATATAGTTGGCAAAGATCAAAAAATGAGCCTTCTAATGATTTTTGTCATTTCTTTGGCGGCTGTTGTGCTTTTGGTAGTATGTTTTGCTATAACTGCTGTCCTATTGAACTGCAGAAAGTCTAACCCACCATCAAACACTGTTGAATCTGCATTAGCTTCATCTCTAAACAAAAGATTTGGTAAGCCTGCATGCTATAGTTGTTGTTTTATAACTTGTCCAGCACTAGATACTAATAAAGATGATATGTGGAAGCTACAATAACATTGTACGAAACTTAACATTCAGAAAAGGTAAGCAAGTAAGCTGTATTCATGCACAAGAGACCTGAAATTGATATGTTCATTTTGAAGAAGTAGAGAACTGTAGTCGGATTTAGGCAATGTGTCTACTCATATTTATTAAAGAAGACATTTCAACTATTTCTTCCATGTGCTTGTGAAGTGAGTTTTTTTCAATTTATGTTTAATGCCAAGACAATCATTATTAGATATAGCTGTTACTTCGTCCAAACTAAAGCAACTTATATTGGTCATAGCTCTTCTTCTTATTGGATTTCTTGTCGAAAATTGCTGATTAATAACCTTGATCAATCTCTGACATACATTGTACAAAATCATGTGGTGATCATAAATATTTATCATTAGTTTATTGTCATTAGTTGTTTGATACTTTCGACGTGCTTTATTTTTTGAATGTTTATTGATATGTTTGATTATTTGTCTTTATATTTTATGTTGCAGGAATAGGGTCTGAGCTATCAAGCAGCCCAGCCAGCTCAACATCGGTCTCCCTTGTCTCTGCCATGCCTGCTTTTGTTCTTTCTGTTAAATCATTTTCCCTTGCAGAGGTCGAGAAAGCAACTGAAAGGTTCAGCCCTGAGAAGGTGTTGGGTGAAGGAGGATTTGGACGTGTTTATTATGGTATCATGGATAGTGGAACTGAGGTTGCTGTGAAATTACTGACTAGGGAAAATCAAAATGGGGACCGGGGATTCATTGCTGAAATTGAGATGCTGAGCCGGTTGCATCACAGGAATCTTGTGAGATTAATTGGAATATGCATTGAAAAACAGACACGCTGCTTGATCTACGAGCTAGTCCCAAATGGCAGTGTTGAGTCCCACTTGCATGGTAATACTACATTTTTTTAACAAATTTCTCATAAATAATACCATTCAGTTATTCTTCATCATAAACTAGGTAAGAACAAGTGTGCGAACTGTTCTTCATTCTTTCAGGCCTGTGAGATAAGGATAGACGAATTTGGCGTGTTCTTTGTAGAGTTGCTGACGTTGCTGATGTTATAGGTGTTGACAGGAGTAAGGGACCCTTAGACTGGGATGTGCGATTAAAAATTGCGCTTGGTGCAGCAAGAGGATTGGCTTATCTTCATGAAGATTCTAATCCTCATGTTATTCATCGGGACTTTAAAGCAAGTAACATTTTACTAGAAAATGACTTTACCCCTAAGGTTTCAGATTTTGGTCTGGCGCGGGAAGCAGCAGACAGAAGTCAGCACATATCTACAGAAGTCATGGGAACCTTCGGGTACGTTCTTTTGGGAAAGAAGTTAAAAGTCAATCTGTTTTCAATAAGCTGCATATCGAAAAGTAACATAATGTCATTCTCTTTTCATTCTATGTACTCTCCTCTCGTCACACTTTTCTCCTTTTCTATCCCAATGGCATCCGTCTTGATTTGTATGGTTTATTGCAGATACGTTGCTCCTGAATATGCAATGACAGGACATTTGCTTGTCAAAAGTGATGTTTATAGTTATGGGGTTGTTCTACTAGAGCTGCTCTCAGGTAGGAAACCTGTTGACATGTCCCAACATCCTGGACAAGAGAACCTCGTGACTTCGGCGCGTCCTTTGCTGACTAATCGAGAAGGTCTGCATCAGCTAGTCGACCCCTCCATGGCGGGGAGCTATGATTTTGATGACATGGCCAAGGTCGCTGCCATCGCCTCCTTGTGCGTTCAGCCAGAGGTAACCCATAGGCCATTTATGGGAGAGGTTGTTCAGGCCCTCAAACTCATCTACAATGATATAGATGAGACGTGTGGAGAGGATTATAGTCAGAAGGGATCCTCTGCCCACGACTCCGACTTCAAGGGCGACCCCACCCCGACCCATCGCCTGACATGCGGCGAAGCCTCCTCTTACATAACGATGGAGTATACTTCGGGTTCTCCTTACGAGCTTCATAATAGGCCGGGTTTTGTTGAGGATTGTGGTGCCTTGGCAACAAGGCACAGTAACAGATTGGTACTCTCGAAGATAATCGAGTCTAAACGAGCTTTCTACACGTTACTGAGGAGCATGAGTGATCATGGGGTGCTGCTGGCTAAACGATATGGTAGAGGGTATGCGAGTAGTTTCTAAAATATACAGAATTGGAGGACCATGTGTTCCGGTAGTTCTACCATACAAGGCACGTTTAGATACATCCGAATGCATTATGCATCCATCCTAATTAAATCCCAATTGTGATTTATAATCCTTAATAAGAGATTTGTAAACTCTTCGGGGATTAATAAACCATAATTGAAAATTGATGAATCCTAATTGGATTTAATTAGGATGGATACACCATACATCTGGATGCTTTACACACATATATAGGTATAATTTGGTCACTTAGAACAGGGGAAGAAGCATAATGTGGCCCATAGCTTCTAATTTTGATCCTTTCTTTCTTCTTTATACTCTTGATTGTTTTTTTGTTGTTGTTGGGTGGTCGGAGAAACAATCTTAAAGTGAGTACTGATGTTTGTATGCAAAGAAAATGGGTTAAAATTTAATGGTTTTCGAGCGTACACACTCAATAGAAGAAAATGAAATAACATTTCACTATCACCAATAAACCAAATTAATTAAACAACAACCAAATAAAGGATCTAAGTATGACGCACCGACAACAATCAAAACTATATATACGTAAAAATTATCAACAATAGTTTTCCCAATACCTCAATAACATGAAACATTTAAAAATTGCCACCAAATCAAAACCGAACAAACTAGGAATCGAAAAGAATCGACCGAAATGTTATGATTCGATTTAACTTCACTCATTTCAACTGTAAAACCTACTACTATAACTTTTAAGTTGGTGATTGAATGATTGTAAAAACAATCGTTGTCCCTTTTCTCTTAAAAAAATTCAAAATTTTAGGAGGTTCCGTCATACAGTTTTTATAACTATGTTCAATATTATAGATTTATCCAACCACTTTGTCTCTTCGTAGTATTTGTTTTATTTACAACCCCCCAAAATAAATAAAGTTTATTTGCTGCTCTATTATTTAATTTAATAATAATAATAATTGTGTTTCCAATATCCAGCTTACCCGTGGCTCGCACTGAGCTTATGCTGTTGTCTACGCCCACCCAACAATGTTGCTCACCTCAACTCCACCTGCTCTACTCAGACCCCCATTTTCCTCTCAATTCCCTTCTCTCTCTTCATTTTCTCTCAGGTATTTACTCTCCCTCACTAACATTCTCACCGATACCATATTTCTTCCATTAATTTCCGGATTTATTTGCTCTATCGGCTGTTCAGGTGCAGGTTTAGAATGTCGTCCGCCGCGCCTTCGCTGCCTCCTCTCCCCGATAATCGCATTGTTGTAATTGATTTATTTGCCCTTTCAATATATTTGATCCTGCTTTTCAACTATGGTTCTTGTATCTGTACTGAATTTTGTGCTGCATCTTGTGGAGTAGACGATCTAGCAGTATCTTTCGTTCATTTGCACATATGGTGAAGTGGGATGTGCTTGGATGTGCAGGTAGGTTGTGGAGCGGTTACGCTTGATTTTCTGGCCGCGGTGGCTACTTATCCGAAGCCTGATGATAAGACTAGAAGCACCAGCGCCAAGGTAATACAATTTACTTAGTGATTTTGTGATCGATACTACTGTTTTAGTGTCAGAACTCGTGGTCCACGTATTTTGCTATTACGAAGTTTTGGTTCTATTTAAACGTTTTTTAGGTTGTGGAAGTTCTGATTGATCAGTTGAGTGCAGGTTTATTAGATTCGTGTACCATTTTGGATCAAATACTGATTCTTTGATCAAAGGCTCCAGTTGAAACAAACAGTTTTTTGTTTGTTGTTGTTTTTGTTTTGCTGTTTTCTTTTGTATGATACTATGTCGTTATTCCTCTGTTACACTTTGTGGAACTGTTGATCTGGGAATTTAAATTTTGATAAATGTGGGCATGTGTACTTTGGGAATTAGGTCCAAGGAGGTGGAAATGCAGGGAATGCATTGACATGTGCAGCTCGTCTGGGCTTGCAACCTAGACTTATTTCCAAGGTCCCTTAATTTCTGTGTTTGCTCATCTTATTGAGTTTGGAGATTCATGTATTAAATAGGCAGACTGAAATGCACCATTTACCAAGTAGGTTGCTGATGATTCTCAAGGTAAAGGAATATTGGAGGAGCTGGAGGCTGATGGTGTCGATTCATCATTTATAGTGGTAAGATTTTGATTTCATCTCATGATGCCTGTCAAACTGACCATTTTTGCGCTTATTCTTACTTTGCTCTGTAGAGATTTTCTCAAACTGTAGTTTATGGAGGACAAATAATTAAGTTTGAAGGTCACATATACTCTGCCATTACCTTGATGAGTCCTAATTTTCCTTCAGGTTGCTGAAGGGGGAAACTCACCATTCACCTATATCATTGTTGATGACGAAACGTGAGTGTTTCTGTGCTGGTCTCCTATTGTTATGTTTTATTGGTCCTGCCATTGTCTCAGTTTGTCGTTCTTAATGTTTTACTCGTCAGTAAGATGCTATTCACTTACTAGTTGTGGAATTATATGAGAGATCTGTGCATCTGGATCATAATTGTTGTGGTAGAGTACTTGGTACATAGATTCAAATTCACGGTTTGTTGGGGAAAAGGGCAAGAGAGTGTAGATGCACTTGTAAGTAAAGTTGATATAACATTAACTTGAAAGTTGTACACATAATGTGTAAGAATACATCCTTTCAGGGCTAACTTTATGATCATCTCCACATTAGCAAACTGGTTGCACTAAATAGCTGTTCTGATTTTGGCTAATGGTTAAAGTATTACTATCATTTATTGTGCTTTTTTACTGAACACTGATGATGATGCAATGAATAGTCAAAAGAAGACTTATATGCATAGATATCAAGTGTAACTTCCCTTTTTTATGTGTTATTTCAGGAAAACTAGAACTTGTATTCACACTCCAGGATATCCTCCCATGATACCCGACGAGCTGACAGAATCAAAATTATTAACAGCAGTGGATGGAGCTAGGCTAGTCTATTTTGATGGAAGACTGCATGATACCGCTTTAGTTGTAGCACAGGAGGTGATTGCTGCATCCGTGCTTTACTTTTGAAATTCTTTTCTTGCTGCAAATTTGATTTTAAAGGTAAACCTTTCGATTGATTTTCCAGAGCAGGCAACTCGCAGAGGTATTCCTATTCTAATTGATGCAGAAAGGAAGAGAGAAGGTTTGGATGATCTATTGAGTTTGTCGAGTTATGCAATCTGTTCAGCAAAATTTCCGCAGGTACGTTGTGTTATACTGTTCCATTTGGAACACCTTGCAGTTACCATGTGACTGCATTGATAAATTGGATAGCATTAGGCATCAGTAAGGATGGCTTGTCTTTGATGATGAAAGCACGAGCTATAGTTTATTGAATGATAAATATGGTTGATGTAGAAAGAGAGGAACACTGCCCAATTGTTTGTGCTAATTCGTTCAAAAAAAAAAAAAAAAAAAACTGCCCTGGTTTATTTTAAATCCGATGAAAAAGATGAGGTATTATTATTTGATTTCTTTCTGACCTTTTATGTTATGATTCTTTGATCACTAAAGTATTGACAGCACTTTCAAGAAGTTAATACATGACTTGTTTAGTTCAATATTCATCCATTTGAGGATTTTCAGTAAGATTAATAGTTGACATAATAGCAGATACGCTTGGTAATATAATACATTTAACCCTACCAAAAAGTATTACTTTTGACTTAACAATGTGATACAGATAACCCTAAGTGAGATTGCCATGCCTGGCCAGGAAGCTACATTTTTAATTCAATTTCCAAGATTGATGGAGCTCATAGTTTAGTAATTTATGTTCTTTATCCTGCAGTCATGGACAGGTGCTCCATCAGTCACAAGTGCACTTGTTTCCATGCTTATAAAGTTGCCAAATTTAAAATTTGTAGTGGTCACATTGGGTGAAGATGGTTGCATCATGCTGGAGAGATCAAATGGTAACATATAATCACTTTCCACTCTTTTTGTTGTTGAATCTTATATAGGTTGATGACAATGTTAAATTGGACGCCAGTTTGCCTGTTTCTTTTGCATCTCAATTCTCATTTTATTATTTGTAGAAAATGGTTTCTCTGAAGAAGTGGACGTGGATGATTTATTAATTTCTATGAAGCACAAAAGTGATAGTAACACTACCTTGCCTACATGTGTGGCGTCGGTGAGTTTCTCTTGCAGAAATGTTGTTTCTCCCCCTTAATTGTTACTTTCAAGCATTCGTTACAACTTGGGTTAATTGATCATCTTTACTTTTGATAATTATGGATATAGGAGGGATGTAATTTCCTAGATCCCCATAGTTGCCCTCTAACCAAATGAAAATCCCTGTCTGAAATAGAAGTACGAACTTTGAGTGGAAATGTTACCATAGTGCTCAAATGTTGGTACAGATGTGGTTTGATATCCAATTAAGAGCAGCATAAGGCAAAAGCTTCTGCTTCCTCACAAAAAAGATATAGGAATGTGACTTTATTAAAATATCCATTTAGAATCAACTATGGAACATTCAACACTCTTTCAAATGGATTTTCATGTATAGAAGTTCCTGTGGAATGAGTTCCAAATGTACTCCAAACATCCCGCATCATTTTACTTAGAAATTGAAGATCTCAAATAAAAAATTATCTAACTTTTTTGCTTTTTTTGGTTTTGTTTTATTTGCTTTGATTTTTATATTTTAGAAAGAAGTGAAATTGCACGCAAAGGGAATTGGTACTGTGCAAGGCAGGCTGCTTTTAGGAACAGCTGAGAAAATTCCACCATCAGAACTTGTTGATACTACTGGTGCTGGTGACTCCTTCATTGGAGCTGTCCTTTATGGTAAGTGAAGCAACATTTCCCGTTTAAATCTCCACATTTCTTATAGGAATATGTGATGACCAAAGTAATCATGTAATGTCTTCATTTTTCAATCTTTCCACAACTTCTACCAAAACAAGATTTTTTATTTCTCACAATTAAATTATGTGAACACATAAATCTGGTTTGATCCTATATTTACACTAGTGTTGGTTTGAACTCCGTAGCTCTTTGCGCCAACATGCCGCCGGAAAAGATGTTGCCTTTGGCTTCTCAAGTGGTCAGTTTTTTGTTTTTATAATGCTTCTACAGTTCAACTTAAAACTAAGTTAGATATGAAGAAAGGTTGTGTAAATTTCAGGCTGGCATTAACTGCAGAGCCTTGGGAGCCAGAACCGGGCTTCCACAACGCACAGACCGTCGCTTGACTTCTTTTTTAGTGTAGAGATCCCAAGTGATGGCCAAAGTAATAATGTGGTAAGTAACACGAAAATAAGCAGAGGCCGTCAACTTGGTGTATTTGTTATAGTGTTTTTGGCAGGTTTTTTGTGGACTGATATCCTTGTATACCTGCTGCAATACCTGCCTTAGATGTCATGAATTTCACTACGGACCACTTTTCTTGCCTTTGTCATCTTGTATTGGATGATATATTTCCAAAAAAATAATTAAAAATGATAAAGAATTATGAAAATAAAAATACTCCCTCCGTCCCACTAGAATTGACACTTTTGAGTTGGGCACGGAGATTAAAAATAAATGGTTAAGAGTGTAAAGTAGGTAGGGTCCACTTATTTTATGTGTGTAGATAATGTATGGACCACATACCATTTTAGAAAATTGTCAATTCTAATGGGACAAACAAAAAAGGCAAGTGTATCAATTCTAATGGGACGGAGGGAGTAATAAAGAAGAAGAAGAAGATGCAATTGGTGAAGGGGAATGGGACGACCGGACGAGCCAGGATTGCGATGCGGAGTTGGGTGAAAATATGTTTAAATTTAATAAAAGAAAAGTATAAACAATTTGTTTATATTGTTATGATCCTAGAGATTATATTATTCTAGAAATAAAATTTCTTTATGTCGTCACCCTTATACAATACTCCATATATTAAATTATAACCGTGTAAATATAATTGATAAATTTAAAAAAATATTTCAAAGCATAATTATATTCCACTATATGTGCGCATAATTTAGTTATGACCCGTATCTAATATGGGCATGTTTATACGTGTGCATTAATGACGCATCAGTTCTCACATTGGCATAAAAGTTCACCTAATCTTCAATAAACTGGATCTAGTATAGAACAAAGGGGTACAAATTTTTATAAAGAGAACATTATTATATATAAAAATTGAAAATTTGCTTTAAATTTTTCATTTGTACCCCCAACAAAGGGGTACAATTTTTTATAAAAAGAATATTATTATATATAAAAATTGAAAAATTGCTTTTAATTTTTCATTTGTACCCCCATTTGTAGAAGAACTAGCTAAAAAATTTAAAGAAAATAACAAAAAAAATCTTCTCATCATACCTTGTTCATCTAAATAAAATCTAAAAAAATAGGTACAGCATATTTTTCAAGAAAAAGTTATGAATTTGGATAATCCAAGTACTAGTAGTGTGTCATTAGAGGAGAAAGAAATATTCTATCATTTTTAAATTAAACAATGTACGGAATATACTATAGTTTACGTCTATGTAGCGCACCCCCAGATATTAAATCCTGGATCCGCCATTGCCCTGAACTTGAACTCTAATATCATATGTACCATATTTACATTTTCCATATTGAAAATTATTTTTTTGAAAAAAAAAGTATTATTACTTGAAAAAAGAAGAACACACTCACACTTTAGCCCTTTAGGTGACTCGAATTTCCAATCTATTAGTTAGGACTGGAGGAGTGTCTTACCAACATATTGCATTTTATCGCACCATATAGAAAATTATTAATCAATTATTGGAAAAAAGTTGGAGAGTTGTGCTCACGTTTGTAAGCTCCCTTTCCTTCGTTTGAACTGCCAGCTTTACTAAAGCTTGTCAAATGGACAAATAATACAGTGTTCTTATATTAAAATACTTATTAAAGAGCAAAGAAATATTTTAACAGAATGTGTTCCCATTTGAATATTTTTAAGGCTGCGTTTACTTTGATGGATAAATTTATTCATTAAAAATGATGGATAACAAAAATTTATGTCTTTAAATATTTTCTTCTTCTTTTTTTCTTGTTTATTTTTACTTTAAGGATGGATAATATTATCACAAATGGAGGAATAATAATGAAGGAAAAATATTTTTTTATGTCAAATGTTGAAAAATGAATGAGACATTCAAATGCATAAATTTTTATTATCCACCATTTTTTATGGATAAATTTATCCATTAACGTAAATGCAGCCTAAAAAGAAAAGGGTAGTTACTATTAAGGTCCATAAGATTCAAAATTTATCTTTACATTGAGTTTTTAATTGATAACTGTTGCGAGCAACTTTGCAATATCTATTACTCGTCTGATTGTATTTATATGTTCAAAAAACTTATTTCGTAGTTGGTCGCCGCCGCGCGTTGTGCAGATTTTGACGGACCGCTCGATTTTTGCAGAAAGTCGTTGTGATAGGGTTTTACAGAAATAGTTGGGGAAGATGAAGGTTTGCACAAATTGATGGCGGTGGAATTCGGTTTTGGTTGTTTTTATAATACATTTTTATTAAGATTAAATTGTCTCTTCATCTTAAAATGGGGTATTTTTTTAAGATTAATATACTTTAACCTTCCTTTTCAACGAATTTTAATTTGTAATTTCGACTTTCATTTATTTCGTGTATTTTTTAAAAAATAATCATGGATTGCAATTATGCCGTAATTACAATAATTATTTCTTTATCAATATTACACATGAAATTATTCTAACTTTTTGCACTAAATAAAATTTACGACAATAGGTTTCGGAAAATCGGTATGGATGGAATCACACCTATTGTATCGTCCCAATTTTAGACTTTATAAGAGCTATTATAACATTCGAGTAAATACATGTGATATCAATTGGTAATTTATCAAACAAAAAACTAGCATGGGAACTCAAATTTTAGACTTTATAAGAGTTATTATAACATTGGAGTTTTACAAATAATTAGTAGAGTGATCAGAATGCACGAAAAAAAAAAAAATGAAAATGAGATTTTTATTTCGTAATTCCGAGTTGGTCGATTGAACGTCATTGTGTTAAAAAAAATATGTCCCATTCTTATATTTATTATTTTAAAATTATTTTTTATAAAAATTAAATTTATTATAATACTATAAATTATATTTAAATTTTATTTTAAAAAATAATTTTTTTAAAAAAGTATATACCATGACTTTGAATTTATCAACCAATTATTAGCTAATAAAAGTGAAATTAAATGATAAAAAAAAAAATTATATACCCTAATTTAATAATAAACCCTAGTTAATAATCCCAAAATTAAACTAAGACATATAAAATTGAAATTGAAGATAAAAATATATAAGAAAATAAGTAAAATTGAAAGTGGGACACGAAATGAGACATAAAATGTGGTACAATGAATCTCATTCCGTGATAACCTATTTGATAATCTCTTCTTCCCATTAATATTAATATATATTTAAAATAGTATACAATAGTTATTTAAAAAGAAGTTAAATTAAGTTAAGTTCAATGAAAAAACTCGGAAAAAGAATATTAGTAATAAGTTAAATAGTACGAATGAAATTGAGTGATAATTTTGTAGTTATAATAAAATTGAAGTTTTATTGAGTTAAAAAAAATTGAAGTTTTATTTGTAATTTTTTTTCTCTCTTCTTAAATTTTGTTTTATTTTATTTTATAAAATTGTGAAATTCGGCAAATTATAAAATATTTAATATGCATATCAAAATTGAAGATAATAATAAGAGCTTTAATTTGATACTATAATTTTTGCAAATGTTTGATTTAAAATGTAAAAGGTATATTTATTTAAAAATTAAAATTTAAAAAATTTCTCTCATCTCCTATCTTTTTTTGAATAAATATATTTTCAATTATTTTTATTTTTATTTTTATTTTTCATCTTTTTTTTCCTTTTCATAATATCATCTTTTACTATTGTGTTTTTTTCTTTATCTTTTCATTTTTTTCAATATCCAACTCAAATATATTCAGTTAAAATTAATTTATTATTATATTTATAAATATGATAATTGAATTGTTATCAAATTTCTATAAATATAAAAATATTTCACGTACATTGCACGGGATATAAATGTTACTAGTAATCTAAATATATGTTCACGTAATTCAAAATGACAATCATAATTATGACATTAGCAAAATATAAAAATACCACCCACTAAACGTATGAAAAGAATAATATACATTAATATCTTAATCGAAGCATAATTAATTTAAGGTAAATTTGTGACATATGTTAATTAAGCTGTCCGCATATTATTATCCAAAAATGTGGCAAAAATATCGAATATCTAATTAACTAAAAATCAGATTTGTAGGTTAGCACGCAATCCATTTTGGAGGTTTGACTCGATACAGACTTGATTTAGGGGGGTGTATTCGTTGTGGAATTTGATGGATTTCTATGGATTTTAAAAGTCTGGGTGTATTCGTTCAAGACTTTTAAAAGTCTGCAGAAATCTGGGTGTATTCGTTCAAGACTTTTAAAAGTCCATATAAATATGGGTGTATTCATTTTAGACTTTTTAAAATCCATACAAATCTAGGTGTATTCGTTATTCCATTGATTTAAAATTCGGAATGACTTTCATGGATTTCATCCAAAAAATACACACGACGAACTCCGGCCAAGAACCACGAGAATTGAAATCCATGAAGTTTTAAGCGAGCGCTGAGTTCCAGCGTCCGCGGCTAAGAAGCCAGCGAGCGCTGGAACTCAGCAATCGTTGAGAGTTTCCAACGGCCGCTGGGTGTGCGAGCGCTGGGAATAATCATTGTAAAAACCCAGCGACCGCTGACTGTTAATCTGGCTGAGTTGCGCGGATGTGATCAATAGTAAAGGCCAACACAATGTGTATTCGCATGAATTATGAAAATCGAAAATTGGTCCGAAAATTGGTCATCGATACGATTCACACAAAGTATCTAATATTCTGATAAAATAGTAGTAGGTGGTACTGGTGCCTTAATGCTTTATCCCCACAAAAGATCTGGCCATCGATACGATTCACACAAAGTTCCATTTTTCAACCATTGCTTATTTTCTCTTTCATTTTCTGTTATACAATCCCACTGACTGAACATAAATTGGTCCGAAAGCTGAGCAGTACCAAATGGTATTTTGCTTACTGAAAATTGGTGATTTTGTTGAATCAATGCTTAATCTGCCAGTTCATTATCAATGATTATTCCCAGCGGTCGCTGGGTTTCTTCTAGTGGGCGCTTGTTCTCCGCGGGCGCTGGTTTCATGGAATTCAATTCCAAAATTATCCCGTAAAGTCTTCGAAAATCAGTGAAAATCGGGGTGAAATCCAACCAAGAATTATTTGAAAGTCGTCTGGAATCTATGTGAATTCCATGGAATTTAAATTCCATGGACTTTTTAAAGTCTGTGGAAATTCACAACGAATACACCCCCCTTATTTTTATTAATTCTGAAACGAAAAACTTAACAATATTAGAAGCTGATTAACAAAATCAGAATTATATTTTATACTTTTACTTATCAACGAGTAAAATGAAGCAAACCACAAAAATCTATACGACAAGAAAATAGAATGGCAATTTATTGCCTGATTTTGATTACCGAGTGCAGATTTAGGAAATTAAAAGCAAATATATATAATTAAAAATGTAGCAACATGAAACAAAATTTTACGATACGAAGAATTAACTCATTTTTATGGATTTAAACAACTACGATTTTTTTTTGTTCGTAAGAAAATGATAATTTTGTAATTTTTTGAAGTTGGAACGTTTATTTGTTATTGAAATTGAAAGGCCAAAACATAAAAATTGAAAGGCCGAGAAATTGAAAAACCCACATTAAGTTCCATTATTGAATTTGAAATTGAATCTGAAATAGGAAAGAAGAGGCAAAATTTATTCTAAAATATAGGAATATTCCATTGAGGTAGCAGCGCGTGGGCGCGTGTGGGGAAATCTGAGTTAAATTAACCGTAAACCGCGGCAGTCATTCCAAAGGGTTGACCCCACAATATTATTTTATTTTCCGCGTTTGTCTGAATTGGCAATAATCCCGGATTCGTAATATCGAGGATATAGTAAGGGCATTTAAGGAATTTAAATAATTAATTAAGACCTTTGTAACTAATTCAGCTAATTACAATTAATAAATGAGTAATTAGAAAAATCAATAATCATTAATAAGCGAATAAAAGAAGGAAAAAGACCAAATCCCGAACAACGTGCGACAGAAGAGAAAAGACTTTCTGCTGAAAAAAAAAGGAAAAATAAAAATAAATTTACTTTACGTTTACTTAGCACAGCAAAAACAAGGGTTTATTTAAGTTTCTATTTATTTATTTCTCCCTTTCTCTCTCTCTCTCTCTCTCTCTCTGTTTCTTCGTTCATATTCAAAGCTGAACGCCTGTTCCGATTTTTCCACTTTTCATTTGAAAAATCGGAGCGGTGATTAAACAAAGCTCATTTTGCTGTCAGATCTTAGTTTTTTCTTCCATTAATATTTTTTTGTTGGAATATGTGAAGGAATTGAAGAACTTGTGCATAAGATTATAGCGATATTTTGTTGGAGACAGTTTGTAGATTGAAGTGATTTGGTGTTAGATTTCTGCATTCTCTTAAGTTAGAAGTGCAGCAGTGGATTTGATCTGTTTTTGTGAAGTGTTGTTTATTTGTTTATTGATTCTTGGTTGAGGATTGGCTGCGCTGATCGTGGTGGAGCTGGAGTTTCTGATCTGGTTGAAGTTGTTGCAGCATAATGGTAATAGTTAATATATTTTTTGTTTTATTTCTTCTGATTTGTTGGGTTGTTATTGAAGTGCTTGTGGCGAGGTTTTTTGGTGAAACGGTGCAAACTTGAATTGATCTGTTGTTTACTTGAATTTCTCATTTTGTTTCCTTTTGTGTTTGATTTTCCTGTTAATGCACTTGGCTGGTTGACTGAATGCGACGGATGTGTCTGTTGTTCCTCTCAGAATGCCAATTTGTTATCTTATTGTTGCATTTGTGTTTTGATTATAATTTGTGAAATGACGGTGTAAGTTTGAATCTCTTGAGGGTTACTAAGTGAAGATGGAATGAACGTGTTTGATCCCCGCCCCTTTTTTTTTTTTAGTTTTCTAATAAATCTTATCTTTTGTACTTTTGGTTGCTCACCTCAATTCAAGATGCGGGAATGTTTCATATTCGTATGCTTCTCTTAACAATTCTGAGTTAATTTACAGCCAACTGAAAGAAGTTGTTTTGTTAAGCAATCGAAAGTATTTGTTCATTTATATTCATTTGATACAGCTTTGTTTTGTGACACTGTAAATTGACTCGTCAACTGTTCAAATGATTGACGTCCCCATTAACCTGAAGGAAATACACATTTATATAACATGTAGCTTGCCTAGATCGAAACATATCCATTTGAGAACAAGATGTTTATGCTGCATGCAGCTTGTAACCTTAATTTTAATGAGTCTGGAACAGGCGTTTTGAAATTGCAAGTGGACTTCATGGTCTATATTTGTACTGTAGCAACTTGTATACCATAAATTAATGAGTTCGGTAACATGCTTTTCGAAATAAAATGTGAACTTTCATAGCTATCAACTGTACAGAAACATTCTAAATGAGTGAAAGAACTTCTGTTCAATGGTGTGTGTCATGCCAAAGTCATTGTGAAGGCTGAATGCTGTTCCATGCTGTAGGTTGCCTCAGCTGCTACAGGAGTTGGCTCTCTTGTTTGGGTGGAGGATCCTAATGAAGCCTGGATAGATGGAGAAGTTGTTGCAGTCAATGGTGAAGACATCACAATCCTTTGTACATCAGGGAACACGGTCAGTCATCATTAGATTTTTATAATCTACAATGTTAGTTTCTGACAGAAGTTTTTAGCATGATTTTCAGTTCCCATTACCTACCCTTTTACTTTTAGTATGAAGACACATTGTTGTTGCTCATATTGCTTTTCATGCTGTAAAGCGAACAAACTCGTCTTTTTTCTTTTTTAACCCTGGTTTTTTCTCGATCGACCAATTTAAGGATTTTTATAAGGTCTTTCCTTGTTGACTTTTTCTGCAGGTTGTTGTTAGGTCTTCCAATGTCTATCCCAAGGATGCTGATGCTCCATCTTGTGGGGTGGATGATATGACAAAGTTGGCATATTTACATGAACCTGGAGTTCTACAGAATTTAAAATCTAGATATGATATCAATGAGATATACGTGAGTCCAGTGTTTATTTGTTCATCATATGATAGATCTTTTCATGTTAATTGTATCTCTAGTAAAGCTTGCCCAGCCCAGTATAACTGAAACAAAATTTTCTCACACTTCAGACTTACACGGGCAGTATATTGATTGCTGTTAATCCTTTTCAAAGATTGCCTCATCTCTATGATAGTCATATGATGGCACAATATAAAGGAGCAGCTTTTGGTGAGCTGAGTCCACATCCATTCGCTGTTGCAGATGCTGCTTACAGGTGTGCAGTGCTTTGATTGATGACTGCTTGTCCAAATATATCATGTTATTAAGAAGACCAATTTATGAACAGGCTTATGATGAATGACGGAAAGAGTCAGGCAATTTTGGTTAGTGGTGAGAGTGGGGCAGGTAAAACAGAAAGCACAAAGTTGCTTATGCGATACCTTGCTTTCATGGGAGGACGATCTGCGGGAGAAGGAAGGTCAGTGGAGCAACAAGTTCTTGAGGTAATAACTGCTTCATCATGTCCGATGCAGCAATAATGGTGGTAGTAATTCCGGTTTTGGTGTCTGAGAGTGCTACGTCATGATTCTTTTATATTGTTGGTGATCTTTCTTGCAGTCAAATCCTGTTCTTGAGGCATTTGGTAATGCAAAGACAGTGAGAAATAATAATTCAAGGTACTGAGATTCTATTGGTCTCTATTGTGTAATTTGTGTGCATAATATGCATGATTTATTTGGTGTAAGTTTTATCCTATGCATCAATGCAACTAATGCACCCATAATGTTAACTGTAGTCGTTTCGGTAAGTTTGTCGAGCTTCAGTTTGATCAAAGGGGTAGGATCTCTGGGGCTGCCGTCAGAACTTACTTGCTTGAAAGATCTCGTGTTTGTCAATTGTCTGATCCTGAGAGAAACTATCACTGCTTCTATATGCTCTGTGCTGCACCCCAAGAGGTAAGTCGACAATTTAACTTTATATAGTGGAAATCTGCATTATGATTGTTGTTAGTTCCCGTTGCTTTCATGATTTTGTACTAAATTGTAAAGCTTAAAAATCTTGTATTTCCTGATAACTTGTATATGTTAATAATTCCTCTACCCATCTTTCATTGATGTTCACTTGGAGCTCAATGTTTTTTATATTTAAAATTCCATTTGCTTCCAATCATTTGCAGGAAGTTCAGAAGTACAAGCTGGGAAATCCAAGAACATTTCATTATTTGAACCAGACGAATTGCTATGAGCTTGATGGAGTTGATGATGGTAAAGAATATATAGCAACAAGGAAAGCAATGGATACTGTGGGAATCAGTGTTCAAGAACAGGTATTAACTTGAGTGTTTTAAGATGACAAACCATTTAATATGTTCTACTTTTGACTCTGTTCTTTCTTTCTTCTCTTAAATTAATGTTACAGGATGCCATATTTCGAGTCATTGCTGCAATTCTCCACCTTGGGAACATTGAATTTGCAAAGGGGAAAGAAATTGACTCATCCATGCCTAAAGATGAAAAATCTTGGTTTCATTTAAGAACAGCTGCTGAGCTTTTCATGTAATTCCTTTAGTCAGCGCCTGCTTTAACTGACAGGATCAGTTGTCACTTTGATCTGTATTGTTCATTAGGGATTTTCTTCTTTTAAGCATCAACATTTTATAGGTGTGATGCAAAAGCTTTGGAGGACTCGCTCTGCAAAAAAGTTATTACAACTCGTGATGAGTCCATAATCACGGATGTGGATCCAAAGACCGCTGCTTCTAGGAGGGATGCTTTGGCCAAAGTTGTCTACTCAAGGCTGTTCGACTGGCAAGTGTTACCTCTGTTTTTATAAGAGACGCGCATCCATTAGAAGCCTTTACGAATGGGGCTTGCTCTTCTTACTCAGATTTTGTTCATAATGATGCTTACTATGTTTTACCATTATCTGCAGGCTTGTTGACAACATTAATAATTCAATCGGTCAAGATCCAAATTCGAAGTATTTAATAGGGGTCCTGGATATCTATGGATTTGAGAGTTTCAAGACTAACAGGTGCTTAACCGGTACGCTGTGTCTTCATTGTTGATCTGGTCGGCTCCATTTGTTCAGTTGAACTAAGATTTATTCATTAGCCAAAAGTAACATAGTGTTAAGTTGATTGCCGACTAATCCCTGTCTTTCTCATTAGGATGGTAGGTAGGTGTAGGAAAGAAAGTTACTTAGGGTGAATGCCTCTGAAATTTGTGGCCGTGCCTCTTTTCATTTTCAGCTTTTATTTGTAGTGTTTCATACTTCCAATTGAGTTTATTTGGTTATTTTTGGTTTTTGTATGGAAATGAACAGTCTTGATTGAGAATATTTTTTGGTTAAAAAATGAGAATTCGGTATTCCTTTTCTTTTGTGTATGTGGGCCACATTTTAACTTTGTGGTTGGAAATAAAATAAGGTTGTTACTGGTGGGTTCCATTGGAGTGATTGTATGTTTTGAGCTATGATGATACAGGCTTGATGTAGGTTTTTAATGGGGGTCCAAAAATTGAAGTGGGTATTTTCAGTGAGAGTGGGTTGAGACAAACATGAAGAGTTTGAAGGATTTTTTCAAAATGAAACCAACCAAGGCCTTTGTTTGTACATTTTTGTTTGTTTTTGAAACTGAATATTGACATCTCAGATATCACACACAATTGGAGGCCGAGTCAGTCTTATATACAACATATCCTATGTTTTCTTATTTTGTAACTTCTTTATTTAAACTCCTAGTTTCTCCTGAAAATATACAACAGTTTTTACTCATTTTGTCTGATTTAAGTATGTCTTGGTCATTTAGTTGTTTGGTGGGCTTTACCAGTTTGGATAGGGTAGTGGTGAAGACAACAATATGTTCATTGGATGATGCCTAGTCTTGACTTTTGAACCTTTTAAATAGTTGCTTGAATGTAGTGTTTCTTTGACCAACAATATGTTTAATTACAACTATTTTCTTAGTCTTGTAATCTTAACTTAAACTTTTGTACCTCCTCAGCTTCGAACAATTTTGCATAAACTTGACTAATGAGAAGCTTCAACAGCACTTTAATCAGGTAGCTAATCCTTTTGGTTTCATTTGGTTATTGATCTTCTTTTATACTCTTACATATATTTATCTGTTTGTACCTTTTTTTGTGGTAACCGCCTTACTTTTCAGCACGTTTTCAAAATGGAGCAAGAAGAGTATACAAGAGAAGAAATAAATTGGAGCTACATTGAGTTCATTGACAATCAAGATATTTTAGATATGATTGAGAAGGTTGAGTTGATTTTGCTACAACAAAACTTACAGTTCTAGTTTTCAACTGTTCTTGTACTGCTTAAGAGCTGTTGCATATGTTCATATATTCATCCTTGTGGTTTTCTCCAGGTGGTTATTAACTATGTTGTTATTAATATTGGACTATTGCTGATGCCGACTCTGCTCTATACACGTTCATCTTGTTGACGCTGTTCACCTAAATTTATTCTCTCTAATATGCCTGAATATTCTTTGACTTTTGCAGAAGCGGGGTGGCATTATTGCACTTCTTGATCAAGCCTGGTATGCTTCTCATCTTATAGGGTCTCTGTTTGCTATTCATTGGCTTGTCACTGCAGGTGATAATAATTCGTTCTTTGCCTGTCTTGTTACTTTCTCTTTGCCCTGCAGCATGCTTCCTCGTTCAACCCATGAAACATTTGCTGAAAGTCTGTACCGGGAGTTTAAGAACCATAAACGCTTTAGCAAGCCCAAGTTAGCTCGTTCTGATTTTACCATTTGCCATTATGCTGGTGACGTGAGTTTCAATTATATGTTCCTATGCATTTGCATGAAAATACGTGTGGATTCACTGAGTGAGACTCTGCTGTTGTTCTGATTTTGAAGAAAGTTTTTATTTTTGTCAGGTAACTTATCAGACTGAGTTGTTTCTGGACAAAAACAAGGATTATGTAATTGGGGAGCATCAGGCACTCCTGAATGCTTCTAAATGTTCCTTTGTTTCGGGTCTGTTCCCAGTATCAGATGAGGAGTCCTCTAAACAGTCAAAATTCTCTTCTATTGGCTCAAGATTTAAGGTATAGAGTTGCTTCTTCTTCTTTTTTTCCAATGTTGTGTATCATCCTTTCTATTTGTTACACAAAGATGCTAAGATTTATTGTGATGCTTCTTGCAGCAACAATTGCAATCTCTTCTTGAAACTCTGAGTTCAACTGAACCTCATTATATTCGCTGTGTGAAGCCAAACAATCTTCTTAAGCCTGCAATATTTGAGAATCATAATGTCCTGCAACAACTGCGCTGTGGGGTAATACTTATTTTTGTTCTATTTGTTGGTTTCTTTGCTAGTGCAAACTTAGTTTATATATGTGTATTTGCCTCTTTATCAGGGTGTTATGGAAGCAATTAGGATTAGTTGTGCTGGCTATCCTACTAAACGACCATTCTATGAATTTATAGATCGCTTTGGCATCCTTGCGCCTGAAGTTCTAAATGGAAGGTATTGTAGGTGTTTCCATGGTTTTCCCTTTCCTGCCCCGTCATAATCAGGGATGTTGGCCTTTTCACTTACATTTGATTTATGATAGTACTGATGAGGTGGCTGTTTGCAAGAAACTTCTGGAGAAAGTAGGACTTGAAGGATATCAGGTAATGAACCATTTCTCCAATAGCGAGTTTTCAGTTCCTCAATTATAAACTTTTTGGGTAGAAGATCTTCACTTTTCTGCTAATATCTTATCATATGTTAGTATTGCTCTAGATCTTTGTTGCTTGTGCTCATTAATATTGCATTCCCCTGATGAAAATAAGTTTGTATGTACAACCAAGATTTTTACTGAAAGATTTTGCCATTTTCACCTAGCTGCTCATAGGATCAAATCTGAAATGAGCAATTACGTACATGAGTGATTATAGGTTTATTATAAAATCTTTATTTGCATTCATCCCATGTTCAAGTTGAAACAGATATGAAGGCATGCAAGGCATTTTGATTGTGATGTTCATGTTTGATAATACTTCTGTATAACTTGGCTGTTTTAACAAGAAGATGACTAAGGAGATCTTTTGCGGATCCTATTGACTGTTGCATTTGCTTTGGAACAAATTTTGTTTTTCGTACTTTGGCTTCAGCTTGTGGAACTCCTAAACCCTCAACTCATTTCCGGTTTTTAGGATGCATGATAAATACCTCTGGTATCTATAATTCTCAATGTGGAATGCAACCATCTCTAATTCAGTTTGCTATTGCAGATTGGTAAAACAAAAGTGTTTTTAAGAGCTGGGCAGATGGCCGAGCTAGATGCTCGAAGGACTGAGGTGTTGGGAAGATCAGCAAGCATAATCCAGAGGAAAGTCCGTTCTTATATGGCTCGAAAAAGTTTCACATTATTGCGTCGGTCCGCAATACTTATTCAATCTGTATGCAGAGGTAAACCTTTTTTTTTTGTCTAAGTTGGCACAAGTATAATAAGCCACAGTATTTAAGATTTTACATGTGGAACTCTATATTTCTTTCCCCAGGAGAACTTACACGGCATGTCTATGAAAGCATGCGTCGAGAAGTTGCTTGCCTGAGGATTCAGAGAGATTTGCGGATGCATCTTGCCAGGAAAGCATACCAAGAACTATGCTCTTCTGCTGTTTGCATTCAAACTGGAATGCGTGGAATGGCTGCTCGTAATGAGCTCCGCTTTAGATGGAGGACGAGAGCTGCGATTTTGATCCAGGTATCATAACTCTTGACAAATAACCTGAGATAAAGTTGTTCTTTTCATTTTCATTTTGTTTGGGCGAAGCAATTTGTTCATTCCAAATTTGGATTTGATGGATTACATGAATGACTGCAGAGTCATTGCCGAAAATTCTTAGCTCGTTCAGAATATATGAAGCTGAAGAAAGCTACAATCACCACACAATGTGCATGGAGGTCAAAGGTTGCTCGTGCCGAACTGCGTAAACTGAAGATGGTAATCAATGCCCCTTGTGCCATAAAAATATAATAAAAATGAAAGAGAACATGAAATTAATGTTGAGGAACTTGCTTCTCCCTAGTACATCGAAAAATGCCATGTGTTGTTTGTTTTCCCTAGAACTTTGACAGTAATAACCAAAAAGACCACCACAACCATAACTATTCTATTGGATTACTTTATTCAAATTGTAATCGCCATGTATGCTCTGTATTTCTGATCAGATGTTTACACTTGTTAATAACTTTTATACTCAGGCTGCAAGAGAAACTGGTGCTCTGCAAGCTGCCAAGAACAAATTAGAGAAGCAAGTTGAAGAATTGACTTGGAGACTGCAGCTAGAGAAACGAATGAGAGTACGTTATAAATTTAAAAACATCCTTCTTTTCTTTTGACAATTTGAGGGTTAACCTATTTTATGATTTTTTTCACATGCATTCTATGTCTGTAGACTGACCTAGAAGAGGCGAAAACACAAGAGAACACAAAACTGCAAACAGCTTTGCAAGAGCTTCAGCTTCAGTTCAAAGAAACTAAAGACATGCTGTTTAAAGAAAGGGAAGTTTCAAAAAGGGCTGCTGAGCAAGTCCCTGTAATTCAGGAGGTTCCGGTGATAGACCATGAAATGATGGATAAACTCAGTGCTGAAAATGAAAATCTCAAGGCAAGCTAGATTAATCTTTGGGCTTGTGCTGTTCAGTCATAAGTGATGAATGTTGGGGTGATGCTACTTTTGTATCATTGTATGGTTGTATCTTCTTATACAGGCCCTGGTTAGCTCTCTGGAAACCAAAATAATTGAAACAGAGAAGAAATACGAAGAGACAAACAAACTTAGTGAGGAGAGATTGAAGCAAGCCATGGACGCAGAATCAGTGATAGTGAAGTTGAAGACTAATATGCATACGTTAGTATTTTTAAATATCTTTTCAAGGTTCTATTTGTGTCAAAATTAGATATTCTTTGAGCCAGGCTTATATTCTTCTGCAGCAAATAACCCTATACTCTTATTTGCATGCATGAATTTGTTGCAAATGTTTTTTTCCTTATCTGTGTAGTCTTCAAGAGAAGATCTCTGACATGGAAACTGAGAACAAAATTCTTCGGCAGCAAACCTTGTTGTCTACTTCTAAAGGAGTGCCAGGACATCCATTAGAGTTTGGTACCAAGGTTGGTTGGTTGTTTGGGCTATTTGGCTTTCTCTTGTGTGCATGCTCAACCTTAGACTATTTCCTTCAACTTATGTGCAGGCATTGGAAAATGGGCACCATGCTAGCGAATCAATGAGAAACAATGTAATGTTGCTTTTTTTTGTCTTTCTGGAAAATAATATATAGAGCATGAGCTCATCACCCTGTGTCTATTTCTTTCTGTGTACTTTATCTTGAATGTAAGATCTTTAATGGTTAATGTTATAAATTTTTCGCAGGATATACCACATACCCCAGCAAAAGCTTATGAAACCCCTGACAGCAAACCAAGGAGACCCCCAACTGACCGTCAACAGCATGTGTGTGCTGCTAGAATTTTTAGATGTTATTCATAACTTCATCCATTTTAAATTGCTGTTTATGGATTTGAATAATCGATATTTTGATACAGGAGGATGTTGATACTCTCATGGAATGTGTAACAAAAGATGTGGGATTCAGTCAAGGAAAACCAGTTGCTGCTTTCACAATATACAAGTCTCTTTTACACTGGAGATCTTTTGAAGCAGAGCGGACTAGTGTGTTTGATCGTCTCATTCAGATGATTGGTTCAGCTATTGAGGTAATTGGTCTTGTGTTCCATGATATACGCAATTGGATGGGGGATGATCATTTTCCTTGAATTTGGCATGAATATGTAGTCAGAATCGTCTAGTAGGCTCCTATGCAGTGGAGCGTTATTTGCATTAATGTTTTTATATTCATTCTGTATCAATTAGTCTTGCTTTTTATTGTAGTCTTGTAGATGGTATTTTAGATTTGATAATATGAATAGTATCTCTTACTTGTATTCAACTTGAGGGGTGTGGATGGCACAGCTATTCAGGACTATGTCGTCTAGCTTTGTGAAAATTATTGGAGAATTTTACTGAAATAGTTTCTTCCAAGTATCATTAGCTAGTTACGAAGATTTGTGAAATAATTGAGCAAGAACTGACTGCAGGATCAAGATAGCAATGACCATATGGCTTACTGGTTGTCAAACACCTCTACTCTGCTGTTCTTACTCCAAAAAAGTCTAAAACCTGCTGGTGCAGCTGCTGCAACTCCAGTTAAGCCGACCTCCCTGTTTGGGAGGATGGCCATGGTACTCATATTCTTTCTTGAATTGCCTTATAAGTGATGCTACTTTGGGGTTACATGAGTAATATAAATGAGTTTGTTCACAGGGTTTCCGTTCTTCACCTTCAACGGTCAGCCTTGCTGCTGCTGCAGCAGCACTGGATACAGTGCGCCAAGTTGAAGCCAAGTATCCTGCTCTCCTTTTCAAGCAGCAGCTCACCGCATATGTTGAGAAGATATATGGAATAATTCGAGACAACTTGAAGAAGGAGTTAAGTTCACTGCTTGCTTTATGCATTCAGGTATATTTAGACCATCGAATAATGTATGAGCTTTACAAGTGTCTATCTCATAATGCCTCTTCTCTAAGTTTGTGTGTTCAAACAACTTCAATTTTGATTAATTGACTGAATATCTGTATCTAATTTTTTCTTTTCTTTTCCACATTTAATTTTGATTTCTGTCTAACTGTCTTGGAATTTCTTGAACTGTTAACTCATTCCTTGTGGAGTGTCGTGTTTTCAAGTAAAGTTTGATACACAATCTTTGGGCTTTCCAGCAGCAGAATAGCATCAATAACTTTTAATTTCATTAGATGTATATTTTTTTCTGGGCTGCGAATGATAGAAGGTAATATAAATAGTTCCAATTTTTCCCAAGATCTATGTTGGGAATATTCTGCTGTGGTGAATCTGGAGGTTCGTTTTTGGGTCAATACGGGTTGAATGTGCCGGTGTTCTATTTGGTAATAGTACTTGAAAGTAGATAACACAGTATTTAATGTGTTTCGTTTGTCTCTCTTATTACTCAGGCTCCAAGAACCTCTAAGGGAAATGCGCTAAGATCTGGGCGATCCTTTGGCAAAGATTCTCAAACAAATCACTGGCAGGGGATTATTGATTGCCTTAACTCCCTTTTGACCATCCTGAAAGAAAATTTTGTATGTCTTTAATTTTACTGAATTTGAATGCTGTTTAGTGTAAGATTTATTATGCTAACAATTATTCACCATTTCAGGTTCCTCCTGTTCTAATCCAGAAGATATATGCTCAAACATTTTCATCTATAAATGTACAACTATTTAACAGGTGATTCTTTTGGTATTTATCAACCCCTTTTATTCTTCTTTTGTCACTATGAATCACTAATCACACCCAAATATATTACTTATAGCCTTCTACTACGCCGTGAGTGTTGTACATTCAGCAATGGGGAGTATGTCAAATCTGGACTGGCAGAGCTAGAGCTGTGGTGCTGCCAAGCAAAAGAAGAGGTACTCCACATAGATGTGAAATTAATAATCGTTTAGTTTTAGGGCTAAAACTGACTATTTTATCCTCTTACCTTGTTGAAATATTCCTGGCTCTCAGTATGCAGGTTCAGCTTGGGATGAACTGAAACACATAAGACAAGCTGTTGGGTTCCTGGTAAGTTCATTTCTATTTAAGTACTATTCTTTCTGTTAGGTCTATTCATCTATTAGCATACCACTTTTGGAATTCGCTTATCCAACCTTTCTGTTTGATCCTACCTGCAGGTTATACATCAGAAGTACAGAATATCTTATGATGAAATCACCAATGATTTGTGTCCTGTAAGTCATCTACCTCTGGATTTGGCTCAGCACACTATACAAAGAAATGAACAAAATGAACCATGGTCCATAGTTAAATTGGACCCTTAATGGTCCTTACAAGAAAATTCATGCAGATAATTGTGATATAAATTAATATGATATAGGAAATATCATCAATATCTCACATTGAATGTCATTGGTATCTCAGATTTTGAGTGTGCAGCAGCTCCACAGAATATGTACATTATATTGGGATGACAACTATAACACTCGTAGTGTGTCCCCTGAAGTAAGTAAATCTTCATTGCCTTATATGCCTATATTATCTTGCTATCATTCTGATTAGAAATAAATCTTTGAGTAAATCTGTTTCCTGACTTCAATTACAGGTTATTGCCAGTATGAGGGTGCTAATGACAGAGGAGTCGAGCACTGCAAGTAGCAGCTCATTTCTGTTGGATGACAGTTCCAGGTAATTTCTGTTTATTTTATTATCTTGATATAAGGACCATGTTTCTAAAAGTCCAAACATAGGAAGACAATCAACTAGTACATACATCACCCAGTTTGCTTTTATGTTTAATTAGTGGTTATTCGCTCATTGCTGTAGGTGTAATCAATTCTTTTTAATTATGTACTTGGACGTTTACTTTTCATGATTGATGAGGTACATGATTGAGTAATTTTATCCTCGTAACTAGGATTTCTCTAATCCCACCCTTTCAACAGGACGAATCAAGGAAAATTAGCTTCTGTACTTAGAACTTTAAATGGAATCTGGTACTGATCATCCAGATTCTACAAAAGAAAATATCATGAATTCTCTGAACTGTTAAAAGATAAGCATATTTGATTTTGCTGGTAATTGACAATATAATGATGATGAACGTAATTGTTTGTTGATATCTTACATATACTGTTGTAATGTTGTTTTGAACGACCACAACAGAGTTGTAAAATTTTGAGCTATGGTTTTGCATTTCAGGTTCTTTCAAATAAAGTTGTTATACTGCATGTGGTTAACTGTTTTTTCCTTGCTGTGCTAATTAAACCACCTGGCTATGTATGTTAATGCAGCATCCCGTTCTCGGTCGACGATCTTTCCAACTCAATTGAAGTGAAGGATTTCTTAGATGTCAACCCAGCGCCGGAACTTCTTGAGCATCCTGCCTTCCAATTTTTACACAACTGAGGCAGTGGAACCAAGATGATGGTGGGTTGGACAGCATACTGTAAATTCGTCGTAACTTTTTCAATTTTTGTTTCTATAAATTACCAAAAATTATTCTTTATATGTTGGTTTTTAGTTTGTTCAAAGTTTCTCCGCATTAGGGGCAGGGAAATTCATTCAATGTGCAAAATGCCGTGGTATTTTTGCATGGTTTTTGTCGGGCCAAATTGGCAGCATTTTTTTTTGTTTTTAGATTAGTAATATATTGTCTTTTCTGAGGTGGTTGAGGGTTACCACCCTACATTTCCATGTAATGTAAGTCGTTGATGTTTTACGAATATAGTGAAAAGGAATGTTGATAGGTTGTTGTACCTCAGTTTTTTTCACTGATTATATTCAAGTTCATATTCGTTTTTATACTATAATTGATTGGAAAAAAAACTATGAATTAATCACATGCTTTGATATGGTGCAATAATCTGACCCAATGATTTCTTTAGCTTCTTTTCATTCGCCTCTCGAACTTTTAGAGGTTTCGAATTTTTTTTTATTATACTCCTAAAAGTCAAATTTCAAGATCATTCGATATGAAAAAGTTTATGATCTTGCATACTTTTTAATATTTATTTATTTTTTCATCTAATTATTCCTTATGATATATGTTATATTCATTCACATTTATATTACTGTATTTTTTAATATTATATAATGTATTTTTGGGTGTTTTTTTATGTTATTGTGAAGTGGAAATCTTTTATGTTATTATATTTTATGCGTTGTGAATTATCCTATTTAAGATATTTAGTATATAGTATATTGTTTTTTTTCTGTATGACATGTGAGACTTAAATATTTGACAGCAAACTTACAGAAACACCCTATTGAGCTTACAAACTCAATTTTTAGCCCTCAATTGATAAAAAATTAAATTTTGGTCATTTTTTGGGTAGTATGACTAACTTACCCTTTTAATTCGTTAAGGGTACTCGGATCCATCTCCAATCTGGTAACAATACACGTGAAGTGATCCGAGCTTCCCTCCTCTCTCTCTCTTGCCCTCTCTCTGTCTCTTTCGCGTCGATGAAGAGCATAAATCGGTAGAAATCGGTCGCGATTCCAATTTCTGGCGGCATGCTTCCCTCCTCTCTCTCTCTCTCTCTCTCTCTCTCTTCTTCCGCGAGCAGAAATCGGTAGAAATCGGTCGTGATTCCAATAACGGTGGCGCGCTTCCCTCCTCTCACTCTCTCTCTCTCTTCCGCGTCGATGAAGTGCAGAAATCGGTCGTGATTTCAATTCCGCAGTCGTGCTTCCCTCATCTCTCTCTCTCTCGCCGCTTTCGATGAATTTGCAGTGATCTTGCGAGTTTTGGTGCGAGATTTGTTTGTTTGTTTGTTTCATGTGCTTCTTCTTCTTCTTCACATCGTGCTTTCTTTATTCTATTGCCATTGTTTCTATATTTGTGCTGCGCTAGTACCATAAGTGCCAAATGGACCATTTTTTAAACACTTCCTCGTAGGGTTTAGATTATCCATTTAGGGTTTAGATTATCCATTTATGGTTTTTTGTTTGTTTCATGTGCTTCATCTTCTTCACATCATGTTTATTGATTCTATTGCTGCTATTTCTGTATTTGTTCTGCACGTATGACACTTATGGCACCATTAGTGCTATAAGTGCTAAAAAGACCATTTTACTTTGTTTTATTTTGAATTTCCGTGGGCACTTATGGCACTAATTTATAATAGTGCCATAAGTGCCAAAATTTTACTTGATTTTATTTGAATTTACCTTGACACTTATGGCACTATTTATTATAGTGCCATAAGTGCCAAGATTTTACTTGATTTTATTTGGATTTACCTTGGCACTTATGACACTAATTTATGATAGTGCCATAAGTGCCAAGATTTTACTTGATTTTATTTTGGATTTTCGTTGGCACTTATGGCACTATTAGTGCTATAAGTGTAAGTGCCTAACCCGACTCAGCACACGACCCGCGTGCCTGATCCTACCTAGTTCGCCTCATTATGGGTAAAAACGTCTGAAATCAATAAAAATGGCCAAATTTTATGTTTTTTTCAATGAGTGGCCATAAATTGTATTTTATACTTCATTTTGGCTACTTCAAAATTTTACTCAAACTTAAAACATCATGATATTTAAGAATTGACCTTATACAGCTTTAACAAAAATAATTAAGATATACAACAATAAGTATTTACCAAACTCCCTTTAAATACAAAGAAAACACATGTAGATCGAGGTATGTATGTATGTCCACAAACTCCCTTTTTGCTAATGACGGAAGCTTCTGAGTTTAATCTCTTTGTCTGTCTTTTTCTTCTTTTCTTTTATGACGTTAGGTTGAGATTTTAAAAGAAAATGAGATGGGAGTTTATTCCGCGACGCTGATATATAATTAATGCAGAAATTGGACCAGTCTATCACATGAATTCCTTAATATTTGCAGCTAAAGTCACAGAATTCCATACCATCTCCTTATCCATTTCTTTTCATTTCTTCCAAATGGTCCAATTTCAGATTTTGCCAACTGTTTTTGCCGTACACACACACACACACACACAGAGATATAGGTACTTCCGAATTTCGTGTTAAGATGATATAGTAAGAGACAATAGAGCGATTTTAATACATAAACCTTTTCTTCTTACCATAGCCCTTTACTAAAAAATATTAATGATAATATTCATGAATTTATTAACCCCAAATTTAAAATTCTAATAAAGTAAAGCCTTAATCAGTATAGTCCCAAAAAATTGAAGATTAAAAACACAATAGAACCCTAAAATAACTTAGGTAAATTTCTTTCAACACGAGATGATAATTTTTCATTGCATAAGTGGATGTATTATTATGTCTGAAAAGTTTGGAAGATTCAATCTCTCCAGTTTGATGGGTGCATGTTTGAACAGTTCATGTTCGATCAATTTATTTCAAGCCAAAATTATAATGAAACCTACAATTTATGGCTTAAGCTAAACGGAACAAGTAAGTTTGTTAAATAAACCATGATAGATACTGGGATTAATTGTGCGATTTTCATGTACATATTTTGGGGGCTGTAGTGTGATTAAGTTTTTACTTTATAATTTTTAGTTTGAAGTGTAAATTAGTAAATTTGATAATATTTTTAGTTATAATGAGAAAAAATAGTGCTATATATAGAATCATGGGAGACACTATCCATATTCAAGTCCGAGCCCCAGATCATAAGAAGTGTCATCTTCGTAATTTACTCAAAAGTGATACTATGTAGTATGTGAATAGTACTACTTTTCATACTAATAAAAACTGACACTTTTAAATGAGTGTATTATATTAATCTTAAATATAAAAATTACTACGCATTTTTGAATTTGAAGTAAATTATAAAGAGATATTGACCTGTAAATGCACAAGTTATATGCTAGTATCTCTGAAATTATACATGATTTTTAAAATTGTCACGCAATACATGAACTTTCAATTTGTCTGAATTTAATCACAAGATTGCAATTTTCCCAAATTATATTTTCCACTTAAGCATAACAGAGAAATTAATTGTGATGCTCGGAAATATCATCAGTTTGATGCTCAAGTGGGAAATAAATTCCTAAGCAATTTATAAATAAATTATAATATTGACATTGGCTTAGACTTAGATCTTTTACGTTAGAATTTCTAATTCAAAAATATAGGCTCAGACCATATTAGCAACTCTCACCCAAAAGTAAAGCTATTTTTTACTAATATTTTAAACGTCAGATTATATTCACAATTTGACGTAAAAATCAATATTTCTTTCTTCTTTTTCTTCTGCCCCAGTTTCAAGTTTTTTCTTTCTTCTAAATATACATATTTCATTTTTAATAACAAAGGATTCGAATTAATGAGAAGGTCGACGTAATGGATTAGTTGTCAAGTCAAATGAAATGATGAGATCCCCCAATTCATGTGGATAGGGTGTGTTGGAATTATTTCAGTCATTCAATTTCAGAGTAAGCAGCTGCAATTTTGGTCCATACCTTAACTTATATTCGATTACAATGTCATGCACATATATATGGTCCTCCCCCCTCCTTAAAGATATATATTCATGAATAATTGAGTATATTCATAAATCAAATAATTACAAAAAATAAAATTACACATAAATATTTGATTAGTATAGCATCTACCGCATCTTGATTTTTAATTGACGCCACCGAAACAAGGTAGGTTGAACAACATATATATGTAATGACTTCATATAGTCACACAAATTGTTTGGTGCTGTGAATCACAAACGCATATCTATGTTTCTATCATTATATGTTTACAGTAATTAATACTCTCTCCCTCCTCATAAAAAGTATTCAATTTGCTATTTTCGTCCGTCCTCATAAAATGTATCCAATCTATTTTTGATAAGTTTTTCACTCACAATATAGTAGGACTTTTACTTCACTCACAATACATTCAACTATTTTATTAAAATTTGTGTTATTTAAAAATTGATACTCCATTTTTTATAAGGACGGATGGAGTACATGATTCTGATTCTGCATTAATATTCCAATTGCTTCAGCATCAATTACACCTAGAATACCAGCCGTATGATTTACTATAAGATTGAGGGAATTAATATAAACATTTTGAAAATTAAAATCGAATAACTTGTTTTATTTCATTTGTAACAATAACAAAGTCTACCACTATTCGGTAGATTGAAATAGTTGTCACCGCCGGTTGTTTGTCAGTGTTTGCAATTTTCAACAAAGGAACCCCATTTTGGGTGCAAATCCGTGTGGGGCCATAGTTTATTATTCTTTTAACTTTCTCATTTACTTATTACTAATATATGCACGCATGAAAAATATTTTTATATTTTATTATATAAAAATTGATACTAATTTAATTATTATTTTAAAATTACGAATATAATAAAAAAATAGTTATAATTTTAGTTAAATATATTTGAGTTTAATATTAAAAAATTCATAATAATAAAAATTAATATTGTGAAAAAGAAAAAAAGATTGAGAAAATAATACTGACTAGGTTAAAAGAAAAAAATGAAAATAAAAATATAAAATGATTAAAAATAGATATATTCAAAAAAGAGGAGAGATTAATTAAAACTCTTGTCATGATCTTTAAATTAATATGCATATCAAATACTCCCTCCGTCCGCCAAAAGTAGACAACTTTTACTATATTGGGCGTCCGCAAAGAGTATACCACTTTCCTTTTATGGAAATGGTCCCACCACCCACTTTAATCTTTTATCCTTACAAACATTCTTTATTTACAAAAAAACCTACCCCAAATTCAATCTCAACCACACATCTAATAAAGTGGTGGGACCCTTTCTCCACTACATCAAAATCATCACCAATTTTATTAAATCCCGTGTCCAACCAAAGTAGTCTATTTTTGGCGGACGGAGGGAGTATTTTATAATTAATCCGAATTTCAAATTTTTTAAAAGAAATAAAATAGAAAAATAAGAAGTAAATAAAATATTTTATATATATATACACACACACGCACACGCACACACATCACACACACATCACACATATAGTTTATAAATAAATCTTCAATTTTATTATAATCACAAATTTGCCATTAAATTTTAAAATTGATTTGAAATGAATTTCCAATTGAAAGTTGTCTTTTTAATATACTATAAATTATCTTAATTATTAGTAGAAAGAGCTAAAATAGTAGGAGCCGCCTAATTCAAAAATATTATAGTCACGCATATATTGAGGAATTTTTTGAAACTCCTAATTCAATGTCACTAGTATGTCCATCCGTGTGATGCACAAAGAACATAGAAATTAAAAAATATAATAGCTTGCAAATTAGAAAGAAAAGATAAGCTACACATAAAAAATTAAACATAATAAATTGAACCTAAAAATTATTAATAAAATTTGAATATGAAACTTTTAGGCTCAACAATACGGAATTCAAAGGCTCTCCTTCGTAACAACTAAAAATTATCGACGGAATTTTATGATTGAACGACGAAATATTTAGTTGTTAAAAGTGTATTTTTTTTGTTTAGTGTGTCGTTCTAGCGCGTTATTCCATTACTATAATATAAATGTTGTTCGTTAGCAGTTTTGACATCATTATACTTCACTAATCCAAACTCAATGTTGTTCGTTAGCAGTTTTGACATCATTATACTTCACTAATCCAAACTCGAGTTTAAAACTACATCAAATTATTGGATATTGATTAATGATTATTATAGAGCAAAATTCAATGTATCTGAATACTAGTATTCTTAATCTTTTTTTTGGGACCTCACTGTTCACACACAGAAGATTGCACCGCTTGGTGTCCCACTTGGGACATCTAAATACTTGTTTTCAAGCAGTTAATAAAGCAGTTTGAAACTCAAATAAAAATTCGTTCAACTTTTACAGCAATTAGAAGATTAGACTAATAAAAGTTTTAACGCAAAAATATATATAAAACACGTTAACAAATAAACATAAAAGTGACAGTTGGTGTAATGGTAATAGGTGCATACTTTTCCTCATCCCCAAGGTTTGCAGTTTGAAGCTCATTAATCATTACCCCCATTTTTGTCTATTTTTTCCCTTTTCTTTTTTACTATGTTTTTTGGGTTTTATTTTGCTTGTTTTGTTTCTTTTTTTTTTTTTAATTTTTGTTTTTACGTTTTTTGTTTCTTTTCCTGTTTTTTATATCTTTTTTGGTATTTTTTATACATTTTCTTTTTTTCCAGTATTTTTTTAGCATTTCTTTTTACTGCTTTTTTTGCATTTTTTTTACTGTTTTTTTTAATACTATTTTTCTTTTGCACTTTTTATATATTTTGGTGTTTTTTCCTTACAGTATTTTCTTTATTTTTCGTTAGTTTTTTTATTTATTGTTTTTCTTGTGCATTTTTTATATAGTTTTGTGAAAAATATAATACTTTTACAATATTACATTTCTTCATAACAATAATTACTTTTTCTGACGACAATAATTACTTGAGCAAATAACTAAAAGTATAAGTTCTCATGGTATGAGGTATAACTAAAAGTATAAGTTCCCAGCCAAGCCAACCCACATACCCGCGCCCGATCCGACCCGCCTCATGGTATTAGGTCAACCTCAGTCAAGACCAACTCAAGTTTTAAATGTGTATATATGTTAAAAGGTCACATATAATTGGACGACTTTAAAAATATCTCAAACTGAACAAGACATAAAATGGAGTTTCAAAACAAAACAAATGTGCTTGTTTAATTTGCTTTAGTTTTATTTCAAGTTAGACATTCTTTGAGAGAACAAAAGTAAGCAATCAATGTGTGCGTGTGTTGGCCAATCGATAAGGGATTAATTTCTAAGGCTAAAGTTCTTGGGTTCGAGTCTCCTGTAGCGCGATCTTTTAATTTTTTATTTATTTGATATTGTAAATTTGTCCCCAAAAAAAAGAGAGTAAGCAATCAATAGACAAAACACAAAAGTCACTCAAAATCACGCCTTTGAACTAATTTGCAATTTCGACATAATTTTGAAAATGTAGCAACACAGATAACCCAACCTTTCACTTTTTTGCCATTAAAGGTCTCCCAATTTTATAGACGATTTAAATTTTCAAATTTTCGCATTTCGAAATTATGATTTGAGAAGTCCAACTGTCCAAGTTTAAACTCACAAGAAGATGAACATTTTAACGTATGGATCGACGTAAATATTCGCTGATAATGATTAATTTCATTGGAATAATTTTCAATAATTATAATAGAAGTAAATGTCAACATTTGTTGTCATAAGTAAGTGCTTATTAGCACATTTGTCATCAAAAAATTGAAAAGTTGAATACTTAATTTGTTTTCTTTCTATATCGAAATTGTAAATTGGTCAAGTTTGATAGTAGTAATTTAAAGGGATTATAGCCAAAAAATACACGAACTTTGATAAAAGTTGCAATTTTCACCTGAACTTTTAAATTTGCCAAAATATACCTGAACTTATATTTTTTGTTGTAAATTTCACCTCGACGGAGTTCAATCATTGCAAGTTCAAGTGAAATTTACAACAAAAAATATAAGTTTAGGTATATTTTGGCTAATTTGAAAGTTCAGGTGAAAATTGCAACTTTTATCAAAATTCGTGTATTTTTTGCTATAATCCCTAATTTAAATGACAATTATCCTTTAAAAACTGAAAGAAAATAAAAATGCTGCTATCCTTTGTGATCCGTTTAAGTATGACTGACACAGTTATTTATTTTATTTTATTTATCCCAATAATAAACACAAATATTAAAAATTCAGTCAATGGATTTGGTCAAATTAGAATTTTAACATGGTCCATTAATCATGAATGAATCAAATCATATATTGACGACATGTTGATAATTAAGGATGCCATGTGGCATTATACCTATCATTGGGTATATGTATGTAATTTTTATTGTCAAAATCAGATAATTTGAAGCTTATTATTAATACAAAAATTAACTAGTTAATAAAATGAAAGAGGAGAAATAATGGCAATATTCCTTGAATCCATAAATTAAATAAAGCGCGATAAATGATGTTTGGTAGCAAAGCCATAATTTTTGTACCCAAATATGATTTCTTGGCACATGTTAGTTCACTACCATACTCCATTATATATGTGTATATATAGGATATATTCCAAGGCCTAGGCCACCTTAAATTGGTATATACTATAGTCTATATAGTATTCGTAGAGATTTATTGAAAAATAATTCTAAATTTATCTAATATTTATATAGTTATAAATGATGTGATTAAATTTCCTTTTTATTCATCAAAACTCTTAACAAAAACCGGAATTTAAAAAATTGTTGGAAAATAATACTCTCAACTGCTTCCAATAAACATACAAGTCAACTCTATGAATGATGAATTGATGATTGCAATGCAATATGAATTATTTATATACGTTCACTGTTAGGATCTCTGAGATTATTTTGAACCCAAAGGTTAGTTATGTGTGAATTATTTGGAATTCTTGAATTATTATTAATTTGAGCATCAGAGACCCTTCAAATCTTCAACCAATACTTCCATTGATGCTTTTAGGAGGACTTCAAAATCGTTTCTGATTTGAAGTTGCTAATATTAATATACATCGTACCAACCTAATTTGGCGTTCTTTTCTTTTCGTCTTCATCTCCAATAATTTTCTAAAAACTTGATTAAATTTGAATAAGCTTATAATCTTTTAATTTATTTGCCAAATCAAATTTAAACTCGAACTGATAATAGATAAATATAAACAACATTCAAACTTTCCAGTGTTGAACTATATAATTTAAACTCAAATTTACTTACAGCCCTAGCTCGTCAAAGTCCTACGTGGATATGGATAATTTCTAGCTCATCAACAGTCAGCAAAGAGCTTGTATAGTAAAATAATTAAGTTCCACCCACCATAACCATAGTATTAAAATGTGTGTGATTTAATTATTAAGTTTGACTAAATTCTTGCTATGTGCTAACGCAGGTTTGACTAAACTCTAAATATTCCATAAGTGCAGCTAAAAACGGCTAATCCATGTGGTCTCAATGTCTCATGTGTTTCCACAATTTTCTACTACTTCGTCAAACCTAATTCATCACACACAAGTAAGCCCTACTCATCTTCTAACTATTTTTTTTAAAAAATAATTAGTATAAATTGTTCAAAATCCCAGTCTAGTCAGCTATACCAATCCATCGGATTGGTTTTTGGTCTACTTGGACATACACCTACACACATATTTATATTATACAAATTACATTTATCTTGTAAAAAATATTATAAATTTGTTTAAATATAAATTAAAAAAAAATAGAATTTTCGCTACTTATGAATTTTAAACCTTGGATCACAAATGCATTCAATAAGTGTTAACCCACCATAAATCTCATGTCATCAAAATACATATACCACAAAAGTGGGTAATATTTCGCCTTTTACCTCTAATTATTACAAGAAAATTTGAAAAGATGAAGAATTTGTCATTAATAGAAGAGCAAAATGGAACATGGAATTTGGAAATACAACATTTATTTTAGGATAAAATTTACAGGATACTTTAAAAACGGAGAGAGTACGTAAATTAAAATATTGCATTAACAGTAAAGTTGTTTGGCCATATTATGGCCAACCATAATATGGTGAAAAATTATAAAATTGATGTATTTGATTTTTTATGCTTAAAATAAAAAATAGGATTTAGTATGTTTTTTTACGCGTTGTAGCTGTTTCTTTTTATTTTTTATAACCTTTTTTTATTTTAACAAAATATTAAAAAAAATAAAAAATAAAAATTTTTTATATAAAAAAAATTACAATTAATGTGTACAAAATAATAAAACTAACAATATTCTACTTTTATTTTGAACAAAATATTTTAATACATTGAATTTTAAGCTGGTATGGCCACTCATACTATGGCCAAATAGCATCACTCTTGCATTGATTATCTATTGAAAATGTTATTCAAGTATTCCATTTGGGGAATCAATGTTAACAATGAAAAAGAAAACAATTGTTAATGTTTGGTCTAACAGGGGGCGGTTGAAATAACTTCCAAGCGAAGAAGAAACAGTTATTAACCGTTTAATTATGAGTCACTTTAAAGCAAAAGAAATTAAAATTATTAACCCAAAGTCATCCTTTTTCGGGAAACTAGTAGTGTAATTAATCCATGTGCAACCTGAAACACTCTGTTAAACATAATTTACACATTTATTCACTTTGACGGATTACAAATATATAGCCATAATTTTTAGTGAATTTAGTTTATATTTTCAACTTTGATTTATTCTTTTATATCCTACAGCTTGAAAAATTATTTGATTATAACCACAATCACACTGAAACTATGACAATAGTTGTTCTTTGTCGAAGTTACACCTAAAATGATTATGAATTGCCAAGAAAGCAAAATTTAATGCATTCTACAATAAAAGAATTTCTACAAGTAAATAGTCCATCGTCATCAGATCACCACCTAATTAAAATCCCCTAAAAATTAGTGCAACAACAATAATTTTCAAGAGCCATTTTGATAACATCGATGGTTCAATGACGATGAGCGTTATGGCCTCTAAAATCCTAGAGCATTCAATCGATTTTACCGACCTCATCAACACCAAGCATTCTTGCCGTAAAAAGGGCTATATGGATTTAACTATAATGCATAAGCATATGCAATTATATCATTAATTAGTCAATTATTCGATTTAACTTTTAATAAACTTGTTCTTCCATGTTCTTTGTCATGTGGCTTTCACAAGAATTCGGGGATCCTCCTCAGTGCTGATCAAATATCTCTATACATTTAAGTTCCACTTTTATATTTATTTTTGGATTTTTTTGGCTAGTCATTTATCTTTCTAGAAATTAAAAAACTATGTATTTAATAAAGATAATACTATCTAATGATAATTATTGCGCGATAATTTTGAAAGCACTAATTGTCGTTGAAAAGCTTGGGATTTCTTTGGTCGGTTTGACTGTTTTATTCATTTTAGATTTTAATTTTTTTAAAGAAAATTATATATGTAGAGAATGTGACATGGCACTTTCAAGAATTATCGATTTTGTTTTTAATTAATTAAGTTGTTTTACACCGCCAGGAGAAAATAAATAAATATAGAAACAAAATAAAAATAAAATATGTATATCAAGAAACATTATGGCCTTGTATGTTTTTCATTTGTATATGCATTTTCTCGTTTACACCGCTTCTAAATTTATTATTTGCTTGATAGTGATGGATCTTCTCCGTCATTAGCTTTAACTATTGTAAATTAACAATTAAATTTAAAGATGTATGTGTCACGATATGAACTCAAACTTGAGAATTTTAATTTTGTGTCTTAACTATTTTACCGCTAAACCAATAAATGCTTACACTGAATTTTCTTAAGACTTTATAATTCTAATGGTATCTCGTCAAGAGTTAATTACCTATTAATGGATTATATCTCAACAATTTTAGCTAGTACGTAGCACATGTCACGAAGAAAAAAGATGAAATAAATATTAAAGCTCAAATATTCTTTGCATTATTAACGGAATATTATATGATATCGAAAGATTTAGTTGAATCACTCAGGGGAGCAAATTAAAAGTTATATATGAGCTATAATAATATTGTAATCTTTTACAAATTTTGAATTCGACCGATTAGATATTCAAAGATCATTCAAACTCATTATATATAAAACCGTCTGTTATTCTTTCAAAAGTACCATGTGCCATAATTTATATACTCTAAAATTAAAAAATTGTATGTGTATGTTCAATCACAAAAATGTGTATTACACTACCTTATGTGTGTAATTATACTCAAAATTTGTATTCCGTAGCATATTTTTATATTTTGCTAGTAATTTTATAACACTATAAAATTACGTACAAGATCAATACTTAAGAATCGAAATGCATTTACACAGATTGTTATCTCTATATATTTGATCATTTGATTTTTCTAATTAAGTTGATTTTTGAACGATATTTAAATAGTCCTTCAGATTTATTAAAAGATCAAATATGAAAAGTATTTGATTCTAAATTTCTAATAGTCCTTTCCCAACTCAAATAAATAAATAAATAAATAATAGTCCCTTCACCGCCTCCTGCATGCAGGTACGTAGAAATTTCCTTGAAACAATATTGGTCATATTTCAAATCATAGAATTTTTGTTCTTCAACACCTCAACTTTCAAACATTACAACCACAATAAAATAGCATTAACTCATTTCAATAGCTTCTCGACTGCATGTGTATAGTATTTATCGTCTCTTTCAAGAAAACGTTTTCTTTAATTGTCTCTTTCAAAAAACGTAAGTACTTCTTCTTTCTATTTCCTCTTCTTCAGCCTTGAGCAAATTAATATTCAATGAAAATTAAAGATTCCTGCAGCTGAATTAATTGGATTAAAGAGATTTAAACATTAACCATGCATGCTTGAAGTCAGAAAGGCTGATTGGAATAGGGATGGCAATCTACCCGCGGGTAGCGGGTATCCGCGAAAACCCGCACCCATTAGGGTAGGGTTTGGATACCATTTGATATTCACGGATAGTTTCGTGGGTGCAATTCACTATCCATTTAGTTCGTGGGTATGGGTTTGGATACTTACTATCCATACCCGCGAAACCCGTTTACCCGCCAAAAATACCCGCTAATTATCCGTCAATTACCCGTCAAATATCCACAAAAAATTCATAAAATATGGGCCTTGAATATATATTTTAAGGTTATGGGCTAGCATATTATATTTGAAAATAGGCCCAAATAAAAATTGAAGGAAGGCCCAAGCTCTAATACTATTATTTTGTTTCCTATGCCCTAATTCTCGTTTGGCAAAACATTTCTTCTAACTGACACAGCCGCTCAACCTTCAGCAGCTCCCCATTTCTTCCCTTGTGGCAGTCGGGAATCAAGCCACCAGCCGGCCGCCGCCCTCGCCCAGCAACGCCGCCCTCGTCCAGCCACCAGCCGGCCGCCGCCCTCGTCCAGCAACGCCAGCTACTCGCCCAGCAACGCCGCCCTCCTCGCGAAGTCGCGGTTCCAGCCACCAGCCGGCAACCACTCGCCCAGCCGCTTTCCTCCACGCACCGGCAGTCCGGCACCGCCCAGCCATTAAAGGTATCTAACTTGAGTTTATTTAATTAAACTAAAATATAGTAAGTCATTTAAATTGTAATCTAGCAATTAATCTGAAATATGTTAAAGATTACATATGTTGGCATTTTAATTAATCTGAAAATTGAGTAAATTGAGTATATGTTTGGCAAATTGAGTATATTATTTATTGAATAATCAGTGGCTGCAAATTGATTATATGTTTGGCAAATTGAGTATATTATTTATTGAGTATTTGTCAACACTATAGTGGCTGAAACTTGAGTATATGTTTGGTGACTTGTTAATATTATTTATTGGGTATTTGTCAACACTATAGTGGCTGAAAATTGAGTATATGTTTGATGATTTGTTGATTTATTGAACAATGATTGCATATTTTTTTTTCTATTAAATTTGTTGTAAATTAATATTTAAATTCTATTTCGTGGGTATCCAGCGGATAGTAGGTATCCGGCGGATAGTGGGTATCCGGCGGACAACGGGTATCCGTCGGATAGTGGGTGACGGATACCCGTCGGATAGCGGGTTTCGCGGATACCCGACGGGTAGTGGGTATCCGCGGGTAGTGGGTTTGGATACCATTTGATATCCATAAATATTTTCGTGGGTAGCAACCACTATCCATTTAGTTCGTGGGTATGGGTATGGATAGTCACTATCCATACCCATCGTACCCGATTGCCATCCCTAGATTGGAATATGATTTTTAGAATGGATACTTTCATATTTGCCTCTAGCTACCAACAAACTTGAATTGGAGGATCTTTTAGGATTGTAATTTAGTCCACGTTTAATTGGGTATTTCTAAAGATTGGAAAGGGATTCAATTAATTGAATCAATTACTTGTTGTTTGGTTTGAGTAATGAGTTAATCATTACTCTTATTTGAGGGTAACTCAATCACCCAATTTATTACCCTTCAAAATAGAGGGGAAACAAAAGAAAGAGAATCTCTTATTAATGATTATTTTCCATTGTTTAATCAAACACTCAATAAAAGTAATGATTATTAATGTTACCATTCCACTCATTTATTTGATTTCATTCACTTTCCATTCCTCTACTTGAACCAAATGAGCACTTAGATTGATTTAAAAGTTAGGATACAAAATTTTGAGCTTGCTAAAATAGGACATTAATTACTAAGTAATGGATCCGCAGGATAATTCTCGGTTAGTTTTAATCAATGTTATACTTTTGTAAGTTCGACAATTTATTTTTTGGCCATTTTAATTTCAAGTAAGCCTCAAATTCTTAAAATGGATCGAGATTTAGGCTACACTACAAGAAAACTGGTCGAACACCGACGGATATTACCGACAGACTATTTTCCGTCGGTAGATACCGACGGATCACCGACGGACCATCATCCAGCAACATCACCGGAGCCGGCATCTATTTTCGATGAAAATACCGACGGACTACCGACGGAATGGGTACTGACGGACTATGTCCGTCGGCAAAATTCGGTATTTTCGATTTTAATAATTATTTTTATTTTTCACCGACGAAATACCGACGGAATCTCTACCGACGGATCAAATGCCGTCGAAAAATTGGGTAATTTTGAATTTAATGATTATTTTTATGTTTTACCGACGGATTACCGACGGAATATTCCGTCGGTAAATTCGATAAATATTATTATTTGCATTTTTATTTGTTTTTTTAGTTTTTTATTTATTTTAAATTATTTTTAAAATTAGTACCGATGGATAAAGTCTGTCGGTAAAAATTACTCCCTCCGTCCCATTATTTATGGGACAAATTCCATTTTGGTTGTCCCAACATACATGGGACATTTTTATTTTAAGCAAAAATAAGGGATGGATTAAGCATTAAAATAGTCCCTAATTATCCTTAAATAAATCATAACTCTACTCTCTCTCTCTCTCTCCTTCCCCCTACCAGTCGCCGACTCGCCGCGTGCTTCCCCCTACCAGTCGCCGACTCGCCGCCTGCTTTCCTTCTCTCTTCAAACACCACCGCCCGTCGCCTCCACCGCCACCACCGCCCTCGCGCCCCCCCACCGCCCGGTCGCACCCGCGTCGCCGAAGGAGGGCGGCGCCGCCGACAAGAAGAAGAGGCGCGCCGTTCATCTTCTCCTTCCTCCAGCGCGCCGTTCATCTTCTCCTTCATCCCGCGTCGTCCTTCCACGTCGTCCACGTCCACCGTCCATCTTCTCCTTCCTCCATCGCGCCGCCCTCCTCTAGGGTTCCGATTTGTGGATTCGAGAGGAGGCCGTGGATTTGAGAATATAGGGCTCCGATTTGGGGATTTAATTTTGAAACTTGTTTGGAATTTCTTCGATTTGGTTTCTGCAATTTTGAAACTTGTTTGAAACTTGTTTGGAACTTTGATTTAATTCTGCAATTTCTTCGATTTAATTTTGGTTTCTGCAATTTTGAAACTTGTTTGAAACTTGCAATTTTGAAACTTGTTTCTGCAATTTTGAAACTTGTTCGATTTAATTTCTTCGATTTAATTTTGGTTTGGTTTCTGCTATGGAGAGAGGGAAGGGAGAGAGAGGACGGGGAGGGGGTGGGGACTGAGAGGAGCCGACGAGGCGGCGCTCGCCGGCGCCGGCGTGTACCGGTGAGGCAGAGAGGGAGTGTGTGTGACTGTGTGTGTGTTTTAATTAAAATAACACTACACATCTAATTCCCTTAATTCTACTCTTCTTAATCTCCGTGCCCAACAGTGTTTGTCCCATAAATAATGGGACGGAGGGAGTAATTTTTTATTTTTTTTATTTTTTTATTTTTTATTTTTTTATTTTAAATTATTTTTAATTAATTTTCTATATTATTATTATTTTTAAATGAATTAATAGGTGCTAGTTATATCAATAATACACGTGTTCTCTACTGGCAACCACTCGAAAGAAACTTCAAGGTTAAGCGTGCTTGACTCAGAGCACTAGTAAGATGGGTGACCCACTGGGAAGTTGGTCAAATCACATGCAATTAAGTTCAAAATACATTAGAAATACAAAATACTTGTAGGATACAAAGATAGGTTGATAAAAAAATCGAAAATTAATAATTAAAAATAATAATTAATTTACCGACGGAATTTTCCGTCGGTAAACGCGCCACCTACCACGGCCAACGCCGGCGTCGGAGACTTACCGACGGCAATGTCCGTCGGTACCCCCGACGGATAGAAAAAATCTGTCGGTAAATGATTTACCGACGAGCGTTTGAACGATGGGTGAAATCCGTCGGTAATTCGTCGGTATCTTCATTTACCGACGGAATTTTGATGCTTACCATCGGAATATTCCGTCAGTGTTCGGCCAGATTCTGATTGTGCTAAGTTAGAAAATTTTATCCTAATTTTCAAATTAGGCTAAGTTATTGTTCTAAAAAATCTTCATAGCTCAGCAAACTTCACCCTCTGTAATTTTGAACAATATAAGTTATCCAATTAATTGTGTCTTTCCATTAATTAAGTAAAAATGTACAATTTATCACTATAAATCGACGAAATCAAATTAAGAAGAATTGATCATCATCATCTATCATCATCAATTTCCTCTTTATAACAATATATTTCATTTTTTTTAGTATTTCAATAACTAGCTAGAATCACCGTTACTCGATCACGTTCATCAATAGGCTACCCTTTCATAGCTTTATCCAAACAAAAGAGTAAAACGAGTTTCATTCAAAACCACCCAAATGACTAAGTATTATTATTTTAGAATCACAAGATGTATCTATTATATAATTAAGTAAGCAATTTGCATGCTGACGGAATCTCTACATCACATAAAGATGGAAAAATTAATTCGCACGCAGATAGGACCACTATGCACACGAAAATATAAAAACTACTCGTACGCAGACAGGATTAAACCCAAGACCTCTCATAAAAGAAAATTTGTGAGTGCCTCAACTTTATCACTTGAGCTAGGCCTCGTTAGCAAATGACTAAGTATTAGTTTTGTTACGTATTATTCATATATAATAATTGAACACACGTTTCTCCCTATATTTACATATATGTACATAGACTTATAAATATATATTCAGCACCGCCTGAAATGGAGTGTCTCGATTAATTAATTAATAAATGCTGATATTCATTACATACAAACTTTATGCGCTCATACACACACATAAAACTCACTTTATGAGCTAAAACTAGAGTTCTAGGAAGAAGTGTGGTCACATAAATTATGTAAATATTCTTTTTCTCTCGAGCAACCCTCTTTTTAATTCCTTCACGCGTGATCACACCACCTCATTAAACATTTCAATACACCTTTTCCACTTAATTTAATCACCACAGCTCAATGAAGAATTTTGAATACCATTATTTATACGTATGTAGTATATAGGGCTAGCTAGAATCCGGTAAAACTAATAAAATATACTATTGTAATATATATATATATATAATTATCATAGAGAAAAAATTAAATTATTATATGCACAAATAAGCATTATATCATAGAAAAATTATTACTATATTCGTGATAAAAAAAAATATTCCGTTCACAAATCAATCATGATCATCCAATTAATCAATATCTATTAACTATATTTGTTTTAGTTAATGACGATTTTTATTTGATCATCCCGTAATATAATATATGTATGTGGAGTATATATATATAATTAAGTATGTGTGAGAGTGTGTTCTTCCAAGACGCGGTTGCTTGAGAGGTGAGTGGTAGCAGCCGACCAACACAGAAAGCAAGAGTGGTATAATTATCTTTACATATATACATTGCTGCAAAAGGAAGAAAGGAAGGCGAATTATTTATATTAATTATATAAATGTAAAGTTGTAGAGTTAATTAATTCCTCAATTTCGGCCTAATCCAAAAGTAGTATACAGTATTCTACAACCTGGCTGTGGAGCATACTGAGCTGCCAACATATATAAAATCTCACACACACACCACACCGATCAAATATTCGTGCATGGGGTTATACTAATTTCTGATATTAATTAGTTATATATCTATAGATCGTGCCATAAAATATGCACTAAATAAAAATATTTTCTTCCTGTATACTAAGGTTCTGATAGTTACAGAAAGTTGCCATCGTTGAGAATAATCACATAACATTATAATCTCCACACAACGATATTTAACAATGATAGTAACATTATTACTCGAACCTGAACAACATTTCAGACGGTTAACTAGTAATATGTAAATATGTATAATATTCCTTTATTCTTTTATTTAGGTAGATGGTGCTACATATTTTTATTACTTTCACCATGTTTGAATTTCAATCGTATTTGATTGCAGTGACATGGACTGATCATTTTGAACTCACATGAATTTCAGTACATACGTGCCTAGCTAACACAATAAATTAACTAGAATTGAATTATTTGTATTGGATTCGGCATAGAAGTTCAATTTCATTGATAGGTGCGGCTTTAAAACAAAAATTATTGATTTTTTTTAAAGAAAAGGTGCCTGTTAATATTGAACCTCTACATTGTAATCTAGGTTTTATTTATATATGTATATATATATATATATATATATATATATATATAGAGAGAGAGAGAGAGAGAGAGGGTCGCGTTCAATGGAGACCACAAAATATTCAAAGAACAGAGACCAAATCTCAGTCGTTGATCTTATCTAATTTAACGGTCGGTATTTATTTATGCCATGTTCAACGGGTTTTTTTGTTGAACTTATACGGGGTCAAATCTCACAACCTCCAAAAAATTAGCATTTATTCACGCAATGTTCAATGGATTTGATGAACATTCGTCAAATCCGTTTAACATGGCGTGGATAAATGCTGATTTTTTGGAGGTTGTGAGATTCGACCCTGTATATATGTTCAATAAAATAAATCCGGGGTTGTGGGATTCGGCCCCCAGAAGTATATTCATGATAAATGCTGATTTTTTTAGGGTTGAGGAGTGTTCATGAGATTTGGTCTTTGTTCTTTGAATATTTTGTGGTCTCTATTAAATTCTTCCACATATATGCACTTTTTATATGTATTATAAAGCTTACAAATCTTTACATGAAAATGAGAGAACTTCATGGAAAAATCAATGGCTCTCTCTCTATCTCTCAAGAAACGAGAAATCCTTCAACCTTCAATCATTACTATGCGCAATCATAAATCACAATACTAATTAATTAAAAAATCAAGGTTCTGAGAATTCAAGTAATTAATAGAACGCTAAACCATAACTAACCACAGCCAAATCATCACCGTTAGCATAATTTAGAAATCTATAAATAATATTATTCGTTAAAAATAATTAAATAATAGGATTTGATTAGAGTACGTGGTGACACATGTCCAGTTTAGGAGCTAGTATATTGTTTAGGGTTAGGAAAACAACTAAGCAAGTACTAATTTAATACATATAATGTTGGTTAATTTGGTGTAAATGGAACTTCCTAGGTAGACTTCACTAAATTAATTAAGTTAACTATGAGCTATATTTGGCTGTGCTAGAACATTCTCAGCAGATTTGTGCTCCTATCAGGTGGAATATTCCTTTCTGCAAAAACAGGTAAATATAATCAATCCTAATTATTTATAAGGTTAATTGCTTGTAAATACACGCGATAAGTATATTCAAAAATTAGTTTCTAATCAATATTATTTTTTATCCATTAATATATAAATTTTCAACATTTTAGAATTTGGTCCGAATTAGAATTTCAGCAAGGTTTAAATCTATTTAGACGTTGAAATTTTCTTACATAACATTTCAACTGATAATTAAAATGTTGTGCTTTATGTAAATATAAAAACAATTTTGTTTTCTTCCTCGTGAATCACTCTCTGAACCTTACCATTCGCAACATAATAGAAAATATGAAAAAATGACGTCGCTTTTATGTTATATAGAAAACACATCGTTTTAATTATAGACTGAAATGCAACATAATAAAATTCTGACAACCGTGTAGATTTAATTAATTATTTCCGGAATCATAATTCCATCAAATTCCAACATGTTGAAAGTTCATAAAGTAATTGTCTATAATATTAATTAAAAATAAAATTTTAATTATATTAATTTTATGTATTAACAGTTAATTAACCCTTAATTTATAGGTAAACATATACATATATAATATGCCTCGCATTGACTACTACATCACTTCAATTACTAGTGTATATAATATACATACATATAAGTTAAATTAATAAGCAGTAGGTGCATATATTCAATATTATAATTACGGGTCTGGTCCTAGTGGATATACAAGAAATTAAGAAATTTTGTTGAATACGAAATAACATATCTATCAATTTCCTGTAACATCATTAATTCCTTTTGAATGCGTTCTGGAATATATCCCTAGCAATATAAGGGTGAAAGTGATATATACTATAAGGGCCTGTTTGATATGGGTTTAAAAGCAGGATAAGTTAAATTAATATGGATTTATGTAGTGTTTGATATTATGTGTTACTAATATGGTCAACTCCAGGTTTATCCCAAGACCCTAGCTTATTTTGTGGGATTAACCCACACTAATTATCCCACCTCCCCCATGGGATTAACCCACACTAATTATTCCACCTCCTCCATAGGCTACTAATTTAGGTATTTGATATGTTAATCCAACCTATTTCAATGGATACCAAACACTTTTTGGGATTAATTACCAATGATATCAAACACCCATCTGAGATTAGAAATCATGACTAATTCACACTAAATTATCAGGATAATTTATATCCTGATTAATCCAATACTGAAAATCAAACGGGCCCTAAATACATAACATAAAGATTATACTCATATATAGTACTACTCCTACAATAGTATTATCTCCAATTAGTTTAAGCTAGTTGTAATTATATATTGAATTTCGTTCAAAAAAAAACTGTAAATAATTTTGTAAGCAAACTCTTTATTGTCTTCTTTTTATAAAAGAAAGTCTAAATATAGAAAGTAAAAAAAATAATATCGCGCCAATGAAGCCTAACTAGTTCAAGTGGCGAATCCAAATATTTTTTTTTATGAAAAGTCTTGAGTTCAATCTCGTCTTCGTGATGCGAATGCCTCTTGTAATTCTCAAACAAAAAAAAGAAAGATATTTTCGCATATAATAAAAAGGTAGACTTATGTTCGAATTAAATTATTGTAGCTCGATCATACTTGAAAAAAAAGTGATACTAATTATTTTATAGAGAAACAATAATCTTTTTTAATAATTGCATTTAGAATAATTGTCAGTTTCTTTGATATATGAGTCCGCACGGAAGTGGGGCCCGGGCGACGGCACGAGGACACCATGAAATGAGTTGGCAGGAATGGGCTTTGTGGGCCGAAAATAGCCACAGTAGTCACACTACCAAAGTGGGGGTCCAATAACCTGTGGGTAACGTTGTTCGACCCACCCGTACCCGGCCCTCCCCTCCACGTGGCCTCCCTCCACTGCCACTTCATCACTGAAACTTCTACTGTTTTGTGGGCCCATCAGAATCACCATGAACGTGACACGTCACTTTCATTCCAAACTATTCTCTACTAATTACTTCTACACCTGGTTTGGAATTTGGCTACTGCCCCGTTTTATTATAATTTATTTCTATTTTTACCTTAAGTAAATCAGTTCCCTGTAAAATGAACTCAGTTTTATAACAAAAAAAAAATAGATTTGGGTTTTCATTTTTTTTTGTAAAACTGCACTCTATTTATAATAATTGGGGGTTTATATACTTTTAGTTAATGATATAAAACTATAAAGATATTAGTTGATCATTTATTTATTTTAATTATTGATGATGATAGGCCATATGATCTCGCGCAATCATATGCATATAATCAACTTGCACTTGCACATTTCTTCTCTTTCTCTTTCCTTTTTGCTTCGTGAGAAAAAGTTATTCTCCCAAAACAAAAAATACAATATGTTAGTTCAGTTCATCAATTTTATTCTCTTCTTTAGTTCCATTAATCAATGAGGGTCACCGAATATATATTTATTTTCTTTCACACACTCTTAACTTTAGAAACATAAACTGAAATTATAAAACTAAAGTAGAATATATATATAAAACTTTTTAAGTATTAAACAAATCCATGATCGCCAAAAGCCACAATATGAAAAGGCGGCCTCAAATTTTAAAACCCCAAGAAAGGCCAACCCCCAACTTGATATTTATAACTAACACCAGTTACACCACAATCAAGTAAGACTTTAAATTTGTCCCCTTGGGATGGCCTAGTGGTTGGGGTGGTTGCCTGTTGTCCAAGAGGTCACAGGTTCGAGTACTCCCGGCCACAATAATCACTAGGTGGGGTGTGTGTGTGGTTTTTATTATTTATAATGTAATTTCATCAAAAAAAAAAAAAAAAAGTAAGACTTTAAATTTAAAAACAATCCACCCCACAATTAGAATAACAGAAAAGAAAATTTTGGCTTAATTATGATTTGAAAAATGGCCCCACTCCACAAGTCATTAATTCCCACCTTCTATCACATGCACCTCTCTTGAGTCATGGGCACATCTCTCTCTATTTAAACCCCTCCCTCTCCCTCTCAATCTCATCATTCCAACAACTACATTTCCATCACTACTCAAAAACACACACACACAACTTATAACCAACAAAACTTCTCACATTCTGGTAAAGTCGAGACACTCAAAAACTTTTCACATTCCGATCAAACACAAACACGATACGAAAAAAAAAATGTTTAGCTTCTCAGATAGCAACACGCTCTCCCGGCGGTGCGTGTGGGTGAACGGCCCCGTGATCGTGGGGGCCGGCCCCTCGGGCCTGGCGGTGGCAGCCGGGCTGAAGCAGCAGGGCGTCCCGTTCGTGATTGTCGAACGGGCCGACTGCATTGCCTCCCTTTGGCAGAAGCACACCTACGACCGGCTGAAGCTCCACCTCCCGAAGCAGTTCTGCCAGCTCCCCGACTTCCCCTTCCCCGACCACTACCCGCGCTACCCCAACAAGAAGCAGTTCGTGGAATACATGGAATCCTACGCCGCCCACTTCGACATCAACCCCCACTTCAACGAGACCGTCCAGACCGCCAAATACGACGAGGCCTGCCGCCTCTGGCGCGTCAGCACCGCCTCCGCCGAGTACATCTGCCAGTGGCTCGTCGTCGCCACCGGCGAGAACGCCGAGCGCGTCGTCCCCGACATCCCGGGGCTCGACGAGTTCGCCGGCGAGGTCATCCACGCCTGCGACTACAAGTCCGGTGACAAATTCAAGGGCCAGAAGGTCCTCGTCGTCGGCTGCGGAAACTCCGGCATGGAAGTCTCCCTCGATCTCTGCGACCACCACGCTCAGCCCGCCATGGTTGTTCGTAGCGCGGTAAGAGATCGATATTCCAAAAAATGGCATTAATTAAACAAATTGTTTCAATCCCTAACTTTAAATTTTTTGAAATCATGTTCAGGTTCATGTTCTCCCGAGAGAAGTGATGGGGAAATCAACGTTCGAGCTAGCCATGTTGCTGATGAAATGGCTGCCGCTGTGGGTGGTGGATAAGGTGATGCTATTTCTGGCATGGATGGTGCTGGGGAACATGGAGAAATACGGGCTGAAGCGGCCGTCGGTGGGGCCGTTAGAGCTGAAGAACAAGTACGGGAAGACGCCGGTGCTGGACGTGGGCGCGCTCGAGAAGATCAGATCGCGGGAAATCCAAGTGGTTCCCGGGATCAGAAGCTTCTCGAAGGGCGCGGTGGAGCTCGTGACGGGAGAGAAGAAGATGATCGACTCTGTTATCTTGGCTACGGGATACCGTAGCAACGTGCCTTACTGGTTGCAGGAGAGTCAATTCTTTGGTAAAAATGGATTTCCCAAAAACCCATTTCCAAATGGGTGGAAAGGTGAAGGTGGGATTTACGCAGTTGGGTTCACGAGGAGAGGGCTGGCTGGAGCATCTGCTGATGCTGTAAGGGTTTCACAAGATATTGCCAAAATTTGGAAGGATGATTTGAAGCAGAAGAAGCAAAAAGTTCCTACTCATAGAAGATGCATTTCAACCTTTTGAGTTCAATTCTTTTTTTCTTTTAATTTGAAGACCTAATATTCTTTGCTTCTTTTATACACATAAATATTGATGTAAGAAGTGTGTATACCAATGTAGCATAGAGATCAGCCCTCTCCGAAACGCCCAAAGAGATTTTTGAAATTTGGGCACTTTCTATACCGAGGATGATGAGGCTCTTTTCTCTTTAATATTCTTTTTTTTTCCCTTTGTTGATTTGTTGAAGAGATGTACAATTGGAATATTTTCCTTAAGTTTCAATGGAATAAGGTGCTTTTTTCTGTAATGCATTTTGTTATTGCCTCTTGAAGTATAGTCTTGAATAATAAATCAATATATACAAGTCTCGTTTGAAATACCAATTTAATTTGGGGATATTAAAGCCGAAAATTGTTGATGGCGAATAAGATCATTATTAATACAGAACAGCAGTAATTATTGCCGAAACTAGTATGAGTCATCTTCTGCATATAATCTTAAATTCAAGCTACCTGACATAATTCTAAAAACTACTACTCCATCCGTCCCACCTTCCTAGTTCCTTATTCTTTTTTAGATGTCCCACAATATAGTCCACTTTTTAAATTAAATTAGCATTAAATTTCTTTTTTTACCAAAGTAACCTTATTTAAATATAGTCAAACATAAAATAAATAAGGGCAAAATTGAATAATTACATATATTTTGTATTTTCTAAGTACTATTTGAATTTTCCAAGCACTATTTATTGCATTTTTTTAGTATGTGTGAAAAAGTGAAATGGACTATGGAGATGGGACAAAGGAAGTATTTCTTTTCTAGCTATAATATTTTTAAAATTTTAACTTTCATATAATCTTATCTTTCTATGAACTATATATGGACATATAGGGTATTGAGCCCTCAGTGATAGCCGGTGAGTATCGGATGCCACATGCGGCTGAGTGCCCCCTATTATTTTATTTATTTATGTAATATAGTGCATAAGTAAAAGTTTGAAAATATTCAAACAATTATTGCGCTTAATTGCACAATTTATAACTATTTGTTTAATTTTCCTATAATTTTATAAGTTTATGCAATATAGTTTAGAATTAGAAATTAATAATAACATATGATACTAGGTGATATGATTCGTGAGACCACATTATTAATTGTATTATTATATTTTAAAATCTTATCATTTTATGCACTAAAGATACATTGTTATATCCTTGAAGGATGAACGTCGAGCCACGGGCCACTGACCACCAGTGCGGTGTGGGACCACATGTACCCCTATTATCTTATTATTTTATATAATGTATAATTATAAAATAATTGGACCATATAATGAAGGTGTGACAATATATATTCACAAAATTATAGTGGTAAATTTTACAATTATAATTTCAATTACATTTCTAGGTGATGATATGATTTCAATTTCCCTAATACCTTACAAAGTATTGCACCACACTATAGCTTTTTTTTTTTAATAATTAAACAATGTTGTGAATGTGTGACACTACAATTCAATTTTTTTTTTTTTTCAATTTCAATAATACCTTATAGGTTTTTTGCACTATCTATATTTTTATAAATTAACCAAACAACTTAACCAATCTATTATATTACAATAAATTATTATCTTAGTTATATTCCTTTCAATTTCATAACCTATAGTGTTAATTTCATTATTATATTATAGTTTTGGATACCCTAGCTAATATGTTACAGTCTAAATTTTCACAAATTAATAATTAGTTTTAACTTAAAAATTAAATAGTATAATTATTTATTAATAATATCCGAATGGAGTATACGATTAGTTCATAAAGGAAGTTGTTGCATATCTGTTAATGTTAGATTTTTAAGGAATATATCTATGGTTTAATTGTGTAAACAAAGGAAATAGTAAAATAAAATTGTTCACTGCCATAAATATTTGCCGAAGAGTAGGAGGGGTAAATTAGCCTTTGAATTAGATAATTAATGCTTGAATCTGTCTAAAAATAACTCAACCTAGCTATTTAGTGAAATTTTGAAGGGTTATATTATGTATATCCATATTATGTATGCATAGATTAATTGTTAATATATTCTCTCACATAATAAATATTACTTCATTGGACTGTATTACTATTTATATATACTATTTCTGTCACATTAATACATCAAGTAGTATATATTACTTCCTTGGGGTTGACTATAGATCCCATAGGGGTGAGCAGTTGGTCCGGACCGGACCGACAAAACCGAGGACCGAATTTCTAAAAATTTTAGGATCGAATCGGACCGACGTAAACACTGGGATCGAACCGGAACCGGATCGAAACCGCTGTCGGTTCTCGGTGCGGTTCGGTCCAAAACCAAAATTTTGGGCAGTTTGCGAAATAAACCAAAAAAACACATTTTTACACATATAAAACCTGTTTAACAACAATAATTCAATAATACCACAAAAATCCATGAAATGTTAATAATATTAGGGTTTCTGAGTTTTAGAATACTAGAAATAATTAATAATATTAATAAAAATAATAAATATATTATTAAATATACGTATATTCGGTTCGGTCTGGTTTTCATCGGTTTTGCCCTCCTCCGGACCGAAACCGAACCGACTATAATTCGATCCAGGAAATTTGGACCAGACCGGACCAAAACCGGCCCGGACCGGACCGAAAAAACCGACCGGTTCGGTCCGATTTGTCGGTTTTGGTCCGATTTTGCTCACCCCTAAGATCCCATGTTTAATAAAATAGGATAAATTTTCGCTGACAAGCACATGGATAAGATGTGCAGAAACTATGCAAAGTTACATTAATTAATAATCTTCCATGCAAAACAATTTAGTCACAAGAAACAACTACTTGTTGCTTACTTAATATGAGAAGTTACAAATAATCTCGCTTCTTCTCTCTGTCATTGATAGATATTTTATTATGTATTGATAATTTTGGAATTCGTCGCTGAAATCTTTTCAATATACACAAAAGCTTATGTCAAATGCTCATGTTCGATCTATATTTAAATTCAAATGTATATCCGATTAATTAAGAGTAAAATTTTGGAATAGCCAAAATGAATCATAAAACACAAATTATGGCCACTCATTGAAAAAACATAAATTTTGGCCATTTTTATAGCTTTGGGACGTTTTTACCCTTAATTGGACGGACTGGGTAGGGTCAGGAGCACGGGTCGCGTGCCGGGTAGGATCAGGCACGCGGGTCGGGTTAGGCACTTATGGCACTATTAGTGCCATAAGTGCCAACGAAATTTTTTTTTTACTCCCCCTGCCCTGTCTACCCCCCAGACCCCCGACCCCACCCACCCCCAAGCCAAAAAATTTTACTTTATTATTTTATTTTATGGCACTTATGACACTAATAGTGCCATAAGTGCCAACGAAATTTTTTTTTTACTCCCCCTGCCCTGTCGACCCCCCAGACCCCCGACCCCACCCACCCCACCCACCCCCAAGCCAAAAAATTTTACTTTTTTATTTTATTTTATGGCACTTATGGCACTAATAGTGCCATAAGTGCCAAACATGCAGAACAAATATAGAAACAACAGCATCATCTAAACCCTAAATGGAACATTTAAACCCTAAATGGATAATCTAAACCCTAAATGGAACATCTAAACCCTAAATGGATAATCTAAACCCTAAATGGAATATCTAAACCCTAGGGGAAGTGTTTAAAAAGTTCCTTTTGGCTTGGGGGTGGGTGGGGGGGTGGGGGGGTAGGGTCGGGGGTCAGGGGGTAAGCAGGGCAGTGGGAGTAAAAAAAAAATTATTGGTGGGTGGGGTCGGGGGTCTGGGGGTAGACAAGGCAGGGGAAGTAAAAAAAAAAAAATTTGGCTTGAGGGTTTGTGGTGGGGGGGGGGTGGGTGGGGTCGGGGGTCTGGGGGGGTAGACAAGGCAGGGGAAGTAAAAAAAAAAAAAATTGGCTTGGGGGTGGGTGGTGTGGGGGTGGGTGGGGTCGGGGGTCTGGGGGGTAGACAAGGCAGGGGAAGTAAAAAAAAATTTTTTTTTTTGGCTTGGGGGTGGGTGGGGAGGTGGGTGGGTAGACAAGGCAGGGGAAGTAAAAAAAATTTTTTCTTTTTTTTGGCTTGGGGGGTGCGTGGTAGGGGGGTGGGTGGGGTCGGGGGTCTGGGGCGTAGACAAGCAGGGGAAGTAAAAAAAAAAATTTTTTTTTTGGCTTGGGGTGGGTGGTAGGGGGGCGGTGGGGGGTGGGTGGGGTAGACAAGGCATGGCTTAATCCCTAAATCTGGATTCGGGTCAAAGGAAGTTGTTAGATCTATTGGGTTAAAGGGTAAATTAGGTAGAGCACATAAAAGATGGCCAAATATTGATATTTTAAATTTTGTGAATAAAATTTAAGTTTCAATCACCAATAGGGACGGCCCTATTGTTTCATTAATTAATTTATGTTTGATAGTGTTCTATCGAATTTAAATTTTAACTTGTCATCAGACTGTGCTACACAAAACTCTTTCTTCAAATGAGGGTTCAAAAGTGACTCGAAATTAATTATTGCATGAAAACAACGATTGATTTCCTTGATGGAGAATTTGGCCTTGTTACTAGCTAGCTAGCTACATGTCAAAACCTGTTATTATCAATCCAAAATAGAAAGTTGCATTTGAAGCAAATTTGAAATAAAATTTGTGACTCATATTTATATATCTCTGTCGTCCGTCAAAAACTTTCTACAGATTTCTTTTACATAATTAACTAGCTAGCTAGACAACGATCACATTGATCATATAGATCTAGTTACTTCTAGAATTTCATTTTGATTTTGACAAACTTATACTATATACCAATGGTTTTGTTGGTGTGCAGCAATGCACGTATACCAAATATATTGATAAATTTATCATGAGAAAATGACGAATAATAAATAAAAATTCCCTTTGAATTATCCCTTCTTTTTTTCTCCTCATTTTTTACAAAAAAGAATTTTACCTAGGGGTGGATCGGTACGGTATGCCGAATTTTTTTTGTCATATCATATATCGTACCGTAAATTGCGGTATGAGAATTTTCATACCGTTGTCGTACCGAACCCTTCAGTATACCGAAGATCGGCATACCGAAAATTTCGATGTGAACTTTTTTTATTATCGATGTCGTATCGATAGTGTGGTATACCGTACTTTACGGTATACCGAAATTATTTGTATCTCATTTCATGCTTAAATTTACCAAAATATTACGGTATACCGTGTATTTATGCATACCAAAAATTTATTAAACAAATATAAATAATCTTCTAATAAGTTTAGAATTATATATGTGTATATATATGTCATTTATTTTAATTAGTACGGTATACCGATTATTTTGATATATACCGGTATTGCGGTATTTACCGAAACAACAATATATACCTATTTTTCAGTATATGTCGCGGTATCGGTATATATCGGTATACCGCGGTATGAGAAAAATTGGTATTGTTGTCGTACCAAAGAATTTCGGTACGGTACAATACCGTACCGTAATTTACGGTATAACAAAAATTCGGCATTTTCGACATTTTTTCGATATGATAAGTGCGGTATACCAATTTTTCGGTATTTTAGTCCACCCCTAATTTCACCCTTTCTAATTTATCATTTTTACTTAAAAGAGAGATAATATTATGACATGCATCAAGTATGGAGGAACAATATTATACTTGTTGGAGTGAAAATAAGGAATGAGAATGGTAGAATATATGAGGAAAAAGAAAGGAGGAATTTAAAGAGATAAATTTTTGTTATTCCTCAATTTTTTCATGATAAATTTATTAATAAAAGAGAACATACCCGAGAAGAATATTCATGGCTAGATTACAAGTTGGTGTACTTTTTTTTCTTTATATATAGGGGTATTTGCTTTCGATTATTTCATCTAATAGTTTATGCAGTGACGTAGGCAAAATTAAATGGAGAATGAATTTTCTAAATATCGAGTTCGAGACTCTAAGAAGCCAATTTTTCTATTATTGGTGAGTGCTTTGATAGTTCATTTGATAGTTCAACAGATAGGACTCACAGGAGAGTTATAATCCATTTTTTTTTGTAACTAAAGGAGAAAAACTGATTGGTGGTGCTTTAGCCCGACGTCCCTCAAATGTTAACCGCTCAAATAAAACTAGTTTTGTAAGTTAGAAACCTAATAAACAATAATAAATCTATGCAGCCACATTGTGGCCACCCACACACTAATATGATAAGGACAATTTTGATTTATTTAATTTATTTTTTTAAATAAAAATAGGATTTAGTTATTTTATTATATTCTATACATTGTACTTATTTTTTTAAAATTTTTTTACATTTTTTATTTTTAATTTATTTTTTAATAAAAATAAAAAAGTTACCAAAAAATTGTAAAAAATAACTATTACGTAGAGAATATGATAAAATAACTAAATCTTATTTTTATTTTAAAAAATAAGTTAAATAAATTAAATTATTTTATACTTAGATAAATTGTGGGTGGCCACAATGTGGTTGTTTAGCATTACTCAATAAACAATTCATATGGTCTATAATTCTATGGCACACAAATTAACTAGTTAATTAAATGCTCACTCTAATTAAGATATTTGTCTCAAAGAGAACACCAAACAGTACAGACTTCAATGTGTAAAACTGTAAATAGAGCTAGGTTTAGTTAGGGTTCCCTAAAAAATAAAAAAATAAAAATAATTACACCTCAATTTCACCATTTTAGAAAGTTGGCTTTTACATTAATATAACTGCTCCAAATATCGATGCGGCCATACTACTCTCAAATCTTGGAAAAATGAGGCACTCTTCAGTGCAATCGGTTGCACCGTGCAACTGATTTCTGAATGACACTACTTCAACATACAAATGATACTTGAAGTCTTCAAGTATCATTTGTATATTGAAGTAGTGTCATTCGAAAATGTTCAAGTGTCATTCTGTAAATTGACTTCAAGTATCATTTGTATGTTGAAGTAGTGTCATTCGAAAATGTTCAAGTGTCATTCTGTAAATTAGTTGCACGGTGCAACTAGTTGCATAAGAGTATTTGTGTTTATTTATTTATTGTGGCGTTGAACGAAATTGCATAGGTTGTCAAATTTGTTCCTAAAGATAAAATTGAATCTTGAAGAGTCGTATTTCCATGCGGCCCTATAAATTATACTCCCTCCGTCCACGAAACAAGTTCACACTTGCCTCTCTTTTTTTTTTGTCCACAAAACAAGTTCACACTCTGCTTTTTGGACATATTTACCCTCCCTTACTTTTAAAATTATTACACTTTACCTATTGGTCCCACCACACTCTATCATTAATTATCTAATTAATCAAAATGTCCTTTTAATTAAATGGGCCAAAGTCATTTTGATAAAATAAGTGTCCTTTTTTTTTTTTACCATTTTCGGCCCATATGAAATTAGGGCTTCTTCACATTTCATTCCCTAAATAGCTAAAAATAGATCCAGCGGCTGAAACCCTAGCCACTCTCCTCCCTTCCGCCGATTCATCTTCGATCTTTTTCGACCTTCTTCTTCGCCTCATCTATGTCACAGCTTACTTCTTCTATGGATTGGGAGGTCGAATCGGTTCAAATCGATGGTGGATCCGACCTCTCCTCCATGGAAAAACTCCTCATTTCGTATGCCCATCTTCTTCATGGTTTGGCGGTGTCGGAGAGTAACGCCACGGAAACGGTCTCCATGGCGCCGGAGAGTTAGTCCATGGTGCCGGAGACCGATTCGTTCGTAGATACGATGCCGCCCATTGAATCCATGGTCCCGAAGACCGATTCATTTGTAGATGCGACGCCGACCACTGAATCCATAGTGCCGGAGACCGATTCGTTCATAGATGCGACGCCGGCCACTGATTCTTCCATTTTCAGTGGTCCGGCTCCTGGATCTGTTGAAGAAGCGATCTTTTACAATTTTGCTCAATACGAAGGTGAAAGGTATACGACGCGTGGTTGGCGTCTGGTGGCCCCATCCTTGAGGAAGAGCAGCCGCCGCCGTTCGTGAGAGTGGAGTCCGACCTCTGTGCTCGCCGTCACCACCGTCTTCAAACTTTACAGATTTATTTCCCTATGTTGTTGGATTTGAGCTAATAAGGTGATATCTAAACCCTATGCCTTTTTTCTCGTTGTGAGTTTGGCTGGTGATGCCATTTGGTGCATATTGGTTTGGCTGATGATGCCTTTTTTTTTTCTTGTTGTGGGTTTGGCTGGTGATGACATTTGGTACATGTTGGTTTGGCTGGTAATGCCATTTTTGTGTTTCTGTTGTCTAGTTAAAATTGATATCGTTGTGGGTTTGGCTGGTGATGTCACTATTTGATTATTGAACTGATATTCATCTACGATACTACTACTTGTGATTAGTCGGCCCTATGATGATGTTTAATTATCTGAGGGCATGTGATATTGTGTCTGTCCCTATGTGTTATGTGTGATTATAAGGCTCTATGATGATGTTTATCTGACCTCTCTTTGTTCATGTGAGGGATTTTATAGTTGTTGTCTCCTTTGGCTTTGATAATCTCCTGGTAGCAGCACTGTAGAGTTAGGAAAACATGATTTATCTTCTGTGGAGGGTAGTCATTGTATGCTTCTTGCACATTCTTGATTAGTTCCCCCACATTCTTGGGTGATATTGGGTATTGCTTTCACTTCCATTGTCCCTTTAGCTCTATTTTTTGAGTTTCTTTGAGCTGCCTCTTCGTATGTGAATGGGAAAATTCCCATCCTATCAAAAATCACGTTTCCTTGAGCATCTATGATAGGTCGTGCAATGGCACACGTAAACATAATCTTAGGTATGAACCTCTTAGATTTGCAAGTTATAAGGGTCCGACTCACCCGGCATAAGGTAATATCTATCCTTGCTTTTGGTTAAGTAAAACCACTTCTCGTCTATGTGTATGGTATTGAACATGGTTTGAAACTTGATGAATCCCTCCTCATTTATATCACTAAGCTGTCTAAGGCTCCAACGCAGCCTTGATATCTTATTTTGAGGGGTTAAAAATGGCTTTATAGCATTGGTATGTGCTCTAAGTTTCTTGTCTTTCACCCACACACCTACAAGTGATTTGCTAACCCCAAGATTACATGCCATAACTCTAATAGAAGATCTTTGTAACACACTTAAACTCTTTACCTTTTCTGCATCAATCACCCATTTATCCTTATGTGTTGATCCTTTTTTCATTGATTTCAATTGAAAAGGTTGTCCGAGTGCTTGTTGGGCAGTGGCTGATTTCCATATGCACCAAATTGTCCTCCTACTCACTTTGAAGAGTGTGGCAGCCTCCGTTTGTGCCCCATATTGAAGTTTACCGTTGGAACTCTGTTGCAACAACCATTGTGCTATTTGATTTTTTTTAGCATTAGTTAGCTTTGTAGATTCTCTATTTTGTGACATTTTAAGGAATTGGCTGCATTGAATGTGTTCACCCAACTCTCATTGTATTTAATGACTCATTTAGTGGTAGTTGAGAGTTTGAAATTTCCCTCCAATGTTTTGGAGTTAATTTAGCAAAGTGGCGCCACTTTTTGTGAAGTGTGATCTGCCACAGTTTAATTAAATCAATGTAATTGGCACTTTTTCCCAAATGGTTAATGGAATTGAAAAATTTTTAGTTTATCAATTCGTGCATATGCGACTCATTCATTTATTCATAGTACCATTAATATGCATGCTTTTCAGTTTATTAATTGGGCACAAATAATTATGCGATTCATATTCATTTATTAATAGTAGCATTAATATGCATGCTTTTCAGTTTATTAATTTGGGCAGAAAATTCTTGATTTATTTGGACTTACTAAATGTGATTTGCATAATTAAAAAAAAAATTATAGTTCAAAAAAATGAATAAACAAAAAAAAAGAAATAGAGAAATAAAAGAAATAAAATTGTCAAAGTCCAATGCATTTAAGCTAATGAAAAAATTAGTAAACGTAATCATAACACATTAATACTACCCTTTTAGTCTTTTACACCACCTTTATACCACATTTTTCAACTTTCTTAATCTCTGTGCCGAACACCAACTGTGAACTTGTTTCGTGGACGGAGGGAGTAATCAATCCAAGATCAAAGGAAAATTCATATTTGTCGCTATATTTTATTCTTTTTTTTATGAATTGGCCATGTAATGTAGCAATGTGAGTTGAAAATACTAGCTTACTAAATGCATTTTACTTTTCTTCCCAAATATAATAGTCATTTTTAAACTACTACATGAAAGAGTACTAATTTTATTACTGGAACAAAGTTACGTTTTCTGTGAAAACACGAAAAATTGCAACATTGTCATGTACTCCCTCCGTCCCGTTATTAACGGCACGTTTCTTTTCGGCACAGGTATTAAGGAGAGTGTTATTAAGAGAAAAGTTGTAGGGACCACATGTTTAATGTTATTGTTAATTAATGTTAAATATAGTTAATAAAATAACTCTCTTCTTCATCAACACCGGCGAGGTCGCCGGCGGTGGTGGCGCCGCCGCCTTCCCTTCACCTCGTCTGTCCTCCTCATCTTCGTCCAACAAATGTGTTTCCCCCAAATTCAAGAAATCCAAGAAATTCTGCAACTAAAGCCACCAGTTTCAGATCTCAACTCAAGCCTGTATTATCGGATCTGGCCAAGGTAGAGAAGCCACCACCGACCCTCCCCTTTACAGAACTCCGGCGACAACAGAGGGAAGGCGGTGGAAGAGAGGGAAGGAAGAAAGGCGAGAGATGGGTTGTCAAACACAAAATCCAAAAAAATGCACGAAAAATTACACTCAAAGATAGGTTTTCAAACTCTACAATTACAAACCCATCTCCAATAAAATTCACGAAATCAATACATAAATAGAATCAATACATAACTTGGTGAAATTCACGAAATCAATAATAAGAATAAGAATTAGATCTGGAGCAGGCGGCGGAGGTGTGGAGGCGCGACGATGGAGCCGCTCAGATCTGGCGCCGCACTGGTGCTAGGGTTTCACTCGGTGACGAAGGAGGCGGCGGCGGCGTCACACTCAGACCACCGCCGGGCCGCTGATATGGTTTCCTCAGAGGGGTGGAGGCGCGACGATGGAGCCGCTCAGATCTCGGAGCCGGCGGCGGATGGAGCAAGCGCAGAGGTGTGGAGGCGGTGGAGGGTGGTGGCGGCGCTAGGCAGTGGAGGGTGGAGGCCGCGCTAGGGTTTAAGAGATGGTGGTGGAGGGATGAAGAAAAGGGTAGAGAGGGCAGGAGAAGGCGGCGGGTGGATGCGAAGTCGTTGCGCCGTCGCCGTGGAGGAGGAGGAGAGACGGAGTCGCCGGGGAGAGGAGGAGAGGAGGAGAGACGGCGAGTGAGAGTAATTGGGAGAGAGAGAGAGTGTTAAGAGTGAGAGTATTTTTTTAAAGTGTTTAATTAGACTTTTAATTAGGATTTTAATTAACATTAATCAATCCTTTATTTTTTCCAAAATAGGAAACGTGCCATCAATAACGGGACAGCCCAAAAAGGAAAACGTGCCATTATTAACGGGACGGAGGGAGTACAATTTAAAGCTAGCTACTAGCGAAAAGATTGATTTTGTTGATGCTGCCAGTGCCCTCTCTCTCTCTCTAGTTTGATCAATTTAAATTTAAAATTTGTTTGACATGGATTTTTCATAATTTTCCAAGAAACTCTAAAGGATGTTTAATAAATTTAAATTTCCAAAAAAAAATATTACTAACTTTTTTTTACTAAATTAAATATATTAATGAAAATAAAAATTAGTACTAAATAAAATAATTTATTAAAGTAAAAAAAAATCAAATATTCTAAACTATCTTTCTAAAAATTATAAGTATACCCCCAGATTATTACAACAATTATTTTTAAACATTCATTTAACAATTTTTTTTTTGTTTCTTCTTCTTTCTCTTTAAATATTCTAAACATGCATTTATCCAATAAAATATGACATATTTTATTGGATAAATGCATCATTAAAATTGCCAAAATATGGAAATTCCAATAAAGAATATTATTATTATTATTATTATAAGATAAACTAATTATTCATTTTTACCGGTTCACCTCAACATTTTCTGGCAAGTTTCGGAAAAATAACTCCAGAATTTGCCTTTAGCTAAAGACAAAATTAATACTATAATAATATATATATATATATTAATAATATATATATATATATATATATCATTTTTTTTAGTTGGATGATTGAGGAATTGAGGTTTGTAAATTGTAATACCCCCTAATCATTTGTCTTAACAAAAAATTTGCAATTTTTGCATTGAAATTTATCTCCATGCATTCTGATCTCAATGTGCCACGCGATCCCATTTTGTGTGTGTGTGTGTGTGTCCTATATATGCTCACTCAATCAATTTTTTGGGGGAAGAATTAGCCAATTAGGTGAGAAAATTTATTAATTATTGTTAATATATAGAAACTGAGAAATCTCTTAATGTAGTTATTGATGTTTCTAATTGTATCATTAGTACTTATATGACTTAATTTAATGATTGGGGGGAAGTGATTTTTATACATATCAGGTTCATTGCACCCAAGGCCATAAACTGCATGCCTAGAAAATTAAATATAAATATTGCATGGCTTTGTATAATTTTCGCTACGTGAACGTGACTATTATTCCTAGTATGTATTAATTTCTTCATTATTATTGAGTAGAATACCTTTAAATGACATGGATTAATATAATAATCAATTTAATAGCTTCATTTTCTCTCTCCCATGTTGTAATAATTATAAATAAACGGCATGCAGCATGCTTTAATTCGTATAGATATATAGTTCCCAACTTACTACAAAAATTAAATTCGTAGCTCATCATCACTGCATGCATATAAGAGCTTAATTAAAAACTGATAATCTGATGTGCCATTCATTGTATATCAACATAAAACCAACAGAAACCAGCTAAGTTATGCTTTGATTTACATATATAGTGAGGCAAAAATCAAATGAAACTAGATATACATTGATATTCATGACATGAGCTGGAGATGCTCAAATTCCTTCTTTGAATGTGATGTATGTAAGCTAAGCTATATCCTGAACTAACAATTCCTGACATAAAACACATTAATTATATTAAGAGATTATTAATCTTGTACAGAACCATTGAACGTGTATTATGGACTCTAGATCCATATATTTAGTGGAATAAAATTTAGGTGATTAATTTTTAACTTGAAAAGTGTTTCCGAATTCTTATCTCGTTTTTTTCATACAGGTGTGATCGATTTTGATATCTACAATATTAATTCTCATAAAACAAATGTCAATGATATTCAACATGATTTAACATATACAATTAAAATTATCTGATCATTTTTATGTCAGTTTGATATGCTAAAACAAGAAGAGCTACTTCGAGCGAGCTTTACTCCAGGAAAGAAGAGAATTTCAGAGAGAGAAGGATGATTTTTCATTCAAGTCATAATCCTTCATTCAGATACAGAGTACTACTAAATAGAAAGGAGGGCCAACATGCCCGTTGCCACTGCCACAGAACAGCTGCTCTAACTACCAGAAAAGAGAATAAACGAGGGGACCATCTCAGACAACGACAAGCTCCCCTAACCCTAATACATTTCATAATCTTGGTATCTCACAGGTGGAGCTCTCGTGCGCTTGGGCTGCTCTTTTCCAATTGGGTCTTCTTCTTCACTTGGGCCTGCTTCCTCTTGGGCTAGCTGCATCGGCCCACTCTGATCTGGTTCCTCTATTGTAACATTCCCCGTTCCTTCGAAATTAACCTTGTCCTCAAGGTTGAAGTTAGGGAATTGATGGAGGATAGTGTCTCTAGCTTCCCAAGTTGAGCTTTCAGGTGATTCGCCGCGCCACTGGACTAGTACTTGATGTTGGAGCCCTGCAGCGGTGAGAATGCGGCGCTCCCCGCATATAGCTAAGGGTTGCGGCGCCGGCTGGGAACCTACAGAATCCTCAGGCAGGGTACATGTTGGAATGGAGTCCGAACTAATGTAAGGACGAAGTTTGGAGATGTGAAACACTGGGTGGATGCGGCTGGTTGAAGGGAGCTCCAGACGATAGGCAACCTTACCAATTCTTTCGGTGATGTTGAAAGGGCCATAAAATCGCTGCGCGAGTTTGGGTGATTGGTGTCCTCGGAGAGAGGATTGGCGGTAAGGCTGCAAACGAACAAGGACCTTGTCTCCCACCTGGAATTCAAGGTCACGGCGATGGCGATTTGCCTGCTGCTTCATGCGGTGCTGAGCTCTGCGAAGGTTCTCTTTCAGCTGAAGAAGCAACTTATCTCTTTCACGCAATAGTTCATCCAATGCCTGAACTTTTGTAGAGCCAGCTGTGTATGGTGGAATCATCTGCGGGTGTCGACCATAGAGTGCCTCAAATGGCGTCATGCGCGGATGCTGTGACAGTAGGAAGTGTTGAGGGAGTATTCAGCCCAACACAAATGCGCAGCCCAAGCTCCAGGTTGGTTACATGTGAACGCCCGGAGGTACTGCTCAATAGTGCGATTTGTGACCTCCGTCTGCCCGTCGGTCTGTGGGTGAAACGCCGTGCTGTGTTTGAGGAGGGTGCCGCTCAATTTGAAGAGTTGCTGCCAAAACGCACTGAGGAAAACAGGGTCGCGGTCAGAGGTGATAGAACTGGGAAATCCATGCAATTTCACGACCATTTCCAGGAACAAAGCAGCCGTCTTCGCGGCGGTGAAGGCTGTGGGGAGCAACCCGAAGTGAGCGAATTTTGTCAATCGATCTACCACCACGAGTATTACCGTGTAGCCGCGACTAGGAGGTAAGCCAGTGATGAAATCCATGGTGACATCTTCCCAAACTTGGTTCGGAATTGGGAGAGGTTGAAGAAGCCCTGAAGGAGGCAAAGTAGAATATTTTGTCTGTTGACAAATAGCACAAGCTGCCACAAATTCCTTTACAGCCAGGTGCATTCGGGGCCAATAAAATGAGGACGCGAGCCGCACGAGGGTCCGCTTCACACCTCCATGACCAGCCATCGGAGTAGCGTGGGCCTCCTGAAGAAGACGAGGAATGAGCTTCGACGTGGTGCTAACGTAGATGCGCTGCCGGTAACGAAGAATCCCTTCAGCGATAGAGTACTCCGGCCCTAGTTCGCCCAATGAAAACTTGCGATTGAGCTCGCGAAGGTCCGCACACTCTGCATTTTCTCTCCTGAGTAAAGTTAGGATCTCCGGAACCGCAGAGCTTTGGATAGCGAAGGACTGACTAGGGATGGCACCCTCCGTAGCAGGCTCTTTGCCGGGACGACGAGAGAGAGCGTCAGCAGCTAAATTGGACGCTCCCGTGCGATAATCAACTCTGAAATGGAAGCCCAACAACTTCCGAACAAATTTCTGTTGTTCCGGTGTTTGAATGGTTTGCTGTAACAGTTCCCGGATGCTTTGCTGATCGGTGCGAACGATGAAGAAACGCCCTAACAAGTACTGTCGCCACTTGTGCACCGCCTCGACAATGGCTAGTAGTTCTTTGGTATAAACTGACGCAGCTTGCATTCGGCGACCTAATTTCTTGCTGAAATAGGCGATGGGCTGCTCATTTTGCATCAATACTGCTCCGATGCCTGTTTCCGAGGCGTCGGACTCGACAATGAAAGGCACAGAGAAATCAGGGAGACGAAGCACTGGTGTAGTAGACAAGGCAGCCTTTAGCTGCTCAAATGCTCGGGCAGCCGCTGGAGTCCACACAAACGCCCCTGCGCGGAGGAGATCAGTTAGTGGAGACGCGATGCCCGCGTAATGCCGCACAAACCTCCGATAATAGCCTGTCAACCCTAAGAATCCTCGAAGTTGTTTAATGGTGAGAGGCGCCGGCCATGATTGCATTGCCTCAATTTTCTCGGGGTCGGCTTGAACACCCCCTTCGGAGACGATATGCCCCAAGTAAGCGACCGAAGGCTGCGCAAACACACATTTACTAGCTTTCAAAACGAATTTCTGATCACTGAGGCACTGAAGAACCTGCTGGAGATGGGAAATATGCTCCTCCAAAGACACACTATAAATTAAAATGTCATCAAAAAATACAACAACAAATTGATGGAGGAAAGGAGCAAACACTTGGTTCATTGTTGCCTGAAATGTTGACGGCGCGTTACACAGACCAAACGGCATCACAAGGAATTCATAGTGGCCATCCGTGGTGCGAAACGCTGTTTTCGCGATATCCCGATGGTGCACCCGGATTTGGTGATAACCGGAGTGTAGATCCAATTTCGTGAAAATGCGGCCCTGCCCTAAATCATCCAGCAGCTCGCCAATGGTGGGGATCGGAAAGTTGTCTTTCACCGTCACAGCATTGAGGGCCCGATAGTCCACACAAAATCGAAAAGAACCGTCCTTCTTTCGGACAAGCAAAACCGGCGAGGAGAAGGGGGATTGACTTGGGCGGATAGTTCCCTGAGCAAGCATCTCAGAGACTAATTTGGTCATCTCTTGTTTCTGGAACTGGGGATAACGATACGGACGAACATTAACCGGTGCCGTATTCGGTTGGAGATGGATGTGGTGATCGATGAAGCGGTGAGGAGGCAAACCCTTTGGCGAAGCAAAAAGGTGTTGGTATTGCAGCAACACGGAAGCTATTGCCTCTGGAGTGGAATCGGGAGCCACAAAATGACCCATCATAGCCGGCCCATTAAGAGATGGGCTGGGCCCGATGTAGATAGCAAAAATCTGAGTGGTATCACGGTCTTGGGCTTCTGCAATTAATTGAGAAAAGGTGATAGGGCGAACGTCGAGAGCAGGATCTCCCACAAGAGTGATGGCTGTCCCGTCGCGAGAGAAGGCCATTGTCTGAGCGGCATAGTCGTGCGTGACCGGACCGAGGGTCTGCAGCCATTGTATCCCCAATACCACCGCTGGACCGGCGATTCGAAGGACATGTAGATCCATAAATAGAGTATGCCCCTGGACAACGATTGGGACCGCAGAGCATAGTTGAGAACAAGTTAAGTAGTCTCCATTGCCCACGTAGACGCGAAATGGAGGAATCGTGGTGACGTCGAGCTTGAGGGAGCGGACCACCTCCGGTTGTATAAAATTGTGGGTGCTCCCACTGTCGACTAAGACCCGAATATCACGGCGATGGATTGTGCCAATGAGATAAAGAGTGCGGGGACGGCCCATACCGGAGAGTGTATGCAAACTAGAGATATCTCCACAAATATCAGCGTCCGGTGGTAGCTCCGACGATGGAGTGTCGTCACTGGGTGGATGTTCTGGTGCAGATTCCTGAATCTCGTCATCCTCATCGGTGCCTAGAAGTCCATAAAAACGGCTCCGGCAACGGTGGCCGGGAGACCATTTTTGGTCGCAATTGTAGCACACCCCTTTTTCACGTTTTTCACGCAGCTCCTGCGGAGAAAATCGACGGATGGGTAGCGAGGGCCCTTGAGGAGGGCCAGTGAGCAGCGGTGGGGCTGGAGGTTTGGACGAGCCACTTGGTGATCCACCTATCGGCGGAGATGAAGAGGAGTAAGTCGGAGAGGGTAAAACAGAGGATATGGGCGTGGCTTTGATCGGCGTACGCGAAAACCATCGCGGATCAGAACGTGTTTCAGCCAAACGGGCTTCATAAGCGCGGGCTAAGGCGAACGCCTCCATGAGAGTAGAAGGTTTCGTGAAAGAGAGCTCCCGGCGAATATCCGGCTTTAAGCCGGTGACAAAAAAACTGACCAGCAGAGACTCAGAAACCCCTTGAACTTTGTTCATAAGTTCCTCAAATTCAGCCTGAAAATCACTCACCGAAGATTTCTGCGTGAGTTTGGATAGTGCGCCTTGAGGATCCTCATAGAGGGACGCACCGAAGCGGTGGCGCACGCTATGGAGGAAAACAGGCCAGGTGGAGAGGAGCTGATTCGACTTCATCCACTGAAACCACGAGGCTGCTCGACCCTCCATGTGGAAAGATACAATGCGGAGGCGGTGATCTTCCGGAGTGTTATGATAGGTGAAGAACTCCTCCACTCGAAAAATCCAACCAGCGGGATCAGACCCATCAAATCGTGGCACCTCCATTTTCATAGCGCGGAATGGGGGCGGATCAGTTGGATCTGGGGGCGGCGGCGGAGGCGGCGGCGGTCCACGACTCTCGGGAGCGATGCGGGCTTCCACTGTCGTCATGAAGCGCTGGAGAACGGTATTGGTGTCGGCGATAGCAGCGTTGGTGGCTGTCAATTGCTCAGTGGAGGTCGTGATATGAGATGTCAATTGCATCTGCAACGATTGAAGCGCAGCAACAATGTCGGAGGAAGCCATAGAAACAATGAAAGCACCAATGATATGCTAAAACAAGAAGAGATACTTCGAGCGAGCTTTACTCCAGGAAAGAAGAGAATTTCAGAGAGAGAAGGATGATTTTTCATTCAAGTCATAATCCTTCATTCAGATACAGAGTACTACTAAATAGAAATGAGGGCCAACATGCCCGTTGCCACTGCCACAGAACAGCTGCTCTAACTACCAGAAAAGAGAATAAACGAGGGGACCATCTCAGACAACGACAAGCTCCCCTAACCCTAATACATTTCATAATCTTGGTATCTCACAGGTGGAGCTCTCGTGCGCTTGGGCTGCTCTTTTCCAATTGGGTCTTCTTCTTCACTTGGGCCTGCTTCCTCTTGGGCTAGCTGCATCGGCCCACTCTGATCTGGTTCCTCTATTGTAACACAGTTCTAACAACTAATACATTGTATTATTAAGAATAAATTCATTCAACTCAATTCTGCAGCTGCAATTCAATCATGGTATTTACCTCAATCATCATTTATATTCTTCAAAAAAATATCTATAATTACTCAAGAAAAATGTTAGAAAACATAAATTAAAGTTTTTGGTGAAGTTGAGACCTAAGTCTGCTTTATTATTTGATGGGCTGGGCTGCACACTAGTCTCATATCCATAAACCTTTAAAAGTTAGGCTTATACTTGTTTGGTTTAACATGGAGTATAACTCAGCTACTTTGATATTCATATTTATTTGCTGCGTTAACTTATTGAGATTGACCCGAATTTTAAATCTTATCAAATACTCACATGCTTGTTAATTGTTATAGATTATTATCAAAACGAGCTTTAAATAAAGAGAGCCCAATTCCAAGCCCAGATGGACATGTTTCGCATTATTGGGCTTTGGCCATCAGATATCAGGATTTTTAGAATTTCTTTGTGCAATATTATTATTTCAACACATTTAAAGAAATAATGATTAATATCATAGTCGACGTATTCTGACATTCGATCGGTTGCCGTCCAATCGAATCAATAGTATCAAACTCATATTTGATGAGTTTATTATTAAGTCGAGTTTCATTTTAGTTTATCAAACACATCAAATAATACAAGTTTATTTGAGTCAATCCAGCATAAATATTTTTTAAAATATACTAAATTAAATATATATGGGTATATATATATATACAAATTCAATAATCAGATTTTTTTTTTAAATAGTTTATTTTATTCTAGAAATATATTATAGTATTTTTTCAAGGATTAAGGGAGTATTTACTTAAGTCGCTAGTTTTTTTTAATAAAAAATAAGTTAATTAAATTATTAATACACTTTTTATTAATTAAAATAAAAATACAATTAAATATCAAACCGATAGTTTTAAATTTCGAGTAGCTCAAATCAATATAACTAAATGGTTCGTAAGTCGTAACAGAAAAAAAAAAACATTACAATTAAATTCGGTTGAATTTTAAACTCAGTTTCGAGCAATGAGGCACTTTTGGTCAATTCGGTTGCACGGTTTATATATTTCAATTAAATTCTAATTATTTCTCAAAAAAAAAATTTAAATTCTAATTATAATTAATAAAATTTAATTAAATAGTAATAATAAACTCTCATGAAAATTGATGAATGCTAATTAAGATAAAGCTTTTGTCCTGGCATGATTTCTGGTTCTTTTTTTATCATCTAATCTAATTTCCACTAAATTTGACCAATCACGAATCACGATTTCTGGTTGATTTTTCTCCTCACGTGTAATTTATCATTTATATGTATTTTTATACTCTCTCATTCCATGAAAGAACTTCCTACGAGGGAGTGATACGGGTTTTAAGAAAAAATATTATTAAGTATATTGATAGTGGATAAAAGGTATTTGAGTGTATTGGGAGTGGTGAAAATGTGTTATAATTAATATTGGGAGTTATGAAAAGTGAAAAGTAAGAGGATTATAAATAGTGGGGTATAGTCCAAAAATAGGTAGGAAGTTAAAATCCCAAACAGGAAAGATAGAAAGTTCTTTGATGGACGGAGGGAGTATTATTATAACGAAGAGGTGAAGTGCAATTGAGTTGATTGAACTACACAACAAATGTGACACCTTCTGGCGACGAGCACGTCGAGATTTACCCTTTTTAGCCAGCTTCCGCAATAATTCTAAACCAAATTTTTTTGTCATAATCACTTGCAAAATTGAGAAGCCCAAAACGGAAAGCACACTATCATCGGTTGGCGAAACAGAGCTCAAAATTGATTCTTGAAAATGGCTTTAATGGCTGCCGGGCCATGGAATAGAGGAGGCTTGGAACAAATTTGGATCTCCCCTCCTTCAATTTCTACAGGAATCGGTTCTATCTTTACCAATCACATATCATTTTGTGGCGCCGACAGCGTCGCCTTATTTTGCAGAAACGGGCCGAGAAAGAAGTGCCTTGCCGTGGTTCGGGCCATGTCTGCTACATTTGGGGCCCGAATGGAGGAAAGTGTGAAGAAGACTGTTAGCGAAAACCCCGTTGTTGTTTATTCCAAGACTTGGTGCTCGTGAGTTTGCAATCAATTGGGTTGTTTGTATGAAAATTGACTCCTGCTTTTTAATGATCGACTTGCATTTGTTTATTTCGAGTGGAATTTTGTGCTTTCAAGTGTGTTTATTGAATGTTGTGGTGTAAAGGTACTCTTCTGAGGTGAAATCTTTGTTTAAGAGGCTTGGTGTGGAGCCACTTGTGATTGAGTTGGATCAATTAGGTATGTTTTTCTATTCATGGTTAATTACTGATTTTTTTTTTTTTTTTTTTGAGAGAGAGAGAGGGTATGTTTTGATTTTTGAGTTGATGAAATATTACTTATGTAATTCTAGCATGGACTGCATTTGATTATGAGTCAGTGTTTTAGTATGATATCCTTTCAACTGTTTGACAATTCTGTTGTCAGAAGATTTAAGAAGGTGATCAATTTTAACAGTTTTGTGTGAGTGTTAAAAATAATTGGCTGTTATTGCAAAAAGATTCACTCTGATTCATGATGTTTTTGTTGTATTCCTATTCAATGATTGTTGCAATTTGCATTTCAAAACTTTGCGATTTGATGATGCTAATAATGCTATGGGCATGATGATCTTTCAGTTTTGGGATCTCCATTGCACTGTGGTGGAAGTGTTGATAAGTATACTTATTAATCACATAACATTAATTTAACAACACAGAAGAAAAGAAACTTATGTACCATTATCCCAATAGATTCATTCCGTTTCCTGAAAAAGCTGAGATTCGTCTTACATATTTGGTCCCTTCTCAATACCAACCTTTGCTGAGGTGTTCTTGTTTACAAGATCCTTGTCCAAGGCTTTTCTCTCAATGTCTTGTAAAGTGCTTAAGAATTGTAAGAGATGATTCCCACTTTCTAGGGTAGATACACAGAAGTGATGCATGTTTCTTACAGCTTGCCACTTTCACCAATTTAAATTTAGACCCCAACTCCAGTCTTTTATTCATTTTCTACTGATAACCACATAGATGTCTTAGGCACTTGTTTCATTTTAACCCATACATGTCTTTTGCTTCGTACTAATAGCCTATTTTAGAAGACATTGCTCAGAAATTTATTTAGTGAGACACTATGTCTCTGATTCAATTGCATTTTACTACAGAATGCATGATCAGTTATTCACTAATAAAAAAATTGAAGTGATATTAAAATCATTGTGTGCCCTTGATTTGTCATCTGACCTCTCTTAATAAACCTATACCACCTAATTGCTCTTGTAAATATCTCTGATGATGAACAGATCTCATGCTATGCTGGTTAGTAGGTAACATGTGATACTTAAATTACCAGTAGGCTTAAAATTTAATAAATACATTTTCTCATCTTACTCGTATCACTTACAGGTCCCCAGGGACCACAGCTGCAGAAGACTCTGCTACGGCTGACTGGACAGCATACCGTTCCTAATATATTTATAGGTATGAATGCACAAGCTTACTTTTATGATGTGACGAATATACAACTTGAGGTCAATGTCAGAAATTACTATGTCTTTGTCCTTGCATTAAAGGACAGGGTGAACACTGATGAAGTGATCTTGGGATGAATTGCATTAATATCGGATAGAAGATTGAGGTTGCTGATGAACAAAAAGTTGTGATGTTTGAATATGATTACTCTCAAGCTTCATTGTTTTGCTTGCTAGTCTCTACTTCCTGTAACTGATAAGTCTGATATTGACTTTCAATGACAGGGGGCAAGCATATCGGTGGTTGTACAGGTACACTCTTACAAACACATGTTATGATGAACGAGTTTTATGGAAAGATGGGGAAAATTACTAAGTTATCGATTGATCTAAGTGACAGGATAATATGGTTTTCATTGATATACACATTGAAGCATCAAATATCAAGTAATCAATAGATCAAATGTTTTGGGTTGCAGATACCATCAAGATGCACAGAAAAGGGGAGCTCCAGCCTTTGCTATCAGAAGCTGGTGCTATGAAGTTGAAGAGTTAGTTTCTTGGCGGCAAAGGATTTATTCATCGGATGAGAATCGAGCTAATTTATCAGCAGCCCTTAGGTATGTTAACTCATCCCATTTCTTACTGGAAAGCTTGGGATTTATGGCTAATTACAACCCCCTCATATATTAGCATTTGAATTCGTATAGTCCTGTAATTTCAAAGGGTTGGCCTCTGTACATTGAAACACATTATAATAAGAAAAGGAGTCGATTCCAACCACCTCTTTCCGTTTCAATATTGTTCACTTTTGAGTGTCTCTTGTTTGTATGCGAATGATGTCCATATCCTAACCAGCTCTGCGTCAGGAAGAGAAGAGAAAGAGGTATCACTTAGATTAATTTATATGTCAATGATTACCCTGATGCAAATCTTTTAGGGGCGTTTAGTTTGCATGATTGATAAGATGCATGATTGAGTATTTTTATCTTCAAAATTAGGATTTCTTCAAATCTCCCTTTCAATGAGATATGAATCAAGTAAAACTAGCTCAAATGATAAAAATAACCAAGGGCATTGGGATATCTCAAAGTTCTTATCTATTTAAGTAAATATGGGATTAGTCTTATTCTTTTTATCTATTAAGGGTGCGTTTAACTTTGAAGGATTAAACGGATTCTTATTCCATTGAAAGTGTGTGATTGGAGAAATCCTACTCTTTTTTTTTTGATAAATTACATAAGTAAATAAAGAAATTTAAAGACTGTGCGACGGATGACAAATCCTACTCTTTCTTATTCCATTGAAAGGATGTGATTGGAGAAATCCTACACTTAAAAGGTTAAAACTACTCAATCATGCAAAGTAAACGTCTCTTATAGAAAGTAGATTGTCGAAATTTCCCTTATTGATAATATGATGTAAGATACTATGCATTATTGTAACTCTGACTCTAAATTCATTATATGCCGTTGATCTATTTGATTAATCGATATTTGACTATCATTTTGAAGTGTGATAGAACTGAAATTTTGTCAGGGTAAAAAATATATATATAGAGGGTTATCAGGGTAAAAAAATATATAGAGAGAGGGTAAGATATATCTATCTTATGTAATCGTACCTGTTTTGGTATTTACCCATTTTAATGCAAATGCTATAAGTTGGTATCCTTTGGAGAGATTGTCCCGTATAGATTATATCAACAACGATAAACCTAATTCCGAAGAACTATGACACAATCAAACCCAAATGAATCAAGTGTTGGAGAAATGTTTATGATTTGTCAACTCTTTGTTGTTAGAGCTTTTTTTTTAGCAATTTGAGTGTGTTAAGTGATTGAAATCTAGTAGTGGCTAAAGTTGTGTTGAAATCTAGGGAATACAACTAAACCCATTTTGATCATTGCAAAATACACACACACACACACAGACAAGGTACAATACACATGAGAAGTAAAAGAGCATTATGCAATGACTTCCACTTCATCCAAAGCGTAGTTGTTGGTAGATACATTTGCGTAATTCACCTTGTTAAACCTCACCACCACCGGGTACCGGCTCTTCGGGTCCTACACGTACATTTTCATACTATTTATTATTACCAAAATATCCTAATTTATAAAACATTGCAAAATGGAAATTTTCTTGATAAACTCACCTGATCCACAGCTACAACAGAACCCACACCTTTGAACCAGTACGATTCCTTTCTAAGAACTCTCACCTGGCATGTCCAAATGCAACGAATTAATATTTAGATCAAATTTTTTGTCTAATGCTATATTTATAATTTTCAAAAGTATTTCTGGTAATAGTTGATGAATTTGAGCTATGCACGTATGACGTGGGTGTATGAATGAACTAATTTGTAATATAGCAACGCTATATTATTTGCAACGTATTCATTATTCAAGCTTTCCTTAGAGATCAATATTAATGCTATGAATGAAGACTTTATTTATTACTAGCAATAATATACAGTGAACAATAAAATCATGCTCGGAATAATGACATAAATATTTCTACTGAAACACAAATTAGTCGAACAAGCTAATTTATGAATACTAATTAAAATATGTAAACACATCATTCATTGGTCAGTGGCTATTTTAAATAAAAGGAGCCCACGCTAAAATACTTGATAATAAAATGAGTTCACCAGGCGCCAGATACAAAGCACATTTCCTTTTTTTAATGAATCAACTCAAATTCACTAAAAAATATTAACCGTAATTAACTAATTAATAATATAAGAAATATAAGTACAAATATAAATTAGTTGGAGGATGGGGGGATTGAGTTTTGTACTTTGATCTCTCATCTTTTTACAAAGAGACTGAGTACAACTGAATTACAATGCATGTGATGTTAGTAATGAATAATTACTATATAATTTAATTGTTGGTAAAATAAAAAATAAAGTTTCTTTCTTCCTATTCCATTGCCCGAGTAATAAATTTAAATACATAATGAATAAACAAATCATCACATTTGCCATGTCCAACTCCTAATTATTAATAGCTTGGCTAATCACAACATGATGAATTAAAAGTCTAATATTAGCAAATTGCAACTTATGAATCAAGAAATTTAAGTCTACCTTTGAGCCTCTGGGGGGGCCAATTGGCGGCGGCTTGGCCGCTTTAGGAGCTTCAGCCGGTGGCGTAGCGGTGGCAGCCGCTGGTGCTGCAGCGGCGGCCTCATCGCCGGCGCGGACCACCAGCCGTGAGCCGCCGGTTTTCTTGGAAGGGAAGAAGAGCACGGTGGCTTTGGGGGTGGTTGCGGCGGAAGAGATCACATTAGGTGTCACCACAAATCCACATGATGCCATACTGCAGCTTGCCATTTAATTTAAATTTTTTTCTTGGATTATTTTTATGACGAGATTTTCTCTTGAAATGTAAATGAGAATCAAATTCAAGAGAGTAAATGAGGATTATTTGAAATTATCTCAATAAATCCGATTATCGTATTTTCATGGACTATGAATTCTGTGAAGATCTAAGTTATTGGATTCAGCCACTCGGGTTGTGCCACGTAATGTCTTATCCATTTCGTTTGGATAATGTGATCTTACTTGCATTTGTTTTCTTTTATTTGTCTCTCGATGATTTATTTCTTTCCCATTTTAAACATTTAGGTTTATTTTCATTTTTTTAGTTGGAGACGACAGTAATGATTTGTACCTTGATAGTATTTTTACAAAATATATTGGGCTGCAATGCGGGTAGATATTTAGTTTGTTGGAAAATGCATGTTGCAATTATTTTAGTTTTAAGAATATCTCTTTAATTGAAATCATTTTTCAATAAAAGGGACTAATTTGATGTGACGAGGAAGTAATCGATTTCTTTTTCCAGAAATATACTTTGGACAAAATAGAAAAGGAAAAATACTAACCATGACAATACGTAACTATTGTGTTAAATGGTAAAACGGGAATGATAGATTCTATCGTTTGATAACTATTTATTTACCTACAAAAGTTAGTCGGATAAAAGAGAGCGAGAGCAACTCAAAAACAACGAATGGTATTTCTTAATGAGAGAAAACCGTACATTACAATTTGGGGAAAACAAAAAGAAAACTATTTATAGGTAGAGGGGTAATATGGTCATTTTCTAACTATATCACGTACTCCTCATGCAAGGTAACGATGTCTGTACAAGCGGCTTATCAAGTTTTGTCGGGATTTTGTACTCTTTTGACATCGATGACAAGTGATAAGGGTGTACCGCTCCATGGCTAGAATATTACCAGTCCTATAGACATAACTATGCAACCCTGTATCAATTATCATACAGCTTGGGGGATTCTTATAGCTCTAACCCTAGAAAATACTCCCTTCTAAGATTCCTCTAATTATAGACGCACACGTGTCGCAATCCTGGCTTGTACGTATTTTACTCCTCATCATATTGATTTTAAGGGGAGTTTATTTTGCATGATTGATTAGATGTATGATCGAGTATTTTTAATAATAAGAGCATTTACATATGTTGAATTGCTGGCTCATCCACATCTGGGACCACTTATGACTCAATGCCATGCATTGGGGTGATTTATCCCACTGACTCATATCCGTTAGGCTGTCTCTTGGGACTCGTCGCCTAAGTTGACCGTCAATAGGTTGGGATGGTAGTCGTTGTAGAGATCACCAGTCCAATAAGGCGAAAAATAATTGAAAGTATTTCGGTCGTCGTTGGGATCCATTTAAATTTGAGAGATAAAATAGATGAGAGATTAGAGATGGATGAAGATTGAATAGTGAAATTGAAAATAGGATGGAATAGTATTTATAGGAGAACAAACAAAAAAAAAAGTAAATAAAGGCATATATCCGTAGGTGAAGAAAACAAAACAAAACATATATATATATATGACAAACATGGTTTTCGTACCTCAATTCCACATGATTTGTTGTCATTTTCCTTCATGTTTTGTTTGCCAATGCGTGTTTGTACCATAATGTTGAGTTTTATGAAGATGTGATGTTTTGGTGTAGTTTTGGAGTAATTTCAGGAAAAATCAAGGATTAATTAGAGGATTTTGAAGATATGAGATTGAAGTACGTCTCGAGAGGAATCCGTGAGCGCAAACGGCGACCAAATCCGAGTCCGGACGAGGGAGAACGGAGCAAAACGAGCGGACTGTGCAAAACGCCCAGTACCCCGCGGTCACCACCCGCGGCCGCGGGGTGGGACCGCGGGTCAGCTGTTCCCGACTCCAGGAGTCACCCGCGGTCACCATCCGCGGCCGCGGGGCGGGACCGCGGGTCCCCTGAGCATCCCCCACGTTTGAAGGCCGCGGATGCGGGCCGTGACCGCGGGAAAAGGGCGGGGCTTCCCCCAAGTGGGCCCCAGACGCGATTTTAGCCCCAAAACTCCATTTTTCCCTTCTTTTCTAACATCATTCACCAAACACACCCACTTCATCTTCCCCAACTCTCCAATCCCAAACCCTAGCCTCCATTCTCTACCATTTTTTCTCTCTTCCACACACAAAAACAACACCAAAATCAAATAAAGATTGGGAAGACTTGGAAAGGAGCTCATCAAGACTACATGATTGAAGATCAAGATTATAGGATTTGTCTATGAATCTCTATCTCTCTATATCTTTATTTATGTTTTCTTATGACTTGAGATTTGCTTTTATTATGAATATGCTTGGCTAAAATCTCTTATCTTAGGGATTAGATTAGATGGATTTGTAATGGATTGATTTCTTTGTTCAATATATATCTTGATTGTGCTTATTGTTATCTTTTCAAGTCCTAGATTTATCTCTTGTATGATTGGTTGGCCACCTTTTGTGCATTTCTAATTTGTGATTTGAATCGGGAGAGGATAATTACAATAGATTAGGAGTTTGATACATATCATCTCAATAAACCGGGAGGTTGAGAGTTGGGTGAGGGCTTGTTGATCCTTTGTGCTCTTGGGAGTTATAGGTTAGAAATTGACCGGGGACGGCAATTATGACCCGTAATCTACTGTTTTAGTCGTCCGGGAGGGGGCTAAAACTAGTGGGGAGATCGCCCTAGATAAGTAGGCCATATCAAGATTTAAATTGATTTAGATTGAAGTTCATTACGATCTATCGAAATCTAGTCCCTAGGATAACTTTCATTCAAGTCATTCCCCAATTTATTCACTAAGTTTATGTTATTGTTATTTACTTTTCTTGCTTTATTTAGTTTTGTTTTAGTTATCAACACCTCTTGAACTTTGGTTGTCTAAATAGATTAAAAACAACTTATTAATAGTGTAAAGAAGTTTAAATTCATCAATCCTTGTGGAATACGACCTTGCTTCCCTTATATTGCAACTACACCGTATACTTGCGGCGTGGTGAAAATATTAGCGAACAATATATAGGCCAAGGTTCAATGAAGAAGGCCTAAATGTAAGAAAGAAGAGAGAAGTAATCTCATCTGTTGATCTTATCTAATCTAACGGACATGATTTGTTCACGCCATGTTTAACGAATTTTTTCGTTGAACATATGGGGGGTCGAAACCCAGAACCCCCAAAAATATTGTATATGTTCACGAATGTTCAACGAAAAAATCCGTTGGACATGACGTGAATAAATCATGTCCGTTAGATTAGATAAGATCAATGGATGAGATTACTTCTCTCTTCTTTCTTACATTTAGGCCTTTTTCATTGAACCTAACCCTATATATATATATATATATATATATATATATATATATATATATATATATATATATGGTTGAGTTCAATAGAGAATTATCTTTTTATTCATTATGAATAAATCTATATATTTTACGAACAGATCAACATAAATAATGAACAGACGTATTTAGTAAAAATAGAGAAAAACTCGCCACCAACAGGATTCGAACCCGGGGCAAATTGTTATTCATGCGGTACATTGATTTGTTCAACAAAATTATAGATCTGTTCATTTTTATTTTACGAATTCTCTATTCTCCACAATATTTAGCTTCTCTGTTGAACCCTTCTCTCTCTCTCTCTCTCTCTCTCTATATATATATATATATATATATATATATATATATTAAATGTTGCATAGCCGTTGGAACGAAAAAGGAAAAAAAATATATAAAAATTGACATATAAGATTTTTAAAAATTCAATTTTATTTTTTTAATATAGTGCGTGTATGACATGCGATGGAAATTTTGGACGAATGAACCCTGATTCATCCATATGAGTCGCACCTCGAGTCGGAGGGAGCTGCATCGACCGACTCATAGCCACAACCGACTCGAGTTGGGGCGATGAGCCTCCTGATGTGAGCGCTCTAAGTTTTCTTCTATTTCACCTTTTCAATGAGATATGAAGCAAACAAAACTAATTTGAATGATAAAAATAATCAATGGTCTTGGAATATATCTCAAAATTTCAATCCATAAAAGTAAATAAGTGATTAATCTTACTACTTTTATCTATTAATGTATTGAGCATTTTTATCTTTAATAGTAGAATTTCTTCAATCTCACCATTTCAATAGGATAAATAATCAAGCAAAATTAGTTCTAAGTGGACATTTACTTTTATGATTGGGCATTCGTATCTTTAAAATTAGAATTTTTCCAATTTCTCAATTTCAATGAGATAAGAATCAAGTAAAATTAATTTAAAATGATCAATTGTTTTAGAATATTTCAAAATTTCAATATATCAAATTAAATAAAAATTAATTTTATTATTTTTATGTATCAAAGTTATTCCTTCAAAGTAACGCCTCACAAAGGAGAACATTAATACGTCGGAGTATGATTTCCCCTAAAACTATGTTTACATACATCATTATTGTATACATTAAAAAACTCTGAAAATGTCCCCAAGTGGACACCAAGCGGTGCGACCTCCTGTGTATGAACAGTGAGATCCCGAGTTCAAACCCCACTGCTCCCCTTTTCAGGTCAAAAAAAAAAAAAAAAAAACTCTGAAAATGAAAATTAATGTTCTGTTTTAAATGTCCACGAAATGACAATTATGACATGGGTTGTCCATTTGGCGCCTAAATCTCTCCCTCAATTTGCCTCACTATATTAGGGTTTCACATTCAAATTGAGTTTTCAAATTATTGAGGGACAATGAGACGAAGATTCAAATCAAAAACTGGATTTCCACTTACCAAGACAACCGGAGACATCGCTCGAAATCGTGGATTCCAGAAGCCGTCTGGTACAACGATCTCTATCCAATAACTTGATTTTTCCTTCATCTTTGAACTTCCTTCAATTTGATGTAGTTTGATTCTTGATCTTCCTCAACCTAAATACCGTACAACAGAATTTCATTCAGCTCCCAGATTTTTCGCTAGTGTTATTGATTAGTTACGTTTTGTTTTTTGCGGTGGCGATTTTTGTTGTGTTTTTGTAGAATTGAATAAGGCCAAGAGAGTGAGATTAGCCGATGCTGAAACAGATGCTTCTTCCGGAGGCCATGAAGCAGATCAGTCTCCGAGATGTTGGTTCTTTGTTAATACTTGCTTCTAAGTTCTTTTACTTTGTTACTTTGATTGAAAATTTTGATTTGAAATGAAAAATGATCCAAATTCACCTGAACCAGTCCAGTTTTTATATCCTCCCGAATCACTATAAAAATGGAGACTGGTGGATCTCAAATCAATCTCCATCCAAACAATCGTAACGGATTTGCAATTCATAGTTACAAGTTCATCGTCAAATCCTGCAGTCATGCAACCTTAATGTTCTCTCTTGTAGCAATTAGTGCTTTCATGATCTTACTCTAGAAATACGTGTTGGTCATAAGGTGTGGAGTATGCTAAGGGCCTCATTACTTGTGACTGATAAGCACCAGTTTTCTTTCTCTTTTTTCTTTGTGTATATATGTGTGTGTGTGTGTTTTGCAGGTGGTGCCCCCAAGACTTCAGAATATGCATATTTTAGAAAAGTGAAGGATGGTGCTGCTAATGGTCATTTCCGTGCACTGCATAAAGAAAATGAACAGTTGAAGAGCTCCAAAATCAGTTACCTTCTTAGAGGTAAAATATTTGGTTGTAACCTTAAATTTAATGCTTGGCATTTGGACCAAAGAACACTATTACTTAAGTGCTGAAAATTTCACATAGTATAAAGCAAATTGCATCTAAATGGTGAATAAGGTTGACCAAGAGAGATCTTAGTCATTCTGATGTTCCACAAAAAATTATTTGCAGAGACTAATAAAGAATCTGAAGAGCTTGGTCCTGACATTAAAGGTTTCAACTTATCCATTTCAGGAGAAATTGCAGGGCCATCTGGCCGTAAGCTTTTCGTTTCACCTCCTGTCAATAGATATGATGAATCTAATGAGTTTAGAAGGAAAGGTTTGCTATCTTTAGTTTATGAGCTAATTGTTGTATGTGATATAGTTATTACTTTCTAGTTACAGTATCAAATGATGCAGAGCTGACTCACAAGACCAAACAAAGGTCATCATTGCTTACTGAGACTGCTACACCTGTCGGACAATGTCTGTTCTCGTCACAGCTGAATCAAGCAACAGAGAAGTCAGGTTTTCTCTGTGATTTGACTTCCCAAATTCTTGCATTATCATCCACTCAAGATGCTGCACATTTGAACATGAGTCCTTAGTGTCAATATACCACTGGATTTGAGTAACACTTTCGATCAATGCTCTGCTGAAATTTTGTTTTCTTTCAGCGTTTCGTCCTTGTTGGATCTTGTTCTCTGTTCATCTTTCCCTAATATTAGTTGTCAAAAGTTAAAATTTCAAGATCCTTAGTTTATTAGTTTCATTTTGTCCCGTCCAGGAAACTTTACGGGACATATATCTTGTCTATCAAATGTATTTCTGATTATATATTCACCATCTCTTGTTCTAATATGCCATTACATTATACAATCTGAATCCCATCATATAAATTTATTCTCAATCATAATCTTGTAGTTTTGATTTGCCATGTCCAGAGAATCAATGCCTAGAGAAAGGATTATTTTCTGAAAAGAGAAAGAGATTACGCCAGTGGGTTAGTCATACTACATCTTCTGAAGTTGAAAAGCTCCATCAAAAAGAGTAAGATATGTAATAACAGATGCATATTTTGTCAGCATAAAACAAATTATTTTCCTTCAAGTCATCTGTGATTTCTCTCAGGTCTGATTTGGTTTCTTTCCTCTTGTCTCGGCTGATCCCTAAGGTGAATGAGAACAATGTAAGTTTGTCTAACTTCTCTTTTCCAAAGCTTGTTCATCTATTTATTTATTACTCCCTCCGTCCCTCAAACATCTTCCTCTCTTTCCATTTTGGTCCGTCCCCAAAACATTTTCCTAACCTACTTTTGGAAATAATTGCACTCACTATTATTCTTACAATCTTCACTTTTTGTGGGACCTATTCTCCATTCATCAAATACACAACTAAGTTTTATTAAAATCCATGCTATTCTCCTTTAGGAAGATGTTTGGGGGACGGAGGGAGTATTTGTTAATAATTTATTTTTATTATTACTCTCTCCGTCCCTAAAATGCACACCCATTTGAGAAATAGCACAGGTTTTAAGAAATTGGTTGAGTGTGAGTGAAATAAAGGTTCCACTTTTGTTGTGAGTGAGTTGTGTGGGTATACTTATCAAAAAAGGAAATGGATATGCATTTTGGGACAGATCAAAAAGGAAATATGGGAGTATTATTATTTCTGATTTGCTTTAATTTCCAGGATTCATTAAAAGAAGATGCTGATAAAAGTAGTAAATCCCTCACAATGTGTGAGTCTGAAAATGTGGAGAAGGGACTTTCTTTGTCCCACAAAAGCAACTGCCATAAGGAACTCCCAAAAGTTTCGTCTGAAAGATCAAGTGAGATTGTACTCAGAGAATGGGATGGGTTTGACTCAGGATTTACTACCAATTGTCGTGAAGAGGATGGTCTTCAAGAGACCATGGATCGTTGTGGAAGATCAAGTGAGATTATACTCAGAGAATGGGATGGGTTTGACTCTGGATTTACTTCCAATTGTCGTGAAGAGGATGATCATCAAGAGACCATGGATCGTTGTGGAGGATTAAGTGAGATTGTACTCAGAAAATGGGATAGCTTTGACTGTGAATTTCCTTCCAATTATCATAAAGAGGGTGATCTTCAAAAAACTATGGATCATTGTGGAAGATCAAGTGCGAATATACTCGAGCAATGGGATAGCTTTCACCCTGGGTTTCCTTCCAATTTCCATAAAGAGAGTGATCGTCAAAACAAAACCATGGATCCTGATCAACATTTAAACAGTCGTATATGCAATAGTTCTGACCCACAGCGTGGTTATTCTTTCTGCTTACCTTTTGAAAGCTTTAGATCCCTGGGTGCATTTCATTTCAAAGATCTTGATGAATTTGGTCCTATATTTAGGCATGGAAGAGAGGAACCTTATAGTAACTCACTGGAATGGAATTCTGGATTGGGAAACGATAGAGTTGATCGTGGTACCGGGCAGGGAATAGTAGATAATGTGCTCGACACCAAAGGATTTTGCCCCTCGCCTATATTGTCAAGCCATTGTTTATTCAACCCATTGCCAAATTATGTTTCAACTGGCTGTTTAATGCACGAGGTTCAACAAAATTTCGATGATGTGAAGTATCGAATGGTGAAACCAGGACGATTTTCTGTGTCTTTTCCCTGCAGTCCAAAATGCATCCCTTTGGCAGAGGACAAAAATGCAGACCATGTTCTTGCTAACAGCAACATTATATTGCCTTACAGAGAACCAAGATGGCCTAAGAAGGTCTGGGATTGCACACCTGATAGCGAGTTTTGGGGGAAGTGCTCGTCAGCTCCAGAATTCTCCACAGAAGATCATCCATCGGTTTTTCATGCTTGGCAGTTTCCACAAAATGAGAATGCTTCGTATTCCCTTTCTTTGCTGGAGGAAGCCCCTGGAGAATCATTTACTTCTTTCTGTGAAGGTTCATTCGACCACTGTCCTTTTTCCTCTACTCTTCGTTCACCTCTTGATACATTCATGAACTGCCCTTTGTTGCTCAATCATGTTAGCCAGGATAGCGATGATGAAGAACTATATTTTGATTATTATGACAATGAAGTGGGATACAGAAATATGCTCTAGATGTATATAGATTATAGACTGATCTCTTTTGTAAGATTGTTAATGCAAAAAATACCGTTGCTTTTGGAAACTGGTGTTTGGTTGAGAGTTTGGGGGAATTACGGTCCAAGTTAATATTTGTTATAGGATTGGCCAATTGGGGATAGAATCTAGACTCTAAGGCCGTGTTAACTTTGATTTATGGGATAGATATATGAAAACTAATAAGAGGTAATAGCATCTAAAGACACGAATTTTCACACATTTGTGAATTTGCACATGAATTATTAATTTGGTCTCCAAATACATGGAATGATAGGGTATTTAATTTAAGGCTGTGTTATAAGATAAAATAGTAAATTCAATTATTATTTATTGGAGTATTATTTTAAATAAGGAATTATAGTGAGTAAAATAGGGACATGAATAGAAATTAGCTTCACGATTAATGTTAACTCTTTGAAAATTTTGTCATCAAAGAGTTTTGACAATGAATGGGTTGGGCCCAATATGTAAAGCCCATTCGACTTGTTGATAATTATTACTACTAATATATATATATATATATATATATATATATATCATCGCTTTAGGGGCAAATTAAAGTGCTATTTTTGTTTGAGTGATGAAATTATCGGTCGAAGTTCTTCAACAGCCTATATTATTTTGTTAATTTTTCTTAAAGATTTGGGGGTAATACAAATTAGTGATAAATCACCTTAAAAGCTAGTACAATTCATGAACTTTAGTTGCCGTTGGTTGTCTAGTTGCAAAGTGAATTTAAGATTATAACAGCTGCAATACTAAAATTCCACCCCATGATGTAAAAATCGTACAATATGTGATTATATGTAAACTATTATGTTCATTCGTGCATCGCAGCAGCACGAACGTTGAAATTAAACGACATGTCTAAATAAATAAATACAAATATTAAATATAAATAAATAAATGTTTTAATACACAAATGTAAATAAAAAGTTATAAAAATAATAGAGAGAGAGAATAAAATATTTAAAAATTTTATTTTTTTCATGACTAATTCGTTTTAAAATCATTTTTGATGATTTTTATATCATATTAAATATCTTATCACGAGCTTATATTTAAGATTCATATTAAAAAAAAATGAATCAAATTTGACGATGTTCATAAAAGAATTAAAAAAAGAGAGAAGAGAGAGAAAAATAGTAGGAATAAAGAGAGAAAAATAGTGAAAAAATTGGTGGGAGAAAGAGAAGGAAAAAAACTAGGGCTGTAAACGAGCCGAGCCGAGCCAAATACTAGCAGGCTCAAGCTCGACTCGTTTAAATATTCGGGTGTTCGAGCTCGGCTTGAGCTCGATTCGAGCTTTTATCTTGATGATCGAGCTCGGCTCGTCACCCACTTACCAAGCTCGAGTTCGGTTCGAGTTCGGCTCGGGTGATGCTCGATAATGTGAAATTCCAGCTCGAGCTCGAGCTCGAGCTCGAGCTCGGCTCGTTAAATGTTTGTATATATGATGTTCAGGCTCGAATTTGTTATGAATTTAAGAAAATCTTCTTAATTAATATGTTACTCGAGCTCGAGTTCGACTCGTTTAAGGCTCGTGTACAAGCTCGATTGAAGGCTCGGCTGAAGATTCGTGAACAGGCTCGCGAACATGTTCGCGAATAATCGAATTCGAACATGTTCGCGAGCTCAACGAGCAGAGCACTGTCAAGCTCGAGCTCGGCTCGATAAAAATTTCAAGCTCGAAATTAGGCTCGAGCTCGACTCGTTTATTATCGAATCGAGCTTCGAATGAGCTTTTTTCGAACCGAATCTCGAATAGCTTGCGAGTAGCTCTATTCATTTCAACCCTATAAAAAACTCTCCTTTTATATATTACTAGTATAGCACCCGTGCGATGCACGATATATACATCTTTCACATTTTAATTTTATTACTACCAGATTAAAAATATAAGGACAACATTGTTTAACAATACACAAAAATTTAGATATTAATTAAAAAATCATAATGATTAGGGACACGAACTGTATATTGTCCTTACATACAACAAAATTAACATTATTTAGCAACTAGCAACCTTGAATGTATTGAATTTCGTGGTACTATCAAAATTTTATATATTTTCCATTAATAGCACTCAATAGCATTTAATATTAAGTTATTGAAAGAGTATGGATCCAGTGAGAATGAGCAACTACACAAATGTAGTGAGAAATGATAATGAATTGGAAATGTCGGATATTTCAATTTTATTGATGATATTAGTTTACTCAAATTTATTGTATAGAAAAGTATTGAATAAGTTAATAAAATATACGAATAAGCCAATATGAATTTACGAATCAGACACTTGTAATGCATGAATAGTTGTTTAAATTTGAAAGAAAAATTCACCATATTAACTAACTACTATATCCTTACATTACAAATAACTTATTCGTATATTTATATTGACTTATTAGTTATTCTCATTTCTCATAAAAATAGTCATTCTCACTATAACCTAATTCATTGAAATTATATAGTATTATATATTGTTAATAGGGGAAAGTACCCACCCCCATAATATGTCTATGAAAAATACCCACCCCCTTATATATATAGAGGAATGTTATGCTACATATCTTATGTGAGCACCATTCACGTTTAGCCCTCGTTAGCATTATCTTTTTTATTTTAGATATTTATTTTTATTCTAATACTTCATAAATTGTTATTAGGATCATTAATTTTATAAATAACATAAAAATCAAAGTCTAATTTGTCCTTTTTATTAATTATTTGAAGTTAAAGGGAATATGAACAAATCGGACTTTGATTTTTATGTTATTTATAAAATTAATGGTCCTAATAACAATTTATGAAGTATTAGAATAAAAATAAATGTCTAAAACAAAAAAAAATAATGCTAACGAAGGCTAAACGTGAGTGGTGCTCACATAAGGTATGTAGCATAACATTCCTCTCTCTATATATAAACCTGTATTATATTTCACAATTAATAAAAGTTAAACAGTTATCAAACTTAATTGCCGTAACATACCTCCCTCCAAACAAATGAAAAAAAAAATCGTTCCTCTCTTGACTTCAAAATCAATCCACCTTCCTTCAGCCCCTCCATCCTCTCATTTCTATCCTCCTCTCTCTGCATCCACGCGGTCGCCGATCCTCTATTTACCTCTTGGTGCACTCTCAGTCCTAGATTGCACTTACCACACAGTCTGTCGTTACCTCTTTGGTATTTATCGCCTTGCCGCGTATTCATTCTCTTTATTGAAAGGTAAATACCCCAGTTTGTGATTACAATTTGATTATAAATTATAACTTGTTTGGGTGTGTTAACTTTGGTTGTAAATTTATCATGAGAAAATGAGGGATAACCAAAATTTCACCATTTAAATCATTTCTTTCTTTTTCCACATTTACTACTTAACCCTTACTCATTCCTCATTTTCACTACAAATGATGAATAATATTATCACATCATTTTGTAGTGTAAATGAGGAATGAATAAGGGGTCAAACAGGAAATAAAGGAAAATAAATGAAAGATTTAAAGGATGAAAATTTATTTCTCATGATAAATTTACAACCAAAGAAAACGCACCTTAAAGAATATCAATTTAATTATCGTCACATATCTCTTCATATTATTACAAAATTTTCACTATGTTTCTCTCTTTATTTCTACTAATCTGCGCTCACGTAAGTGTGCCTCATATATTTGTATAACTTCATAGGAACATGATTTTCATTTTTATTGACAAGCCTTAGGAACATGAATTTGCAATAAATTATTAAAAATGAGTCGTTATCTTCTATTTTGTTTATAACAATTAAATATTTATAGTGGAATATGCATATTTGCAAAGAATGTTGTTTTTATTTACTACTACTAAATTTTAAATGTGTTTTTAATGATTCGTAATTGGTGGGTAGGTCGTATTCAGTCCTAATATAGCTCTATATTCATTCAGCTCCGCTATTTTGTATTTATTGAAAACATTTTCCGAAAAGCGAGGAGACTTTAATTTGCATTCAACGTCGGATTCCTCAACATTCCATACTCTTTTCCACTGCTGCAATTCAATTCAATTCAATATTTCCAATCCTCTGATCTCTTCGCAAAATACGTCCACATTCAATTCTACAATCCCCAAATTCCTTCCTTCTCTTTTAATAATCCTTCTTCTCAATTTCCACGGTAATTTCATTCCCTTCTGCTTCTTCAAGGTTTCCTGCATCTTTACTATCGATTATGTTCATCCTGCTTCTAAGCTTTCTGCATCTCTCAATCATGTTGGGGAAGAATGAATGCGGCTTCTCTCTCTCGATGTTTGCCCTACTTGGTCGAGATATGAAACCGTTTTTTTTTTTCTAATCGAAATTGAGCATAAGTTTCAACTTAGTTTTTTGTAATATGTAGATCTTGGTTGGCGTTTGCTTTGCAGGGAAAAACGCAGTAGCTATGGGGGCTAACTTAATCTTCTTTTATCACAAATTCATGAATTTTTTTGTTTGCTCGTGTATGATTAATGTTGTTACTTAGTATAACGCATAGTGTACCGGAAGCCTTGTTGAGATCTTTCTCATTTGCGAAATTTCTCTATCAAATAGTTGAAAATATAGGATCCTAAATGGAGCCCTTAAAGTTGAGATATTGTTCTGATCCATTCTTCAAGATTTGGAATCTAATTTTCTCTCTATCTTAACAGGATAAAGGAGTATTTTTTCTAATGTCTACTGTGGGAAACTCAACTAATATTTTCTGGCACGAATGCCCTGTCGGGAAGGCTGACAGGCAAAAAATGCTTAATCAACAGGGATGCATTGTATGGATTACCGGTTTGAGTGGATCAGGTTAGTATTTGCAGATCATTCCTACTTTTCGTTGTGTTATTGTATATGATCCATCCAGTAGTCTGCTTTAGTTCTCTAGGCATTCATGCCTTGAGTCTATACATGTCGAATATGCACAGCATCTTATCTCTTGTGTGTTATTGCAGTTCATCCTTTTGTCATCACCACTTTTTAGATGATGGGATCATCATATATGGGAGCCAATTTAGTTTTTATTTGGAACATCAAGCTCATAGAAACAGCTGCAAAATTGTGGTCTTGTTGTCGTATTAACAAGACCACCCTTTTAATCGATCTTCAGTTCTTTGTCTTTTGTCAATGCTCTTTGATCATCTCTGCAGGTAAAAGCACCCTAGCATGCTCACTGGGTAGAACATTGCACTCTCGGGGGAAACTTTCATATGTTCTTGATGGGGATAACCTTAGGCATGGTCTAAACAAAAATCTAGGTTTTTCACCAGAGGACCGGACTGAAAATATACGCAGGGTTGGTAAGTAAACAGTCACTTGAAATTGAAAAGTATATGTCTTGTTTTTTTTTTTTTGGTCTTTTGTTGGACTGCATACAAATTAGTTGTTCTATCTTTTTTCATCTAAGATTTCCTGCTCTTGTTTAGGTAATCCATGTTGTAAAATTAAAAATCCTGCTCCTCTTTAGGTAATTTATGTTGTAATAATAAAACAGAAAAGCTTCGTTAATTTGGTATGTTCAGGTGTACACACCGTATAAAAATACTTGAAATTATTTTGTTCCACTGCATAGAGTGCCAAATACATACACTCGTCCACCTTGTTGTAGACAACTATCTCATAGCCATTACTTTGTGAAGAGAACTAGTTATAATGACAATATGAGGGCATCGATTTGTTCTCTTGTGTTTAACATGAGGTTAAGGTGCTGGATGGCTGGCTTGACAAGTTATGATTGCTTCTTTTCTAGCATTAGTCTGACCGCAAAATCTGCTGCATTCTCATAAAGCTGACCGTGGCCATAGTGAATGTGATGTATGCCATATTAAACATAGTGAGAAAACATTATCTTTACTATGAACTACTCACTCCTGCACAAGGTTAATCTGCTTGATTGGTTTTACACAACAATAAATCATGCTTGTTTTTGTCTCTAGGGGAAGTTGCGAAGCTCTTTGCTGATGCTGGGTTAATCTGCATTGCTAGCTTGATATCTCCTTATTGTAAAGACCGTGATGCTTGTCGTGCATTATTGCCTGAACAATTTATCGAGGCAAGGCTTTGTTATGATAGTTTGTTCTCAAAGATCATGTGTTTCTATGTACAGGATAACTGACAGATGTAATCTATCTAAAATGCAAATTTATAGGTTTTTCTAAACATGCCTTTAGAATTGTGTGAAGGAAGGGATCCCAAAGGTCTTTACAAACTTGCACGAGCTGGGAAGATCAAAGGTGCATATTTATGTGTCATTCGGAGTTGTTTTCTGGACTGTTTCCCCCCTATAAATGTTTGAAAATGAAGTTAAAGAAATATCAAGGTCAAGAAAGTCTCGTTCTTGAAGTTGTCGTTTTGCAATTTGAAAGTTGATCAGTGTTTTGAAGGGAGTGTACAATGTTGTAGGGTTTACAGGAATAGATGATCCGTATGAACCACCTTTGAATTGTGAGGTTTGTACTTTGGCCTACCCATAAATCATATCAGCCCTCCTCTTGTTGGCCTACTGTGACTGAAATATTGTTGTGATGTTTGTGCAGATTGAGATAACCCAAAAGGATGGAATGTGCCCGACTCCGAGTGAGATGGCTGGGCAGGTGGTCTCATACTTGGAAGACAAAGGATATCTTGAAGCTCCAGTGAGCATGAAAATTGTTGAATGACACGCTGATTGATGTTTAGGTTAGATGATCACTGTGATATTATAGATTGATTGCCATACGATAAAAGTATCTATTAGAATGTGACCATAGGAGGAGGAGGAGGTCTAGGGCAAACCTTGCTCTTTTTTTCTTTTTTCTTTTTTTTTTAAGATTACTCTACACGGAACTCTGCCCAAAAAATTTGTGTTCTATAGTATTTTTATGAATATAAATATAGAGTGTGGCATGAATTTTAGTTGGTTATTTTGGGAAGAATATCTGGGAATGTTTTGATTGATAAATTGTAGGATGGTAGGTCCTAGAAAACGTTTTTGGTATTTGTTTGTCATCTCATTAATGTGGGAATGTTGGTTCATCAAACATGCCGCAACAGGTAACAGAAGGCTGCAGTTGAGATATGCTGAATCCTTATTTACTTTTCATTGTTGAAAAAACTAGAAGGGATCATTGCCCAGACCAGCCATGGAAAAGAGCAGCAGTGATCAATGGTTTCGACGACGGCTACTTTCACTATTGATTCTTGACAGATCTGTTGGGATTGGGATTTCTGTAGCCTAACCTCTTTCACTTCCTCTTTTATCTTTTTGTTTCGTATTGAGCCTTTGCTTTCATCTATGGCGTCTAATGCTTGTATTAACTTCAATTTTTTTGAGGAACACGGAGATTTTTTTTTTGCTAGTAATTCTGTGTTTTAGCATTTTAGACCAGAGTGTCAACAGTTGTTTCATCTCTCCTAATAAGAATGATCTCTTTTAGTATTCACAGATACCCCTTAATTATTATTTTTATATTAGTAAATTACACCTCAACTCAAGCTACATAATTTTTTCCCGACAAAACTAAAGCTACATAATTATGCACGATTTCTTAGAAAAAAGAAAAGTATTTTGATATCTCAATAATTTGTGTGAGATGGATGCTTCTGGGTTAGTCTTCTAGAGTGAACAAGTATTATGCTTTTCTATTATATAAAAATATTAAATTTCCCCCTTTAATTTGTACTCGTATTAGGAGCGTGCATTCGATTTTTTATTTGATTTTTTTCAAATTATCCTTAAGAAATTATTTTAGGAAGAGTTAACCAACTGTAAATAAAAATTTAAACTTTTGACATATTAAAACACCTTGACCAAGAAAATATTCAAATTATAAGTATTTAAAATTCATTTGAAATAAAAACTTCGGTCAAATTTGATCCCAGCTACTATCTTCGAAATCCAAATTTCGGCCAAAATTATAATGCTAGGACAACAACTTTCAAGACATTATTCTTACATTTTGACGATTAAAACTTAAAGATACAGATACTCCCTCCGTCCCACGGATCTTGACACGTTTTTTTTTTTATCGTCCCACAAATCTTGACACGTTTTCATTTTGGGTAATAATTATTACATTCTCTCTCCTACTTTATCACTTTTATTACTCTCTCTCTCTCTCTCTCCTACTTTATCACTTTTATTACATTCTCTCTCCTACTTTATCATTTTTATATTTTATTAACTACACACTTAAAACATTAATCTACAATTCCTTAATTCCCGTGCCGAATCCAAACGTGTCAAGATTCGTGGGACGGAGGGAGTATTACTCGAAACTATTGTTGATAGTGTTGTGTCTAAAAGTATTAGCTCTAACACAAAGCTAAAAGAACGCAAATATTTACGTGGTTTGATCGTAAAGATCTACATCCACATAGGATTGGTCGAGATAATTTACTATTTGTAGTTGAAGTTTACACTTACAAGGTTGTGTTTTGAATAATGAATATATGCTCATATTTATAGGCTAAAATATTTAAAAAATTAGTAGAAATATGATTCATTTTATACTTATAATAGAGTTATAATTCTTCATATTTATCCATATATTTGTGATTATCTCCTTCTTTATCGGGTATTTGATAGTTTTCAAGATAGCTTCAAATCTCGAAAAATCAGAGCTGCTATGCTATCAACATCGATGTTATCGTTGAATTTGCTATAATATTTCGATTTTCAAAGAATGCATATTTTTGTTCTCATGAGATAATGAAAATTTGGACGATCCATATGCATTTCACGCGGATTACGCGTGTTTGTGGTCGGCATTACACATGTTTTTATAATTTATTTATCATTAAACATAATATTGAAGGGGACGAGTTCCTACATAGTATAAATTGTTAATTTTTTGAATTTATGTTAACAGTGCGCATTTTATGAGTGAAGATTAGAAACTAATAAATTTATTTAATTTACTTTACGCATATTTACGTTTAATACTATATATTTATGTTCAACAATATGCAATTTTTTTGTGTTTAATAAATGTAAAAGATGCATTTGTAACATGAGTTTTATCTTATGGAAAATCTCAATCATAAGAAAAATAAAATCAAGAGATGAAATTTAACATTTCTTCTGTCCCATTGATAATACATAGCTTACTTTTTATTTTCATTTGTCCCATTAATAATTAATGACCTAGTTTTAAAATATAATAATTATGACATCTAATTCTCTTCAATTTTTATGCACAACTTACTTTATATTCTGAACAAGAGGTCTTCTCCTTACAAATCACCATTAATTACTTCACAGTTTAAATATTTTTTTAAAAAAAATTTGTGTCTAAAATAAAAGATTATTATTGTTGGGACACAAAAAGATATATCTAACCTCCTGATTTTGATGATACCAAAACTATTAAAAAGCTTCTATAGATTGATATTCTCTTTATAGACTTAAGTGTTTTAGTCCTCTCTAATTTAGACTGAAGCGGCAAAGACTGAAGACCAGTGTCTGAAGACACCAGACTGAAGAATGAAGGTTGTTAACTAAAGCAGAAGACTGAAGATACATGTTCAGCAGAGCCGACTGAAGGAAAGACACTGAAGTCTAATTGATAATACTCGGACTGATACTTTAGAAGCATCAGTAGGACAGAATCATTAAATGCTGAAGATAGGAGATCGTCCATCCTGACACAAAGCCTCGCCTGCTGTGTCACATCGGCTTACAACACCATCTCCAAGAAAGAAGACTTTACTTCTTTCAGACTCATGGGGATCAGAAACTTGAAGACTTGAGCCTAAATTCAAAGTTGTCTCACAACGACAAAATTCTGAAGACAATCTTCACCAACGGATCTATTCAAGACTTTGCCTATAAATAGGCTCAACGTTCAAGTTCAATCTTCACTGATTCAAGCACCTACTAAACCTCTGCCAAATCCGCAAGTCAGTTTACTCATACTTATCCATAGTTTAAATCGAAGAAGATAATACACTAAGCCAAAAATCAGTTATCTGATTATATATATTCTCTTAGAACCTCTAGGTAAATGTCAATTATAGAGAGGATGTTCTCTGTGATTTAGTCGGTAGTTTAAACCCATTTTCAACCGAGCGAAAAGAGTGTTTGACAAATAGAGTTATAGACGGTTGTCTAAACTCGAAGAGTTTTCAGCCCCCACAAGCAAGACAAGTGAAGTTTTAGCCTATCTTCAGTTGTAAGGTTTGTTGTACACCCGTAAGCACAAGCCTAGTGGTTGTCAATCTAACCAATTGACCGTGGATGTAGGATATTGATCCGAACCATGTAAAATTCTCTGTGTTTTTAATCGTTTTCAGTTGTTACTTTTCCTTTTATGGGCTAAATCATTATTTCAACTGAAACTAGTATAAGTGAAAAGAGAATTCTGAAAACTGACAACCTAACCTTCAAAAGGGCTATTTTGTAAAAGATTATTTTTCCGCTGCGAGTGTTATTGATTGAACTGACAAATCTTTGATTTGTCCGTGAGATTCATAATACGTATCTGCTTCCACTAACGCTAGACTGAAGCATAATTTGGATTAATTGTTTATTGATTTGCTTCTTGAACTAAACCATTTTCAAACTCAGTCTAGTGCTCACTCTCAAACTTGAAACCCCTTGACTGAAGTTTTGTGTTGTCTTATTCTTAGTATCAGTCAAGATAACTTCAGTTTATGAAAGTGAGTTTTTCAAAAAAAAAACTTTAAAAGTTTCAAAAGTCAAAATTAGCCATCTGGTATATTCTCTCCCCCCATACACCAGTTACGTAATCCTCATAGACCCAACAATTATTAATGTGACGGAAAAAAAATATTATACAATATCTAAAGTTGTGGGTAATATATGATTTCTTGTTATTATATATAGAAATGTCAATCCAGTCCGAAACTTGTGGGCTAATCCAATTAATCCGTTTACCCGCCCATCCGAGAGGGACTTGTTGTATATATTAATATTGTGTATGAATGGAGTTTTTAAACATAATCGACGCGCTGTGAAGAGGTCCCACGTGATGGGAGGGTAGTGCCCACATACAACTTAGACTTACATCTCGCCTTGCTACTAAACCCACCTGCTCCTTTGGTTTAGTATTCAATGTGGATCGTTATTATTTTGTCTTATTCAGAAATAATTTTCTAGTAAACTATAATAGTAATAAATTTTGCACCGCTAAACAAGTACACGACGTTATTCAAATAAAATCTTGGTGTTTTTTTCATAATTATTCCAGAATATAGAATTAATGTACCCCACTTGTGATCCAACAGGCCCACCGGATTTCTTGACGTCATTTTTGCCTTTAATTAATTAATTACTTATTCATATTCTTGTTTATGCTTTTAAATAATTAAACCCACCACTGATATGTAGTAGTAGAACTAAACTCTTACTACTTCAGAAGGAAGAAGAAAGAATAAAAACCATCGATTTCAAAACATAAGTTGAAATCAGATCACAACTCTCCTTATCAATTAAATATGTTCCCTAATTTTTTTATTTTTTATTTTTGGAATCTTTAATATTTTTATGTATAAATTAAACATGTTCCCTTACTTTTTCCTTAGGAAACCTTAAAAATTTATTTAATTCGAAATAAATCAACAATAAGAGTAATTTATTCAAACGGAATCAATGCAGACCCACGATAAAAATAAGATATGTATATTGGTATATAATTAAGTGGATTTGGGCAGAATTAAAAATTTGACAATAATTTATTTTATATGGACATCGAAATTTTATTGCTTAACATTTTAATCGATAAGTAAAATATTGTATTTTTTATATAACACAAGACGATGTCGTTTTCTTCTTCTAAAATCACGCTCTTTGAACCCCTACTACTCGCAATATAACATCAAAGATAAAGAAAACGACGTCATTTTTGTGTTATAAAAAATACATAATTTTAATTATAGACTAAAAGTAAAATGTCACGTAATGAAATTTTGGCATCTACATGTATTAACTAACCAAAAGATAGTGTTGGTTAAAAATCAATATTTGAGTATATTTCGTGTATTTACATGCACTTAACCCCAGCCTTTTCTATATTGTAATTGAGCTAGTATTTATTTTATATATATAAAAAAATATAAAAATATTTATGTGCAAATTAATGCTAGTTATACTATACGGGTGTGTGTTTGCTTTAAAATATAAGGAATGGGTCATCTCCATTTATCGCTTTATACCTCGTCTGTTTTGGCCTCGTTTGTTTTAAAATTGAAAGAAAAAAATTTCAACTGGTTTGGTTAATCACATGAGTACTTTATTATTATTATTATTATTATTATTATTATTAGAGCCGTTGTCTTTCAACGTTGATGTTGCCAATAAACTAATTCATGTTGACTTATGCAGGCATGCATGTATTCTACCTGTCTTTGGTTAATTTGAATACATTTCATGCAGATTTTTAATATTATATTTTTCCCCTTTTTTACATATTTTTTGTAAATGGGGAATCCAATCCATCCCCTTGTCAATACTTATTTGTCTTTATTTATTCCATTTGTGGAAAAGATGATAACTATCTTGTCTCAACTGATCGATTTATTTGACATTAATGAATTCAAATTTCAAATAAATTGTATTTCAGCAAACAAAATTGAAAAACTATCGAACAAATCAGTAATTATGGCCTATTTTGCAATTTATATTATTATTTGGTAAGAACATTTCACCTAATTTAATTAATAGGACCATCTCATAATTTGCTATTATGATTTTAAAAACATTCAACAGTACTCTTGTTAGAAAAGTGAGTCAATATTCTTGAGGCCAAAATTAAGCATTAAGTGTGAATTTTACAGACATTTCTATAGGTTTGACTCTATAATATCTAAGTGTGGTTTGCAAACTAGTGTATTTTCCAAGTGTCTGATTTATCATCTTGTATGGTCTACTGAATATTGCACAAAAATATGAATTTATTCAATGCGCAACACCACGACAGTCCCATGAAATAAAGAAATTAAAAAGAGAAGAAAAAAAAATATTGTAGAGTTTTAAAAAATACTGTGATCATGAATTAAACAAAATGTGTGAATTATACTATATTATAATCGCATTAGTTGAGTACTTATGATCTTGCATTTGGAATCTACTGTTGTTGACAACATCAAAACGTGAAGATTTATGGCAAAAATAAAGAAATCATACCCTGCACGAAAAGGTCAGAAAAACAACGGTAATTAAGCTAATCTAATTATTCAAGTTTCTGTCTCTTTCTTGAAATCTCCCTTCTCTTACCAAGTAAATCATTGATATGTCATAAGACCCACTTTATTATTTCAAATATCTGGGATTTAGGTTAAATTAATGTTCAAGATAAAATACTAAACGGGAATGCTAATTAAGATTATCCAAAATATAGGGTACGAATGTGGTAACCTAAATTATTTATTTATCCCTTTAATGTTCTATATATTAATTATGATGAAATTATTGGACGAAGGTGTTTCCCAATAAGTAATACTAGTAACTGATATCGTTGCCTCACCACATATAACATATATATTGTAACTGTTCTATAATAAACGCAATCATTGACAATTCTGTAGTGGGAAAGAAAAAGAATATTTGTCATAATCGAATTATAACTTTAGTTTCCGCCTAAGATCTTGATCTTATTTGCAACCGAATATTTTTTTAATAATTGTTCCTTCTGTTTTTCGGGCAAAATATTTTCGAACACGTCAAAGGTTACTTAATTAATACTCTTTTGGTCTTGGTACAAATGTTCCATTATTTTTAGGCACATAGATTAAAGAATGTGTAATTAATAGATAAAATGAGTTGGTGGAGAGAGAAAAATATTTGTAAAATTTGTAAAAGTAAATATATAAAGAGAGAGTAAGTGGTGGGCTCCTTAATTAATTAATCTTCTAATTATTTGTCAAAAAAAAATGAGCCATTTGTAATGAAATATCTCATTATAAAAGTGGGACATTTATAATAAGACAGAAGGAGTACTATATTACTCTCTCTGTCCCACTAAATATGATTTCTTACTTTTGGCCACAGTTATAAAAAAGAAAAATAATTAAAGGATAAAAATAATAAATAGTGATGGAACTACAATTTTTTATGTGAGAGAGTAGTTTTTTTTTTTTAGAATGAACCATTATTAATGTGAAATATCACAAAGGAAAGTGAATCATTATTAATGAGACAGGGGGCATGTGACATAATCCTTAGAAGTTAGTACTCCCTCCGTCCCATGAATCTTGACACGTTAGGTTTCGGCACGAGAATTAAGGAATTGTAGATTAATGTTTTAAGTGTGTAGGTAATAAGTGATAGAATAGGAGAGAGAATGTGATAAAAGTAGGAGAGAGAAAGTAATAATTGTTACTCCCTCCGTCCATGAAAGAACTTCCTAGGAGGGAGTGGCACGGGTTTTAAGAAAAAATATTGTTGAGCGTATTGAGAGTGGATAAAAGGTAGTTGAGTGTATTGGGAGTGATGAAAAAGTGTTATAATTGATATTGGGAGTTGTGAAAAGTGAAAAGTAAGAGGATTATAAGTGGTGGGGTATAGTCCAAAAATAGGTAGAAAATTCTTTTGTGGACGTCCCAAAAAAGAAAGATAGGAAGTTTTTTCGTGGACGGAGGGAGTACTATATTTAAAAAGGTATCAAGATTCGTAGAACGATCCAAAAATAAATATGTGTCAGGATTTGTAGGATTTGGGGGGGGGGGGGGGGTTGAGAGAATAGTTACTAACAAATACCGAAAATAGCTCTCATTTTGTTGCGGATTATTAGCCCAACTGTTTGGACCAATGACTTTCCAACTTTCTTTAATAAAATACACAATTTCGATAGTTGTGGTGTACCAACTTCAAATGTTGGATATTTACGCTTAAATGACTTGAAATAGTTTGACATACTTTTATACGTCGAGTAAATAGGGGTATTTTCTTTTAGTAGCTGCGGAAAAAACAGCCTTAATTTGAGTTTCACTACTTTCTAATTAAGGGTGATGGTTTTTGACATTTTTACTCTTTTTTCATATGACTTGTATATCACCTCATTTAAGTTAAATCAGAATATCTTCCATTTGCACTAACTTGGACATTGACACCTTGGCCATTCTAGATCACAAGAACGTGCATAATAAATTAGCAAAGTATTATAGTACATATATTATCTCATTTGAGGGTTGGCCAAAAAAAAGTTTGTAAGCGTTTTGGACAAAATAGATACGAAAAAATTGCATGCTCATCACATGATCCATTAATTGACGGTGTTAATCTATGCTTAAAAGTCTTATCTCATTACTGTTTTTTTTACACAATAACCTAAATGGTGAAAGATGATTTTAGGTCCAAACAAAAGAAAACCTTTTTTCGATTTGTTTTCTTTTCTTTTCTTTTTTATCCACCAAAAGCAAAAAAAAAAGTTAAAAAATTAATAACTTGTCTACATTCGTAAAGGCGTTTTCTTTCAACATTTTTCATTAATATATCATGCAATTATTATAATCTTGATAGTTGTAATAGTTGAGAGGCTAGGATGGAGTAAGACTAATACAAATCTTGAGATGTTGCAGTTGTAAAGTAATAAGTAGTAAATAATGCAAAATCACAAGAGTTGGGGATTCGTTGTCGAATTTCTAAAGGAGGACGAATCTTTAAGCAAAGAAAATGAAGCCAAAACCCCTCATTATACGGCTAATCATAAGAAAGCCATTCAGTTGATTGTTTATTTACAATTAAGAAAGCCAGTTATTATTTATTATATTAGAAAGAAAGAAGGAAAAAAAAAACATTATTTGTGGAACCACTATTTGTATAGTATAATTGAATGGGAAACCCCCTGCACCTAATCTTATTGTATTTTTTGGCACATTTCTCCAGCTGTCATTTGGTGAACTCTGTACATAAATGGACAAAAGGCCTCTTAATAATAGAATGAATTGGCACAGCCACAGTTTTGGTTAGCAATCTAATTTAAGGTCTAATCTCCATTTCTTGATAATTGTCATATTCTACTCGCCTAATTGATTATTAGTTAAACCAACAGCGGTGCTTCTTAGCGAGCTTATGAATTACTATGATTTAGGAGTTAAGTTTTTTCTTTCTTTCTTAGTTTTTTATTAATTGATTGAAATTTGTATCTTGATCTCACACCCTTGCAAAATAGGAGAAATAATATTGAACTGTAATGCTTGAGGTTATATAGGAATTAATTAAGTCAAAGATTAATAATGTCTAAGAGACAAACCCACGCACACACACGTACAACATATAAGGGAATTTACAAGGCGATGCCCAAATTGTCAATTGTTTTGAAATATTATCCTCTATTATTTTTCTTGTGACAATCGAGAGGTGACTTGAGACACTGAACATTCACATGGAGAATAATATGAATATGCATGCATGTGTGCGGTAAAACGACGTCGTGTTGTTATTGAAATATTGATGAAAAGGAAGTAAAAATTTACGGAGAAACACTTCCTCATTTGGGTTTGGGTCCTTCATGATCAATACTACTACATAATTAACTTTACATCCTAATTCACAGAAATCAACTGCAAATAGAAGTTAAATTTCTCTAGGCGAAAGAATACTGAGAGTCGTGTTGCAAAAGGAAGGGATAATTGGAAAAAAAATGCATTATTATGGTTAAATAACCAAAAGTTGTGTATATGGATCAAAACGATAAAAGAAAAGAATAATAATAACGTAAAAAGTAAAAAGAGGATACTAAATTACAATAGATGATTCAAATGGGGTATATAAAGGAAAAATAGACAATTACATTTCACAAAGAAGGCGTGGCAATAATTAGATGCATAATTAGCCACTTTCACAAAATCATAAAGAGTTAATGTGGTGGACCTTTCAGTTAGGTAACATAGGTAAATTGATTTAGATATCGAGAAATTGCGAGTCTAGTTAGTTCTGTCAGATTTCAATAATATACATATTGATTTCCATTGGGATTTGATATTGTATTAGTATCTCATAACTTGTTACCATCTGATACAATTTTTAATTGTCTTTGATTATTGTAATTTGCTTTGTCTTTTTACTATAAACTGACATATTAGGACTATTATTAGACTTTATATTGTTATAAAAGTAAAAAAGAAAAGAAATGGTGGTTAGATAAAAACTTAATTTAGCCATTGCGTTTTCCTCTCCTATAGGAAAAGTGCATTTTCATTTTCTTTTCTTTTTATGGGTATGAATTATTAGGTTTTGTACAATTGAGGTTTCAAACTTTTATTGTACCGACTTCTTAAATTTTGAGTCATTTGTTATGCAACACCAACATTATTCTTAAACTCTTGCAAATAAATATAATTATTTTACTTTTATAATTGAGATTTCCTCAATTTTTTTAATACAAACATCAATGTGAACTAAAATACATAAGTAATCTCTCGGATTTTTAATAAAATCGTTATTTAAATAAGAAAGATAACATGGGCATCAAGTTTGACTAAAATTGCAAAATTTTACGGTCCAAACTCACTTTTGAGTTCAGTTAGAAAAGGAACGACATCATTTTATTTTAAGTTAGTCCATTTCTAATCGATTTTAATCTACATTTGTTTATATCGTCTTTGTGATCGCTAAAAAATGGGGAAATCTCAATTACAAAATTAATTTGTTAAAGTTTGGAATGACATCGAAATTGCAAAATGAATATAAATCCATGATTTAAGCTTTTATTTGTACGCTCATCAGTGCGATGCTCGACGAATATTGAAATTAAATGACATTTTTAAATAAATACAAATAAGTTTTAAAAATAAAATAAAATAATTCATACAAATTACTCAATAAATCCGAATTAAAAAATGCAAAATTTCAACTCTGTATAAAGTGTAATGATAATTATAATTATTAAATAATTTAAATCATTTGATAATGAAAATTAACATTATACATTATTATTGTAGAGAATTACATGTTACAATAAATAAATATTTTTGTACACAAACATGTTGTAAAATTTTAATGAAGAGAGAGAAAATAATTTTTTTTAAAGCCTACAATTTATTCATTTTAAATTTATTTTTTTATGATTTTTATATCATATTAAATATTTTGTCACTAATTTATATTTAAGACGCATATTAAATATTTCTTCATAAATTAAATTTGACGATGTTTAGAAAAGAATTAAATTATATATAAAAAATAGAGATAAAAATAGTAAAAGAATTGGTGAGAAAAGAGAGAGAAACAATAAAGAAAAAATAAATAAATGAAGGAAAAGAATTCCTCTTTTATATATATTATATAGATTTTACAATTTTTTGAGGAGATTTATAGCAACCTTTAGCGCATCTGATCAGTATGAGTCATGAGTCATTACGGTATATCAATGCAACCATGTCATAATAGATTAATAGTTAACGCACGAATCACACTTACCAAAAATTGTTGTTAGGAAATATGTCCAAGAAAAAACAAATATCAAAGCAAACTTTTATAATGGCCCTCTCCAAACAATTCTTATTACCATTTAACCCTAAATTTGTGTTATGGAGTATATGACTTGGTTAATCTCTCTCTCTCTCTATATATATATATATAAATATACTAATATATATGAGAAAGTTTTATGAAAATACAAATATTTTTAGAAAAAGGAGACCAAAATGTATACAGGATTCGAATTCCAAAAACCCAAAATGTTCAACAAAATTATTAGTATGTTCAACCGCATTTACTGATATGTTCAATGTTTCTCCATTTTCTACTTATATTTGTTTCTATGGATATTAATCATATATATCTATATATATATATATATATATATATATATATATCTATATATATAATCATATATATATATATATATATAATTATTTTATTTTACCACATTATCCCTACCCCAATTAATTAATTAACTCTAGCTAGCTCGTTTATCTCCTGGCCAACCAAAACAAAGAGATGAAAGTGGGCGAAAAAACAGAATAGAAGGCGGAAGAAAAGTTAATGGGCGCGGAGGGGTTGGTGGTGGGTGATGACTGCTGAGTTCACATTATATTTATTTTATGCAAATGGGAGTAGTTCAACTTTGGAATATTTTTCACCCCCTAGCTCACCGATATTTGTGTTTGCGCACTTTTTATTGGGATAATTACTAAAAATAATCAAATCCCGCTTCAATATAATATTATATATAAAATAAATCAACAGTTATGATCCATTCTACAATTTCAACCCCATTTTTAAAAGTTAGTAATTAAATACACAATTTATATTTATTTATTTATTGCAATTAAAACCCATACTCCATTTGTGGTCACCGCAAAATCAGATATTGTGTGGAAATAAGCAATTAATTTTCTATTTGTTCACGAATATTGCAATTAAAAATATTGTTAGAAATCGCACATCACCAAAGTTGACTGAAGTTGCCCTACCGTATGGTTAATATTTTTGCTCTCTCGCCAATAGTTGAATTGTTCCGATAAATTATTTAAGGTATTTTTCTATTTTGGAAAATTAGATATAATTAGTTTCATAATATCATATTTGAATTTGATTAAATGGATACATCCCAATGTTCAATCTCAAACAACACCACATCGAATTATTAGTCCTGTATAAATTTTGGCCTCCTCCTGTAACAAAATATATCTCAAATAATGTTGAACCATTCAATCTCGAAAAGTCTCAAACCAATTTAATATCGAATAACCAAATGCTTCCTAAATAAATAAAAGACCATAAGTTAAATCAAAAAAATTGACTCAAATTGTGCAACACAAATTCTTCATGGCTTCTAATAGCTGCATCGACAAGGGATGCCAGATGTGTAGCGCTATGATGCTTGTTCCCGTGTCACTACAAATTTTCAAGGGAGGTGGTTGGAGTAGCAACAATTCTCCAACCGATATAAAGGTGAGGAATAAGAGTTAGAGCTGTAAATAAACAAAGTTACTAGCAAACTATCAAGTTTCGATTCGAAAAAAACTTGTTTAGAACTTGATTCGATAGTAAACGATTCGAGCTCGAGCATGTTAACACTCGACTCATTGAGCACGCGAATATATTCAGATTCGATTGTTCGGGAATATGCTCACAAACCTTCTATCGAGCCTATAATTGAGTTAGTGCATGAGCATTAAATGAGTTCGAGCTCAAGTAACGTATTAATTAAGATCAAAGCATATTTTGAACATTTATCAAGCTTTTCGTAAGTTCTTAACAAGCTCGAACATTATATATACGAACATCTAATGAGTCGAGCTCGAATTCAACATTATCAAGTAACACACAAGTCGAGCTCTATAAGTAGCCGACGAGCCAAATTTGAACATCCGAATATCAAAAGAGTCTAGCTCGAGCCTGCTTGTATTTGATTGGACTCAACTCATTTACAGTCCTGATAAGAGCTTGATCTCCATTCATCTCCCCTGGCTGAAAGAAAGAAGAAGAAAAAAAAAACTTAGAAGTTGCATTTGAAATGAGTAAACTTGTTTCGTTTATTAATTATCACATGATCTTTTAAAATTAAATGTTTTTTAGGAGATTTTTTGTGCGGGCGTTTGTATAGTACTAATCAGTCACATACTCTGATAACACATTTACAAGTATTTTATTAGAGGGTGTTCGGTTTCGCGGATAAGATATACTTCCTCTGTCCCTCAAAAGTTTGCCCCAAAAAGAGCGGCACGAGTTTTAATAAAAGTCGGTAAAAAGTTATTTGATGTTGGGGTCATGTACAAAAATAGTGTTTAAAGGGTTGTAATTGTAAAGTTAATAGTGTGGCCATGTACAAAAATAGAAAGTAAGGAGATTGAGACAAACTTTTGGGGGATACCCAAAAAAGGAAACTGAGGCAAACTTTTTGGGAACGGAGTGAGTATAAGATTTATATGATTGAAGAGTGCTTAAATAATACACCAAATTCGATTAGAGTGTGGATCAAGTTATTCATTACGAGCTCAATCATGCAAACCAAATACTTGATTAAGCTATATTACTTTATCAATTATGTCTTATCATTCAAATTAAACGCTTATCTAGAGTATGTGTGAGAGCATCTCCAGCCCTTGGCGCTTAGAGGTGGCACTAATTGGTGGCCCCCACCTTAGCGCCACCCTTCTCCAGTGCATTGGAATTATAAGTGACGCTAAAGTCTTCGTTTCCAAGTAATTCAATTTTTACTCTTCTATTTTAAAATTCAACATTTCATTTAAATTAAACATTCAACATTTCATTAACTAAAATAAACTAAAAATTACATAAATTTAAATCAATCATATGCGCCTCATCACGTCTTGGAGCATGTTATTGTGCACTGTCAATTGAGCCTTCGACATACCTAAAGTGTCTGTGTTGAAAATTTTGTAATCTAGCTCTTCCCTTCATACTTCGGCTTCTCGCAGCCTGGCCTCGACTTCTTTGGCTCACACGTCGGCTTTTTTGGATTTTGCCTCGGCGATGGAACTAGTTTGAATGACATGTTACTTCATGCTCTCGGCGACGTGTTCAAGTGACATATAGTACGTCGACCTTTCCGACAATGATTCCATCTTATTCCATTTTCCTTTGTTGCGTTTTGTCGCTTTCTGGCCTTGGGGCCTCGTTGTGATGCTTGGCTCCGAGGATGTTGAAGTGGTTGCCCCGTCCGAGCCCTTGGACTTCTTCGAGGAATGTACATCCTCGCCCTGAGATGCGAATTTCTGACATTCATGCAAGATATGCCAACATTTGATTTGCTTGAATCTCGCTCCATTGTTGGATTCGTAGATTTCTTGCGTGACTTCAGTGATTTGGTCGTCGCTCATCCCGCTTCCCCAATGGCCTTTCCACTTGTCGTATACAGCCTCCCAAGCTTTAATGTTATTTTGAAACGTTGAAAGTATGATTTTATATGCCTGAGCTCACGAGTAATAGTTCCAGGTGGCCTTCTCGCGTTGTATTTTTTCGTGATGCTACCCCAATATTCGGTAGCCCTTTGACCATCTCCCAATATGGAGTTGTGGGTAACCTCCACCCACAACATGCATATGAGCTCCGACTCGGAGGAGATATAGTCACTGCGGGACCCCTTTGACGCCTTCGGCTTCACTTCGTCGGCAATGGACGGTGGATTCGCCAAGGTGGAAGGTTGCATGTTGGCCTCGACCACTTTAGACGCTTGGGAGAAAGGAGTGAACCCCATCATCAGGTTGGTACTCGAAACACCCGCACCTTGAGAATAATTCTTGAAATATTCGTCGAAATCTTTATCCATGGCTTGAAATTTAGAAGAAATTGAAAGTGTATAGAAAGATGTGTTAATGTGGAAAAAAATGTGAAATAGGTGTAGTTTTTATAGGAAAATGAAGTAATTAAAAAAAAAAGGAAAGAGGTTGCCATCCAACTGCTAAAAGAAAAGAAAAAAAAAATCAAACGTTGAACGGTCATTTTTCAAAAAAAATAAATAAATAATTTTTTAATTTTATTTATAGATTTCACGTGTTTCACTCACCCTTTCTCTTTCACGTCGAGGCACGTTGGCTAGTGCCGCCCTCGAGCCAACCCAGCGCCGTTCACCCCCTGCTTGGTGCCGCTTCGAGTCGGCACCTCCTTTATGGGCTGGAGATGCTCTGAGTATCTTATTAGAATATGTGAGCGATTCGCATCGTGTAAACTTTCGCACATAAAAAATTGTGAATATGTATCTACTTTATCACAAGTTCGCATAAGAAGATTTTAATGATCTGAATGCTCAATGAGTTGCGAAATTAATACGAAGTAAACTTAATTACCTCACATTTGAGGCCTAATACTGAATTACTTGCATTCAAGAGAGGAAGATTCTTTCTTCTCTAAGATGTCCATTTAAGGTCACATGTCACAAATAATTTGTTGAGATTGAACTAAATATATTTCAACATATTCAAATTGTAAGGGTTCTGTGTTTTTGCACATATTCATAAAAAAATTATATTCAAATTAACCCTTGATAATAATGTACCTTTAATGACATAATAATTATCTGGAGATAGTATGTTTTAGAATTGAAAATCACGTTCCTTTAATAATTGATAAAGACATGGATGATGATAGTGAATAATATTGAATTTCAAAATATCGATTAAAATACAAATAATTAAAACCACATAAAATAGGAGGTAGTAGTATCTTTTAGTACAATTCTGGTTCCTGCATTTTCTTGAAAAAAATATCCCACCCATCAATTTTATGATTAATTTCATAAGGGATCTTGAAACCCAACTACCAAAATTTTATGGACATAGCAAAAAACTTGTCATTCTCATATTATTGCAAAGATAAAGACATGTATATTTCATGGTATAATTAAATTAGTCCGAAATCAATATGGGGCCGAATTGAAATAACCACAAAACAACAAGGACCACCCTGCAGAAAAAATCCCAATAAATAATCTATTTTTTGTTATTTATAACTATTTTTGGTTTTCATTCTGTTTACGGTTTCCATTTTCTCTAAATTCCGATTTAGTTACGTAATCGAAACTGATATAAAAATCACAATAAACAAAAGCGGGTCGAGTCCGACACGGAGTCGGTGGAGCAGGAAAAAGCAAACCTCACTGCAGAGAAACAAACAAAACCCTCTTTATCTCTCTCTCTCCCCTTCTCCCTGTCTCCGGCGACTATCCGGCCACATTTTACCGTTATGTAAGATTCCGGCGATTCCACCGCTTTCTTCCACCTTGACGCGTATTGCAAGCTCCCCGCTGCTGTTTGCATCTAAAACCGCTGCTTTCATTGCAAGATAAATTGAGTGATTCGTTTTTCGCGTTTGCATTGTTGGAGCTAGGCGCTGGAAGAGTCTGTACTTTGAGCCATTGTCGTTTATCGGAGTCTCTGCGGTGCTTCGTTTACGGTTCTCTCGGTTTTGTACTGTGTCGGATCTCGATTCCCGGAGGTGAAGAACTGAGCCGAATCTGATTCTATCTTTTGTGTTTTTCTTTTTTTGCTTCGTTCTCGGTGCAGCTTTCTGTCCAATGATTTATGAATAAAGTCATGGACTTTTGGTTTTTATTTTAATTAATGTCCAATTTCTTCTATTAACCTTTTTCTGTTAGCTTATTTTGCTGAATAATTAAAGCTTAAGCTTCGGCTTGCTTTAGCAGTAAATACGTTGTTCCTCGCGTTGATTTTTGCATCCGAGTTTGCCTTTTGACTACATTTGCTATGAGAAGCATATGAATTAGGCTCAAATGTGAGCTGCGAAAAATATCGATCGGTTAAAGTAGAGCAAATTGATCTTCTTAGTTTCATCGCCTTAACAAGAATGCGGCTTATTTTTCGTATTTGAAGTTCCTTTTTTGGTTACATTTTTCTTTTCTTTTCTTTTTGTGTGGGTGGAAAAGTGGAGTTTGTTCACTGATGCAGCCTATTGATGTGAAGTTTAGTGTTAACATTTCGTAGTTTTCTGTTTCAGAGCAATAAGCTTTATTTTGTTTCCTTTATCACCCTCAAATTTGTGCTTCTTTCTCTTTAACATTGCCAATTTGGGTATTCTAGATTTGGTCCTTTCAAGGCAAATCTTTTAATTTCCGTTCGATTTGTTTGCCATTTTTTTTACAATTATACTTTTCTGGGTGATGGGGGGTTTCTCTAACGGCGGTGGTTAATTTTTTTTCTAAAGTTGCTTTTCTGCTTTCAGATTGAAAGCTGCAGATTCCTGAAGTCCTTTCCTTGCTGGATATCTACCTTTTCTTCTGGGTATAGCTTTCTTGCTTTTGAGGTACTGTGATATACAGAGGAATCCGCCTTTTTTCTTATCTAATACTCCATGGTTTAGATATTATTTTTACAGGTATTGAGATGAATGGTACTTCAAACAATCACAAAAGTCGCAACTTTGAAAAGACATATCCAGGATGCTTGGGAAGAATGGTAAACCTGTTCGAGTTGAACATTGGGATATCTGCAGACAGGCTTCTCACTGATAAACCGCACCGAGATGGTGTACACTCGTTCCACTTGAAATTTCTTTTACGTTTTATATTTTCCTTACTGAATTCTAGAGTTCTCATCACTGGATGAATTATTTCTGTTGCAGAATTATCTTTTAAGGGTTTTTTGGCCCCTAAATGTAATTTTCCTGTCACTTTCATTCTGATCGATTGTATGTTTTTGAATCTTACCTAATTATTTTGGAAACGGTTGCTGGGTTTTAAATTTGTTGCTGATATGAATCACAATTTGAGCATCCAATTCTTAGTTGCTCTATTTTGAACATCTAAAATTCTGGGCGATATGCCTTTCTTTAGGGCCTCCCTCAACTTATTTATCTTCTTTCCTAAACGGGCCATTGAAGCTACATTTTTAGTAGCATTTCTTTAGCAGACCATAATGTGATCTTGCTAACTTACATAGTTTCAATTTATTTGCAGGTTCGCCTGTCTCAAGGAGCAGATCAGATGTATCAAGTATGGGCCCTTCCCTTGATCAAATTGAAGAAAAAGTGGTAACTGAACTATCACTGTGTCTGAATTAGAGAACTTTATGGATATTATCCCCATATGTTTTCCAGATTTTGCATGGACGATATATTTTATTCCGGTGTGTGGATTGCAGATTGTATCTGAATATCCAGATACATTTTCAAACAAAAGAACAAATGTGACGCCTGTGAAGATGCTCATTGCGCAAGAGATGTGTAAAGAAGTGGATTCCAGACGTAGTCCACCTAATTTAGTTGCGAAGTTGATGGGGCTTGATTCCCTTCCACAACAGGAACCTGGCTCAGCAACGCAAAGAAACCATTCTAAAGGTCATCCTCGACGTCATTCAGAGATACCTATGAGTAACTGGGAACAACAGAATGGATTTTTTCATTATGTGGAGCCAGATGAATTCAAGGATGTTTATGAAATATGGCAGCAATCAAAAAAACCAACACGTAAGGGAAGATATGATGAAACTACCAAGGACAGAAAGATGGCTTTTGTTCGTCAGAAATTTGTTGAAGCAAAACGCCTGTCTATGGATGAAAAACTTCGCCAATCTAAGCAATTTCAAGACGCGTTAGAAGTTTTGAACTCCAATAAAGACTTATTTCTTAAGTGTCTGCAGGAACCAAATTCCGCGTTTTCACAGCAACTTTACAATCTGCAGTCCATCCCTCCTCCGCCCGAGACAAAGCGTATCACTGTTCTTAGACCTTCAAAGATGGCTGGGAGTCTTGATGCTGCTGGAGCTGGGAATAGAGAAGAAAAACAAATGGAAAAGTGTGCCTTTGTTCAGCTGAATGGCTTGGAAAAAGGCCATCTGGAAAATTCCCCTTCTGCAAGTTGGAAGAATTATGAAAATCCTACTCAACCGACTCGAATAGTTGTTCTGAAACCAAGCCTGGGAAAAATACTTGATGATAAGGCTGTGGGCTCTCCACAATCCCAGTCAGCAAGGGTACATGGTGAAGAGTTTTTCGGGGACGAAGAAGACAATGAAAATCAAGAATCGAGAGAAGTTGCAAAAGCAATTACCCAGCAAATGCGTGAAAAACTTGGTAGGCACCACAGAGATGAAACCTTGATTTCGTCAGTGTTTTCTAATGGCTACGTCGCTGATGAAAGTTCATTCAATAGATCAGAAATTGAGTATCCAGCTGGTAATCTCAGTGATTCAGAAGCTGTGTCACCTGTATCTAGGCACTCTTGGGATTATGTCAATAGGCTTGGCAGTCCATATTCATCGTCCTCTTTTAGTAGAGCATCTTATTCTCCAGAGTCGTCAGTTTGCAGAGAAGCAAAGAAACGTCTTTCTGAAAGGTGGGCCATGATGGCATCTAGTGGGAGCTGTCAAGAACAAAGACATGTTCGGAGAAGCTCCAGTACATTGGGTGAAATGCTTGCTCTTTCGGAGACAAAGAAGGTATCTTCACCTGGGGAAGAAGGCAGTTCCAATCAAGAATCCAAGGATGTAAATTCTCTCTTATTCAGTGAACAGAGGACAAACAGAAATGTGGATAGTTCAACGATAAATCTCACGAGGTCAAAGTCTCTGCCTGTATCATCTAATAAGTTAGGAACTGGGCTACATGCTGATGTTTCAGTTTCTCAGAAGGATAAAATAGAAGTTTCGAAGGAGGACAGAAAGGTAAGAAGTTCCAAATCATCATTCAAAGGGAAAGTTTCAAGCTTTTTCTCCTCAAGGAACAAAAAGGCTAGTAAAGAAAATTTCCTTGCATCTGATACCAAAGATGAATGCCGCTCTTGTCCTGGAGACATTATCAGTGGTAAAACTGAAAGTCTTATCGACAATGGTCATGACTCTGTACCAGCTGATCTGCTTGAACCACCAATTAAATCATCTTCTTCAAATCTAATTTTCAAGCAGGGCCTGATATCTCCGGAGGTAATTTCATCATGTAATATGCATGACTGCTTCAACTGTTTATCTTCTTGATGCATACTATGTGTGTGTTACAGGTGCAAAATTAGTTACATGAAATAAGTTACAGGATGCCTAGCTGTATCAATCACTTGCACCTAAGTGCTTCTTTCACTCGCACCTAAGTGATTCTTTGGACTTTCTACACCCATTTTCTTTGAGATTCTCTTGAATCTTGAAGAAAATTCTTATGGCTTCCATCAAGATGATAATTGTACTGTTTTCATGGGAGAACATATAGAGTTTTTGCAAAAATCGAGAACTGGCTTGGCTATTTGGTGATCATTAAGAAGTTATAGGATCATGGGTGGGACCAATGACAGGGAAGAATTGCTTAGAGTCTATCAAGATGATAAATAATAGAGATGTAGCTAGTGAGGAAAGAAATATATAGAGTCCCTAAGTAACTTGTGATGTATGTTTATTAATTTTGCCTATAGCTTTACCTTACTGGTCATATGCAAATCTGTTGGTATTTGTCAAAAGTGGCTTTTTTCTTGCTATTTTTGAGTACTTAGTATTGCAGGATGCTACTCTTCTTTTATAAGTTTTGATTACCAATATATTTAGTTTATTTAAACTGTCAGTGTAGACTTATCATGTGTTCCAACATTTGCAGGCAGAGTTTTCTGTGTCAGAACCAAATGTATCTGGAAATCTCACTGAAAATCAGGACCAGCCTAGTCCAATATCCGTTTTAGATCCACCCTTTGAGGAGTGTGATCGCACGATGAAAGTGTTTCCCCATTATGGCAAGCCTGATCAACATGGTACAATTGATGTTGCCTGAATTTTGCAATTGCTGCATTTTCCCTTCCCGACAGTATTCGTTGTTAATTATTTTGTCCGACCATCTTTTCCAGGATATGAGATGCCACTTAATGCAATTAGTTCGAACTTGATTGACAAGTCACCACCTATTGGTTCCATTGCTCGCACACTATCATGGGACGATTCGTGCATGGACACAGCTTCATCATACCCCATGAAGGAATCCTCTATTGCCCAAGGAACAGAAGAAGGAGCAAGAGAATGGGTTCTCCTAGTCGAGACATTACTATCTGTAGCTGGGCTGCAGGGTGAGGTGCCGTCGAACTCATTTTTGGCAAGATGGCACTCGCCTGAAAGCCCTCTGAACCCATTGTTAAGAGACAAGTACATTGATCTAAATGACAAGGATACAGTGCATGAGGCGAAGCGGAGGCAAAAGAGATCAATGCAAAAGCTTGTGTTTGATTGCGTAAATGCAGTGTTAGTGGAGGTGGCAGGATACGGGCCGGGTACCGCCCAACGAGCCATTCCATGTATGGAGTCCCACACAAACATATTGGACAATGCGTCATCAACAATGTTGGAGGAGGTGTGGGCTCGGATGAGTGCTTGGTTTTCTAGTGAGGTGAAATGCGATGGTGGGGACGACAACAGCCTGGTGGTTGAGAGGGTGGTGAGGAAGGAGGTGGTGGGCAGTGGGTGGGTGGATCATTTGAGATTGGAGGTGGATAATTTAGGTAAGGAAATTGAAGTGAAATTGCTGGAAGAGCTTGTGCAGGAGGCAGTCATTGAATTGACAGGTAGAGAGTGACGAGGCATTTTTATTCTTTTAGCAATATGTATTTATACTCACCTTGTATTGTTTTTTGTATTGTGTTTCACACGACAATGGTCCCCCACCCCATCTCCAATTGTTCAGTTAAGTGATGCAACTTGTCCCAAATATGCATATCCCATATTGTGACCTCTTCTGTATATTATTTGTATAACTTGTTTAATGGTGATAGACATATGATATGATGTGTTTGTTTTTATCTCTGGATATTACCACACACTTTAGAAACTATAAATGTGGGATTGGACGTGGCTTTGGATCCTCACCTGTTATCTTGTTAGGTAAACTTTCATAAATCAAACAACTCGACCACTTAACGTCTCTCTCTCTCTCTACCTCTACGATGTGAGAGTGGGGGCCTATTTTAAAGTTTTAAGATTTGAAAAATGAAGAGAAGAGACAAGAATAGTTATAGGTTGTCTTGGGTATGAACCTGATAGATCACGTGAGGGTTTGCTAGAAAAGTACAAATTAATAGAAGCCGAAACACAATGCATTAAAGGAAGCAACGATTTGAATGTATACCTTTTTTCTTTCTAGTACCATTCATGGTGAAACATTTGCCGAATCCCAAACAGTTGCTGTTGCAGTATGCTGAGTGAATCATAAATGACTGCAAGTTCAAGTCTTGTCTCTAGACTCTACTCATCCTTGATACGTACAAAAATCGGGTTGAATTAGTTTAGATTAGAGTATTCTTATGAGATTGTCTCGCATAAATTATTTGTGATTTAGATTTATTTATTATTCCCTCCGTTCACGAAAAGTATAACATTTTTGCTATTTTGAGTGTCCACAAAAAATACGATACTTTCATTTTTTGAACATTGACCCACATGTTTTTCTTATCTTTTATCCTTATAAATACTACTCATTTATTTACAAAAAAAAAAAAAATCATCATCAATTCAATCTCAATCACTCATTTCGAAAAATGGTGGGACCCTTTCTTTACCATATAAAAATCATCACAAATTTTATTAAAACTTGTGTCCACCAAAAGTGTTATATTTTGGCGGACGGAGGGAATATTAAGTTTGGGCTCTGATGTCGGTTTCTTAAATTTGTGAGTGTTTTTGTACTTAATTAGATAAACTTAATTGAGTCTGGGTAATAAGTTTATAAATTTAACTAGTACACCCCCCGTGCGATGCACGAGGAATATTGTATGTGTTATAAATTTAATATTTTATTAATAAATAAAAAGATATTCAATTCTATATATTTTTTTGGAGCTTTATACTTATTTTTGGTAAATTTTCAATCAGTGGTAACTATATATGTGGTTAGATTAAACTCACGCCTGCACTGGGCCCGACCCTCTCCATCCCCTCCCCCATTTTTACATTTTCCGCTGGATAAAGTATTATTTTTATTATTAAAAATGTCATTTGCATATATTAAAATAGTGTTAATATGTAAAAATGCTCACTTTCTTATGTTTTTTTTATAAAAATGCACTAAGTTATTATACAAAGCATTCTAAAAAAACATAAGAAAGTGGACATTTTAAATTTCCACTATTGTATTTCTACTCCCAAAATAGAAACCCGCTTCATAAATTGGAACCTACTCACCAATTTTGTTGTGCGACGAGAAACCCGACTTGCTAAAGATTCATTTTAAATACTTTCTCCTATTTTTCATTATAGGTTTCTTTTACATTCTCTATTAATCATCACACATCATAAGTATAAGAAATAATTTAAATCTTAGAATTATACAATTTTCCCAAGTAAAATTTATACAACTTTTGACTTTTCTAAACACAATATCGTTTAGTTTTACAATAATCTTAACTTATACAGTATTTATTTAAAATATAGGGACGCCATTTTTGCCCTTTTGTCTCTATTAATCGGTGGAAAATAAGCTAGGGATTGGAGTTTTTCTTTTTTTCCTGTCGTTTTTGTTCGTTATTTGCAATGAAATTATGTAAAAAGATTGGAGATCTGATTAAGTTAATGATTTACTAATTTAATGTAATAATAGGATTATAGTATATAAATTATATAGGAATATATATGTGACTAACTCTATTTTCCCAATATAATTCTAATTAAAAAAAAAAAACTTGATTAGCTACCCATTCCCCCAATTCGTCTCTCCCCATTTCTTCACTCTGCATCTCGCCGCCTCTATCCTCTGCCCTCTCCCTCTCGCCGCCGCAGCGCCACCCGTCTCTAAGGTAAGCCAGCTCGAAAGAGAAGAAACTGAAGAGCCTCTTCATTCTTCTTCTACCTGTTCCCAGCTCACTTAGTCCTATAATTAGCTCATTTCTTCTCCTTAGTCTGCCTCTTTAATTGTTAGTCTGCATTAGGCCTCGCAACTCAGATATTACCAGAATTTTTTACATTTAACAAAATAAGAAAAAAAACATACCTGCAAATGAAATGCGACCATATGGAGACAGAATTAAGGGTTTTTATATTTTCAACTGTTGATGCCTAACGCTACCTCAATTTTTTGCTTTCTTCCTAATATTTGGATTTTCTCTGTCTATTTTGGAATTGCTGAGAGCATATTGCAACATTGCTTTTAGATAATGGTGAAAGATGTTTCGTGAATGGTGTGTAAAGTGGTAATCCATAGGTTCTAATGGATGAGATCCCACTTATGGGAATAGTCTAATGCTACAGTCAATTGATTTGGTTCATGAACAGAGTCTCGATTGCATCGACTGATTTCTACATAGGTCTTTGTTGAAGATTGCACTTAATCTTCCAGTGAGCTATTGGGGAAAATATTGAGATTTTAGGTGCACTATTGAGGCCCTAATTTAGTATTTGTGGATATGTCTGGACAAGTTACAAGTTATGGTTGAATTGTAGTTCCTTATAATATGATTATGGAGTCAAGTTTGTGTCTATGCTCATCGTTGGAACATATCTGAATTTCTATGGGTGGATTGTGCTGAGTATCTTTTGATATGGCGCGAAACTAATAAACAGTTGTTGTGCATTGAACTTTGGAATAGGTCTCGTTGTATTCGCTGAACAAGTGAAAAGGAGGTTTGCTATTGATTACACTAGTGAATCGGTGTGTTGCAAGATGCTGAGCTCGACTGTTGTCAAGAAATTGAAACCTTCAAACTCATCCTTGGATTCTCTAAGCTACCAGTTCCTGCAGAGATGCTCTGTCAGTGGCACAGCGAAGGGGAAAGGTAAGATCAAAACCGGGCAGCCTTTGAAGCGATCAAAGGTCACTACGAAAAAGGGGTCAGCATCCGATCCATCTGCGAAAGAAGGGCCGAGGAAGAAGAGCAGTTTTGATGAAATGGTTGAGCAATGTCTGACTTCCACTGCACCACTGAGGTTCTTGAAGACCAAAGAAAAGGAGAGAGAAGCCGAGCGAGAGATGATGGGGCTCATAAGCAAGGCGAACGAGCAGGCAAAAGAGAAACTAAAGAAACAAAAGGATGAATTCACTTCACCTTGGATCATAGGAACTTCGGGTTTGGATTATATTACTTTAGGGTTAGTCGATGCCGATAAGATCCCAAAGTACGAACTGACTGTGGAGGACGGACGGAGGCTTGCAAAGGAGTACAGTAGGACCCTGATGAGGAAACATAGAGCAAGGCAGGCGGCAGAGACAGCACTGTTGCAGTGTAAGAAAGAAGCTATTGAGGCATTGCCCGAGCATCTCAAAGCGGCTGCTTTAGTCCCGGATTTAACTCCTTTTCCAGCGAACCGATTTATGGCAGCACTGACCCCACCAATCGAAGGCTATAGCGAGAAGATCAACGAGGCAGCACGGAAGAGTATTGAAGGGAAGAAGCGCAGATGATAAGAGGTTAGAATGCTATTTCATAATTCTTTCACCATCAAATGCTATCATGTTTGAAGTGTTGTGAAGGGGAGTGTTTATTTTGGGTGATAGCTTACATAGATAACAATAATATAAGCTAATCCACTGCATACAGTTTGATGGGTTGAATAATTTTGAGCTTGTTTGAAAGTCCAATTCTTCAAATTCGCAATCATGTATTGTGAATCTCTTCCATCACCCATAGTAAACGCCCTCTTAAAGAATAATCGTAATCCCATTAGAGCTATTAACTACATACATTTTGACCTTTAATTGCTAAAGAATATCTACTGTAGCTTAATAAACCTGCTTCTTGTAAGTGGCATTCAAAAAGCAAGGCAAAGACTTATTAAGAAATCAAATAATTCTCAGTTGTCTTTTACCGTGGTGAACTTTCTACTATATTTTATTGGCCAATTCTTTATGTAGAAATGACTGAAGAATTTCTATTGTCACCAGGCGACGCCTCAGCGTGGCTTTGCAACTTCAATTTGCAGTGATCTTGGGCTTACGATGACTAATTTTCTTGCAACGGTTCGTTTCTATGTAGCTTTGGTTAGTTAAGTCACTATGCATTGCTGCAAATAAGAATTTAGCAGTAGTCATATTAGCATTCTTCAGTGGCTGTTTTGACTTGCTACTCTTTTTTGAATGATAATTGCGAATCATTGTGGATCATTTTATTGCCTTCTTGGATCTTGTCAGCTCATATTTAACATATCAATTATGAAACGAAACATGAAATTCTAGGACACCAAAAATTTCTTTATTTGATTTGAGCTAGCAGTTCATGTTTGGAAAGGCAATAATAAGTATATTTTGTGTATGGTTGAGGGTTTTACTTACATGTATATGCCCAAATAATAATAATTAATTTTAACATAATCGACTTTAATTTACATTTATCAATGAGTAATTGGGTTTTATAACATAATGCTACAAGCCTTATTTCGTGAAAATGTGACATGGCTTGAATCTATTCAAAGAGATGCAAACACTACAAGTGTCTCATGATATAAAGACTTTCAGTATACTGGTGGATGGCTTGTGCAATGATCATCAATACATTTTCCATGTTGCATATGATGAAAGATAAAAGGTGTCATTTCAAACATAGTAACTTGTAGTATTATTCTTATTGAGGGATTATGTAATGATAATAAAGTCACACAAGGAAAGGATTTGTTGGACGGACATATTGAGGCTAAAAATTTGATGATGCAAATTGCAAATAACAACTGCTTGTCTGATCGTGTGATGTACAATGTTTTTGTTCAATGTCTTTTCCAATCGAACAAGATAAAGACATCATTCTAGACGCAATAATGTGTACTATCCTCATCGAGGGATTATGCAATGACAATAAAGTCACATAAACAAAGGATCTATTTGACGAGCTTCCATCCAAAGGTATACAACATGACGCCATAGCATACATAATCCTTCTCGGTGCACTTTGCGCAGATTGGCAGATAAAGGAGGCTAAGGATTTGATGATGCAAATGGTAAACACCAGTTGTTTGCCTGGTAGTATGTCATATAATGTTTTTGTTCAAGGTCTTCTCAAAATGAACAAGACGTGTGATGCAATTCCACTATTGAAAAAGATGGATGCAAGGGGTTTCACACTTTACGAAATTATTTTTTCGATGTTGATTGAACATGTGGTAAGAGAAGGTAGAGATAGTGTTCTATTTGATAAGATTAAGAAACTTGTATCAAAGGACCTCTATTCTAAATAGGTGTTATTTTGTGTTAAAAGTTGAAGAATTATTCTATTTACTATATTGATTATCATCTGGTTTAACTGTAATTTGTCTTAACTTATGTTGTCCAATTAGTTAAAACGATTTGACTTCCGATTTGATTACTAAAATTCTTTTAGCACCATCTAAATTATTGAAAGAGATTTGATAAGTGATTGTGAAATTCAAATGTCGAGCAATTGTTTATATTGAATTATTTGGTAGGAATCTATCTATCTATCTATCTATCTATATATATATATATATATATATATATATATATATATATATATTAAAACAAAATAAATCATATCCTACGTGGCATTCTATAATCACTCTATTCTAATTTTCCTCAATTCTCATTCATTTTTTTTTCTAAATTTTAATCAATTTCTATATCCAAAAACCATTAAAAATCTAAAAAATCATGATGTATTTAAAACTAAATATCTAACAAATCATTATATAAATATTCCAACAAAATAAATAAATAAATATATATATATATATATATATATATATTAAAGCAAAATAAATCCTATCCTATGTGGCATCTTATAATCACTCCATTCTAATTTTTCTCAATTCTCATTCATTCTTTTTTTTTTCTTTCTAAATTTTAATCAATTTCTATATCTAAAAACCATTAAAATCTAAAAAATCATGATATATTTAAAAACTAAATATCTAACAAATCATTATATAAATATTCCAACAAAATAAATTCTATCCTACGTGGCGTCGTACGATCACTCCATTCTAATTTTTCTCAATTCTCATTCATTTTTACTTTTTACTTTTTACTTTTTACTTTTTATTTTTTATTTTTTATTTTTTAATCAATTTCCATATCCAAAAACCATTAAATATCTAAAAATCATTATATATCTAAAAACTATTAAATGTCTAAAAAACTTTATATTAGTATTCCACTGATCAATAAAATTTATTTATATTCATACACGAAAAATAGAAAATATACATATTTGTAATTTTGAGGTTGTAATGATTATTGTAATATTATACTTCATGATATCCAACTCTCCAATTTCAATTTAAAAACGTACTTGATTTACTTTAATATATACGACTTTGATGTTATTAATTCTATTTATATTCCCTAAAAAATTATCTTCGACTTCATGGGCAGACTAATTCAGGTTCCAACGTATATAATACTTTAATTGGGTTAAAATAAAAAACCACCCTTAAGATAAGAATGTAGAACTAATCTATACCCTCAATCAATAATACTTTAATGGACACAATTTAAAATTTATTATATTTTAATTTGCCTCTAATACCTATTTTATATTAGGAATAAATTTATTTATATTCATACACGAAAAATAGAAAATACATATATTTGTAATGTTGAGGTTGTAATGATTATTGTAATATTATACTTTATGATATCCAACTCTCCAATTTCAATTTAAAAACGTACTTGATTTACTTTAATATATATGGCTTTGATGTTATTAATTCTATTTATATTCCCTAAAAAATTATCTTCGACCTCATGGGCAGACCAATTCAGGTTCTAACGTATATAATGCTTTAATTGGGTTAAAATAAAAACCACCCTTAAGATAAGAATGTAGAACTAATCTATACTCTTAATCAATAATACTTTAATGGACACGATTTAAAATTTATTACTCTCTCCGTCCCACGAATCATGACGCATTTCCAAATAAGGTAATAATTATTACATTTTATCTCATATTTTATCACTTTTATTACCTTATCTCTTATACTTTATCACTTTTATACTTTACTACCTACACACTTAAAACACTAATCTACAACTCCTTAATTCTCGTGCCGAAACCAAACGTGTCAAGATTCGTGGGACGGAGGGAATATATTTTAATTTGCCTCTAATACCTATATTTTATATTAGGAATAAAAAATTACTATAAAAAGAGATTATAGATCCCTTAAAAATCACAACAAAGTTGATCTCAAAATGCGAAATTACATAAGTATCCTTAATAGGTAATTGGTTAAATCTATCAGCTTTAAAAATAATACTATGTAAATCATTTAGGAGCTTATAAGTTCTTGCAATATAAACAATTTATAGGCGGTAAACTATAAGTTTCAATAATTTTTAAAATTTTCAAAAAATAAATTATTTGATCCCAATTTATTTTTTCATAATCTTATAAAAAAACAGTTACTATTATACAAAAATTACCATACTATCATTCGTTATTTATATCATATATTGTTTCAATTTCATATTTATTCTGTTCTTTCATCCTAACTAGATTTTCTATCTCAAATTCTAGTCCTGAGTAATCATAACATTTCCAAGTTTCTGAGTTTCTAACTGCAGATAGAGAAAATATGGCTTTAAAGGAGCATAAGCAGAGAATGGTCAAAATTTGGATGAAAAAGCTAATAAATAATCAAAATTATCCTACACAATTGCCACCACCCACAATAGAAGTCATGCCTGCTTGCTTTTGGATATGTTTGAATTATTGGAAAAGTGTAATATAGAAATTAAGGATAAAAATATGAATAAATTCTAGCGGGAGGAAGGCCATATATGACAAGATAGGCACCATAAGATGTATATGAAAAGGATTACAATATCACAGGATGACAAACCTGTAGTGGAGAAGGATTCCTATTTAATATGTGTAAAATCCTTGAAAACTCTATTTTACAGAGCACAATGCAAAATGAAGCATTTACCAATTTAATTAGTGTGCTTTCAAGAGCTGATAAATTTCTAGGTCATGTGAAGAAGTATCAGAGGTTAAACTATATCCTAATTGAGATGGACCCATATTTGAAAGTAACAATGTAACATATTCATAAGCACCTCAGACTTGCACTTTTTTTTTTTTTTTTTGAGGAAAAACAAAGATATATTATTCAAACCTCAGACTTGCACTTCGTAACGTAATCAGACTTGCACTTCGTTACGTATTTTTATGATCCAAGAATAACTAAGTAAGATAACTCTAAAGTAATTGATTTTCATGCCACTCGAAGATCCTCTAGAAAGTAGACACTTGATATAGAATGAAAAGGGTACATTCATAATTATTTATTATCATCACTTTAAATAAGGGTTATAGACTAAAATTGGGAGAGTGAATAAAATCACCCGTCTACTACATAGGTTTGCAACACTGGCAGTTGTTGGGCTACTATGGGCTTCCATTCATCTGACTGAAGGTTGGGCTTTGGCCCATAATAATCCCGCTTCATTGCTTTATCAATGCCACCTTGCCGTATTCCCTCATTAATTTTTTCACATGTCAGCATATTTTGTTTCTTATAAAATTTAATCAACGTTCTATTTAAATATTCAATTTAATAAGATGAATATCCAAATTCGAAAATGTGAATGTCTTATCAATAAGTCTAATTCTCTTTAAAAAAATTTAATTAATATTTTTAATTACAATTTATCATTTATACATATCATATAAATTTCAAAAAAGTGCATGAAAAAACCCAAAAAAAAATCACTACTTACGAAAATCTGTAATCGTGTTACTATATATATTATACACATATAAGAAAGTTACATATATACACACAAATGATTAAGAAAATGTAGTTTATATTGACAAAAATGATGCATGTTTGATATTCATGTTTAAAAATGGTCATATTAATAAAATTAAAATAAATAATATACCTCCAAACAAAAAAAGGACCAGCAATCTCGTCATGTCGTGAGAAAGAAGCCCATATATGAGGGCGTCAAGATAAATAATCCCACGAGCTTTGAGCTATTAATTTTGGATGTGGAACAATGAAATAAAATCGAACTTATCTGCTAGTATTATAAGTTGACTTGTTAAATAAATTTCATCCGTCCATTAATAATGACTCGTTATTGTTCGACACGATTATTAAAAAAAGAGTGATTAAATGATAAAAATAATAATAAGTGATGGAATTAAAAAAAAATTGTAAAATATTTTTTTTTTCCAAACAGACACCTATTATTGAGACAAACGAATAAAAAAATTGAATCATTATCAATGAGACGAAAGAAATATGTGCGGCTAAACGTCCATATAAGACTACATTATTTAATTATCTTACCGCACGCAAACACTATGATGAAATAATGTACATATGCGGATGGTAGTCCAGTATAGTTGGTCGAGCATTAATTAATTCATTCAAATCTTGTTACGCTCTTTAGTTCTTTATACTTTTCTAATAAGCCCTAATTCCCAAAATTCGAACTCCAATTTCACCCTATTTCCACCATCCTTTCTCCATTGAAGGTTACGAGCTACCGAGCCTCGTCCTCCATTAGTTTGAAACGCTTAGATCCGAGGAATTTGCCCTCGTCAGATCACTATCTTCGTTGCGAGGAGGATGAGGAGTTGGCGAGTATGACTGGAGAGAGTAGGATGTATTCGGTGAATTAGCAACCTTGCCGTTTTAATGCAATTATTTTAGGCGCAGCAGCGACTAGCCATTACCGAGGCAGTGTTGGCATTTGCAAGGGGTATCATCTAGAAACCTTGTCGGATTTTCCCCTAGAGGAAGAGGAATTTGATGGTTTGGACTAAACAAGCCGAGCTCCAGCGTCGTTTCCGGTCGGCTTGATTCAGTCTTATTACAGCCCTAGCACCGGATGCCGGGCATACCTCTCGTGGCTCGTGAAACTGCGTAAGTGTTTATTCTGATGCACACACGCTGAAGCATTAATGGTGCATTGAGTGGCTTTGTGATTCTGTAATTTGAGCTTACGTTCGTTACCCATTTTCATATTTTTTCCAGTGTGAAGTCTAACATTGATTAGGATATCATAGATTATAAGGAATTACAGAAATTATGGGGTCCCCTAAACCATTCAAGTGAACGTAAAGTGTCTGTTTTTCCATTATGTTGCAAATAATGCCAATCATATAACATTTATATCTTTGATATACCATTACATCTTTATGGATGATTACTGACAGCTGCAAGATTTGTGGATCTCTTACACAATACCGCTTCTTGTAGTTCTGTTCACCCATGGTTCAGTGGTAATGTGGTTTACAAAAAGTTGTTATTTATGGTGTCCATGCTCTAATTTATTGCAAAATATGTTCTCTAAAGATTATATGAATATGTCCAATTGCTGATCAATTGATTTGAGATCCTCAACTTATAATATGGCAGATAGATTCTTGAATTTGGCATCTTAAGTTTCAATCAAGTTGGCTGAATTTGAAATGTGATTGTTAGAGGTGAACTAGGATCTTCCATGCTATCTAGTTCGTGGAACATGGATTGTGTTTGCAGTTTGGGGTCAACTGGGATCTCAGTGTAATGTAATTCTTGGAACAGGAATTGTGTTTGCAATTGCAGTTACTCCCGAGGTGCAGACCATATGTGTCGCCAAGATCCCCGTGCGCATTTGTCTCCAGAAGAGCAAATTGCAGCCGAGGAAAGCCTCTCAATTTACTGCAAGCCTGTTGAATTGTACAACATTCTTCAGCGCCGTGCTGTTAGAAATGTAACTTTCTTCCATCTTGCTGCTTCCTCTTCCTCTTACTCTTTGTCAGTTGTTCATGTTATTTTATTTTTCAAAATAGAATTTTTAAATATCATTCTGGATATGATGATGGAATTGTCCGGTGCTATTTCATGAGGTGTTACTTCATTTAGTACTGGTATGTGAATAATGGATTTATAAAATCAGCACACACACAAACACACATATACAATGAGAAATGACTATTTTTGTGAGAAATGAGAATAACGAATAAGCCACTATATAGTGTTGAATAAGATGCTTGTAATGCATGAATAGCTGCTCAGTTAATTAGTGAAAATTTGCCCCCTCTAGGATTCGAACCCAGGTTTGAATGGTTATTCATGCATTACTTGTATATTGATTTTTTCATATCAATTCTCATTCTCACAATATATGACCATTCTCATTGGAACCATTTCCTATATATATATATATATATATATATAGATAGATATATATATATATATATATATATATAGAGAGAGAGAGAGAGAGAGAGAGAGAGAGAAGGATCAAGTTAGAATGACTATCTTTTGTGAGATATGAGAATAATGAATAAATCAATAAAATCCATGCTTAAATCAATGTAACATGAATAGCCGTATTTGTTCATGTGGTTAAATCGATGAATAAATAAATGCAACACATGAATTGAATACAGCTATTCATGTGTTACATTGATTTATTCATGGATTTTATTAATTTATTCGTTATTCTCATTTCTCACAAAAGATAGTCATTCTCACTGGATCCAACCCTATATATTTAATTACTTATTTATTGATTTTTTTGGTTACCGTTGATTAGCTATCCACCAACAATTAATATGTTCTTTTCATTTTGAATTATTTCATATATATGTTTAGTGGAAAATGTATCTTGTATAGCAATTACTAACCAAGGGCAGGTTCTTCTGCAGCCATCCTTCCTTCAGCGATGTTTGCGGTACAAAATACATGCAAAACACAAGAAAAGGTAGAACTCCTCAAATATATTGATCTTTGTCATGAGTTCTTTTCCTGCAACCGATTTTTGAATTCTCAGCAGCCATGAGATGTTAGGGACTGCTAACACCATGCATCTAATTTAAGCAGTCCATAAAAAGATAGGGTTGGCACTCTGACTTGTCCATGTTCCTACTACTCATTTAGGACAACCATTTATATTGTTATCCATGAGTAATAATGTTCCTTTTATCATGCATACTCATATTTGTTAGTTTCTGAACTTTACCTACACCTCTACTAGATCAACTTTTTGTAAAACTATGAAGTATTGGATTATCTGTCGAAGATAAATATTATGTCGTTGCTTGCCTTGGCCCTGGCTCCTAATTCCTTGTTTCTTTTATAATAAGCATTGTATGGTATCCTTGAATTTTGTTTTATCTGTATCTTGGACTGGGTAAACCTGTATTTTATTTTTCCGAGTAACTGAATGGGTCTGAATATTCATCACAATGGGAATCTTGGCATATTTTGTCCCCCCTCAAATATTACTTACCACTACTGATACATTTACTTCCTTTTTTCTTAATTCTTTATTAAAGTCACTTCAGTTGATGTATGCTTGGAATCTAAGATGCATATGTTGTCATTTAATTTGCAATACTGATGTAGTTTACATGTGTATTGCTTTGTTCGTAGGATACAAATGACAATCTCCCTACCATCAACTGTAAATGATGAATCTCAAATTCAAAGTCTATTTCCTTTGTGTATAATGTTGGCAAGACCCGTTTATAGTCCTGCAGTTGTAGAGGTAGTGTTGAGTTCTGTTCATCTCATTAGATTTTGTGTTATGTTCTTCACTTGCTCTCTCTCTCTCTCTCTCTGACTTCTTATTGGTGCAGGATTCTGCAGTTTATCGATTCAGTCGAGAATGCATATTGACTAAATGTACTGGAGATGATGCAATGAACCAAGATGAAGCAAATTTTATTCTTCCTGAGATTAATAAACTATCAGCCGAAGTCAAATCGGGCTCTCTTACAATTTTGTTTGTTAGTTGTGGTATGCTTTTTCCATATTTGGTGTCTACATTAGCGGATACAATGTTTGCGGATTTTCATATTTTGCTGCTATCTTGTAGCTGAATTGTTTAAGGAGCATCTGGATGCGCCATTGTTTCCAGGTGAGTTAGAATATATTGAATGGTTTATCGTGTTAGATTAGGCTACTTTTTAAAAATAGCTGTTTAAGTCAAAGAGATGCCATTAGTATTTGCATCATTGTAGGAATTGGTCTCTGTTGCTCTTCCAAAAAATAAAACCAATAATCAACCGGAAAAGAGAGTATCAAATTCTAATATAGTCTCTTTTAAATTCTAAATTGGTCGGCTTTGTCAGATTTTTTTAAGAAATTGTTTCATCTTAAAATGCATAAAATTTTTAAATTACTTCTTAATTGTAAGTAATATATGTTGATTTAGTTAGGATGCCATAGGCTAATGCGTTGATAGAATTAACCTATTTCAATTGACATTAAGAAGCAAAAAGACTACTAATCATTTTTCCATACGTTGCACCCACTTTTTGCTTCTTATGACTAGTCTGAAGCTAATTCACGCTATATCTTGAGCAAAAAGTCAATTCTTTCTGTGGAAACTCTACTATTATTAGCTATTTGCTACGAAACCTTGCTTATCTAATTATATACCTCAAGGAGAATAAAATTTTTGGTTCACTTCAAGAAGATCACTGAAGTAACACACTTTTTGGTTTTAAGGTCTAACTGAAAAAGTATTTAGCAATTGTTACTTCCTACATCTGGGTGTCCCTTTTTTGTATTAGTTATCTAAATATTGAGAGAACCTCTTTAGTTTCCATGTAAGTATTCATGTGCTTATAAGCTAAAACCACCCAAGCATTGATTTATTATGTTTTCTGGGAAGGAACGACGAGGTTTCCTTAAGATTAAGTACACTTGAAGAGAAACGTGACATCAAATTTGACTCTGTATTTTTCCCTATATAACCCACCTGGAAAGAATTAGCATATGACCAATCTTTCAATAAGGTTGGTTCTATACTAGGTACAATGTTTGAGACTTCCAATTTTGTTTTCATGATAGTCATGTTGAGTATATGCCTATCATTGTTCCATGGAGTTCCAGGAAAAGCAATATGGAATTATAATCCATAAGATTCTCTTTTTATTGCAATTTTTTTCATTAATGTGGCCTTAAGTTCGGCCTCTCATATGCTTTTTCTTCGTCTATTTATTTCACTAGGATTCTAGGAGATAGAGAAGTTGGCTATTATATTTTCTTAGGTTAGTTATAGTCTGGGTTTGAAAAAGCCCAAGGCGCACGAGGCGCAAACATGCCCCGGAGCCTAGGCGCAGGGCTTTAAGCTCAGGCGCGGGCTTTTCGTAGGCGAGGTGCACTAAAGCCTAAAAAATTCTAATATATTTACCTACAATATATTTTATACCAAAAACACAAATACTTCAAATCACAAATAATTAAACACACAAATAATTAATTTAAAACACACAAATATTCATCTTCATTAATCATTATCATTAAGTACTTCATCCCCCTCTCCTTCATCATCTTTGTCTTCACCAATGTCCTCTTCCATCTCCGCCCCATCCTGAAATAAAAAAGAACTTAAAAACTGAAATTAAAAAACTAAAGTATAAAAGAAATTAATAAGAAATTAAAAACTGAAGTATAAAAGAAATTAAAAAGAAACAAAAAATTAAAAGCTGAATTAAAAACATGCTAAAGAGAGTTAATTGAAGTAAAAAAAATACCTAAGTTACAAAGTTTAATTGAAGTAATTGAGAAGGAATTGGAATAAGAAACAAAGGAATTGAAATAAACTAAAAAAAACAATGCTTACCTGACTGGAGCACACGATGGGCGGCGGCGTGCGACAGCTGGCAGCGCCGGGTGGTGGGCTGGTGGGGCGAGCGGCGCAGAGGAGGGTAGAGAAAGGGAGGCTGTGCTGTTTTTTAATTTTGAAAAGTGAAATAGCCCTAAACCCTAAAATTCAAATAAAAGCACCTAAAAATGCCCTAACACTGCGCCCAGCCTAAAGCCCACCCTGCGCCCAGCCTAAAGCCCTCGCCTAGTCGCGCCGCTTGTAGGTGCGTGCGCTTAGCACTAGGAAAGCCCCAGACCCTGCGCCTTGACTAAAGCCCGCGCCTAGGCGCGCTTTTGAGAAATTGTTTAATTATGGCTTGTTTAAAATTTTCCGACGTCGAAAATGCCACAATCATGCCAGAGTTGTGGCAGTAGTTGTTCTTTGCCAAAATTACACCTGAGTTGATGACCAATCGCCACAAAACAAAAGCCTAATGTAGTCTACACTAAAGGGGATTTCCAACGGTAAGTAGCCCTATTATCATTGGGCCTGGTTGAAATCGCGCCAAAAAGTTGGTGCCATTGCATTGACACATACAATGACTTCTTTGCTCTTTTTCGGCAAAAAATGTGCTCATTACTCAACCAAAATTGTCGAATAATATGTCAGAATCTTCATCTTAACATGACCAGGCAGCAATCGAAACAAATCTTGTTAAAAAATGACCTAAATATGGCCGCAAACTTAACACTGTTGTCGCACACGCCGGCATACTAATTCGATTTTCTTTGTCTGAAATTCTCTGTCGTGAGACACTCCGAGCCCTTGATTCAACCACCAATCTACTCTTTATTGTGAGGTCAATGTTTCCCCTCAACTGATCAATCAAAACTGCTTGGCAAGCCATGTGGCTGGAAAATCCACCTCCTTTTAATTATCATCCCTATCACACTTCCGGTGCCAAAAAATCTTAAACGAGCAATAATTAAATAATTTCTCAAAGTTCATAACATACAAAAAATAAGCCGAAGTTGAGGCTACTAACTAAAATTCACTGAAAGTTCATGCTATAAACTATAATTAACCCTATTAACTTTTCTATTGCAATTTATTAATGAGGCTTTAGGTTGTGCCCTCTCCTATCTTTCTCTTTCCACTTCTAGTTTCTTCTTTTTGTTTGTCTGTGGTCATCCTGCTTAACTGTTTCTTTCCTGTTGGTAGCTAATGTTGGAGGTCACTGCTTCCTGGGTAAGATTCCAATGGAGTTGCTTCATTTGTCGTGGGAAAAGTCTCTGAACTTGAGTAGCGGGGAGAGAGCTGAGATGCTGTCGACTGTTGACTTGCATTCATGCTTCTTAAAGGTCTGCAATCATGATAATTTTTTCTTGGTTAAATCTTATGTCATTGAAAAATAACGAAACTAAAATATGGTGATCCGATACTCCCTGATATTTCTAAAACCTTAAACTTGTAAATGTGTTGCTCTTTTGTCCAACTTGTGGAACTGTATTTTTACATTTTGGGCACCTTTTCTTTCTTGGGTTGCTTTCATCATATTCGAGTAGTCGAAGTTGGCCTAACTCCTGAGGAAAGATTTAAGAAAATTATTGTTTTGTCCTGTATATAACCTTGTAAAGCCATCAATTAAGCTAAGGCATGTTCGTTTTGCTTTGATGCAGTAGCATGAATGGGATGATTATTATGTTTGTTCGGTGACTTATTCTCATATATATATATATTTGCTGATGCAGTAGCTTTATTTTGCAGTGTTTCATTGAGGCGTTTAGTTGTTCTATAGGTCCTGCCAAGGCCTCTGGTGGCCCTTTGGCTATCCATGCCCCCCCCCTTCCCCCCATAGGAAAAAATTAGCCTCTTAAGTGCACCTATGATGGTGCTAGGCCCTGATTTGCTGCCTGCCTAGCTATAGTGCCTGTTAGAACATTGGAGATGTCTTTGTAGTCTTAAGGGATCATTTTGATTGTGGTAATCTTTCAGGGCATAGCAGTAGTTACTTTATGGGTACTCAATAGGGCTGTATTCATTATTCATTAATTTATAAGATCATGTACTGCTTGCATCTTCTTTTACAAGACCATCGTTATTGATGTCAGTTAAAAATTGATAAATATAATTTCCAACACTTTCGATATTTTTCATATATTTCTACATCTTCTGACATTTCACCAATATTTGTCCCATTTCTACCGTGATACCAAAAATAGGGAAGTATTAAGGGAAGTTTTTTTGTTATTTCAAATCTTAATTCTGATAAGTTTAACTTCGTAAATAGTCATCCTTATCCTTTCTTAATCAAATTTCTCAGTTTCTATTCCCTTCTCCTTTTCTCAACTAGCTCTTTTCCACAGACGGGCAGTTTTGGAGAAGATAAATGCTTTTCATTTCATAGTCCCCATGCTGCTGGAGCTATGGTATGTTCCCATTTTACAGAAACAAAACTTTTTTATATCCAGAAGATAAACTTTTTTAACATTTTGGACAATTTTTTGCCATCGATTATTGCTTTTTGTTGGTTTTCACTTGTTTGTCTGCTTTACGAAGGCTTTGTCTCAACAACTGCAAGTCCGTGTTGCAGCAGAAGAAGTTGGGCTTAAGGAGAGATCTCCTTATGATTCATTCTCATACAATGACGTCCCTTCCTCTACTTTGCCTCAGATTATCAGGTAAATTCTTGCATAACAATGCAAAGACATAACATTCACCATGCACATTGTCTGACAAAAATAGCCACTGGCAGCATCACTCATCTGAGTATAAAAGCAATCAGTAATTTGTCTCATTGTGACCATATACTCTGACAAACATTTCATGATGTTACTTTTTCGGACTTCATGTCACCACAAGGACTACCTGTAAACGAGTTAAAATATCAACCTAAGGGGTGGTGGATGGATGGGTTGTTTGAGGGCCTGGTTCCTACACCCAGCCTTGCAAATATAGTTGGGTTGTCCTAGCAAATGCTTGAAGACCGCTTTGACACATTGATATAGCCAAAACCTCAGCAACCATTTTTCTGATCTCTAAACAGTAAACTGCTAAAAGATGGAAATGCAGCTTGCTTTATTGCGATTCATCTTACCGTCTGTAAACGATATATTATAATACTCCCTCCGTCCCGGCCATGACGCTACATTTGCTTTTCGGCACGGGATTTAAGGAATTGTAGATTAATGTTTTAAGTGTGTAATAATAAAGTGATAAAGTAGGAGAGAGAAAGTAATAAAGTGATAAAGTAAGAAAGAGAAGGTAATAAAGTGATAAAGTAGGCGAGAGAATGTAATAAAGAAATACTTAATTAGTGTTAATTAAGTGTTTAAAATTCCTTATTTTTGCCAAATATAGAAATGTAGCATCTTCGTTGGGACGACCCAAAAAGGAATATGTAGCATCTTGGGCGGGACGGAGGGAGTATCTTGCAATAAATATGGACGCTCCTTATCTTATTAAGTTCCTGAATATTGCTCTACTGTTATAATGAGCCATTGCTATTTTACATGCCAATACGATTGAGGCTATCGGCCATGCCCTTTGAGAATTAGAGAAGAGGATTTCCTTTCTTTTTCCTTTTTCCTTTTTCCATACCTCTTTCTTCATGAAAAATAATTGATGATCAATACCATGAATTCTTGTTTCTCATAATGTTCTGCATCCTGAAAATATTATTATTGCCAAAGTTAATGCTTAATGAAATGTTTGATAATAATGGGATGGACTATTCTCTTTACTTTGTAGTATGTGAACTGTACTTTTGTCTCCCTGTATTTGGGATTGAGAAGTACAGAGTTCCAACTGTAATATTGAAAGAATACAAATAAAATGTTCCTATGAATTACTTTCTCTTTCTTCCTCAAGCAAATGCATCATTCCATATCCTTATCTCATTGCCTCAACCTCACACAATTAGGTCAAAATGTTTTCCTCTTTGTGGTGATTTGGCTGTTCACCTATCCTATTGGTTGTTTCCATTCAGGTTGAGGACTGGGAATGTTGTTTTCAACTACAGATACTATAATAACAAGTTACAGAGGACTGAAGGTATTAGTCCAATTGTTCACCATGCTTATGGCTGTTTTCTCTACCTGCATGATTTGCCTTTGTTTCAAAGGAAGCATCTGTTTGTTCATAAGATCCATATCCAAACATAACTCATCTTTTGGTTTCAATTAGTAATCTTTAGAGTATTTTGTGAGATTTTAATGATCAATTTGGAAAAGAAACTACAACTTTTCCCTGTTCTATGTAGTTTATTCTTTCAATGTGGACACTTCTATGCACCGCTATACCATGCACTAGAAGAGCAAAATAAAGGAACACATGTATAGCCTTACCAATTTTATCCTTGTTAAATTTTAAAATGATGCTGATAAAAGATGTTTATTTGCCAGATATTAGAAAATTTCGGGTGGACACACAAATTATTGTTTGCTTGTAGAATATATGGTATATAGGGTCTCAGTACTATGTCTTACCTCCTATGTCATATGAATCATTCATGTGTTTGTTTCAGTAGTTTGTCTATCCAATGATACCTTATACAAATCTGTTTATAAGAAACATGAAATTTAAATTCAAAGGGGCAATTGTACAAAAGTAGATAAAACAGGATAGAGGAATTAGCCATTTCCTAAAAACTGAGAACCATGCCTTAACATACAGCTTCATCCCCGCCTAAATCTGAAAGATTCTTCTCTTAATTACCTCACAAGATTGAATTTATTTCCATTTAGGGATTTTGGTCTACAAATTGCAATGAAATTTCCTCTTTGCCTTGACTGCTGATCCTCTGGGCAGCCCTTGTCTGTCAATCTGTTTAGCACATTTGCTGAGATGATAAAGAGGGAGAAATTAGGATCACCTGCCTTACATGCCTAGAACCCCTAAACTTGCCTCTAGATTTCCCACTAATCATTATTGAGAATATGGTTAATTGCCTGGAAAATACACCAAGTATTATCAAATTCCTATTTTTAACAAATCAATAAAGTTGGCGTGAAAAACTCAACTTTGTAAGTGTTTGGAATTTAGTTGAATTCAAATCCTGGTCAAATTGAGGCCCTACGTGGCACTAGGATCCAAATTACGGCCAAGAAATAGGTAGAGTGTGACATGACAACAACTTTCAACTTTCAGACCATTTTCCAGCCACCTCCAGTAACAAAAACAATGTGGGTATCATTAGAAAGTTATCATCAAGAACTTTCCAACGGCATCTTCGGATTATCCATCGGACTCCAATTGACCGATTTATTGGCTAACAAACTTTGATCCTCACAGGTCGGGGTTAAAGTCCAAACTTCAACGTCTTGAAACTGAAATGTGTTTTAGGGCTTTTGAAGCTCATGGTGTGGGCTGTCCCACCAACTTTTCAATTTTGTTGTTGGACGTTCTGCTGCCAAGTATTTGACTCAGAAGGTGGAATGAGGGTTTGTAGCTGTTGAGATGGAAGGCATTGATTTGACATCGGATCAGGAAATTGATTTGGGGTTTCGGTAGTACAAGCCGAGGGAAGTCTGTTCGGAATCTCAATTACGGCTGGTAGTACGCGTAGATAATTTCTGATGCTACATGGGTCTCAATTTGGCCAGAATTTGGACTCAGCCTAAATTCCAAACACTTGCAAAGTTTGTGTATTTTCTCACCGATTTTTTTGATTTCATTATAACCGGAATTTGGCAATAGGTTGTATATAAACAGGCATAACCCTTGAGAATATTACCCCTTGGATCTTGAGCCTTCATCTGTCACCGAAATCATTTTTCCAAATTACAAAACACACGTATCTCTAATCAACACAATCTGTATTGAATACCAACCATTCCCTGAGTTTTATTTCCCTTTGTTACTTCATTATAGCTCCAGATTTTGTAAGTTGCGTTGTTGTGTCCAGATCTTGTAGAACATGTTTCACTTGACTTGTACATTTGTGCGAGTTTTGCATTTCATCTTACTTGTTGCTGCACGTGAAAAGGCTGACTTGATAATATGTATACACAGTAACGGAGGACTTTACGTGCCCTTTCTGTTTGGTCAAATGTGCAAGCTTTAAGGTACTGTCAAATCTTATATTCTTAATTTTGAACAAGTGCAAAATGATCTCTGGACTATGCATTAATTCCTAGAGATTATTTAACAGGGTCTGAGATATCATCTGCCTGCCTCCCATGACCTCTTCAACTTCGAATTTTGGGTTGGTAAACTTAATCAAGTTTCTAAATACAATATAACTAAAGAACTATGCTGATTCCTGAAGAAATTATGTAGGTAACAGAGGAATTTCAAGCTGTCAATGTATCTGTAAAAACCGATACATGGAGATCTGAGGTCAGCATGTTTGTTTTTCTCTGGCTTTGACTTCTCATGTTTGTTATTAACTTTAATTCTTACATTAATTGTGTGCAGTAAATGGTAATAATATATATCTGCCTTGGGCATTGACAGTCCCAAGTCTGAGAAATAGATCTTAACATGTAGTTGATGTCCATTTAGCTTGTGATGTCTCTCAATTGTGGTAAGGAACTGAACTAACTTCTATACTATGTTTTGTGCAGATTGTTGCAGCTGGTGTTGATCCTAAGCAACAAACGTTTTTCTTTTGGTATGCCTTGGATGGACTAAATATTTTCAGAACAAGCTGTTTGGGATTTTAAAAAGTTAAATTTTGTTAAATAATCTGGGTGCAACACAGTTCAAAGGCACCACGGCGTAGAAAAATGAAGAGCCCACTGCAAAATCCGAAGTTTGTGCATCCTCTTGTCTTAGATTCAGAAATGCCGGGATCGATCATTGAGCTTAGAGAAAAGATTGTTGGTAACTTATGCAATATATTTCTTGTTATTTATGCTATTTTATTTTTATGCTCTTTCTTGTATATCATTCATTTCTTTACAGATTTAACCATAGAAAGAGATGGTTGCAGCACTAACAGCATAAATAATTCATCCAGCAGAGTAGCCTTGTTGCTGAAGCATTGCTAAGCTTGTTCTTCATTTGCTTTCATGCTGAAGTGAAAAGCAGTTGGTGCTACTCTGAACTTCACGAGTGACTAATTTCTTGCATTTGGTCCCCTAAGTGCAGTTGCTCTGAACAGTAGTGTAATTATGAAAGAATTGTGTGAACTGCACTGGTTTCTGCTTAACAAAATGTTGTGTGAATCTAACCGCACTGGTTTCTGCTTAACGAAATGTATTAACTTTGTGCCTGTTGGCCATTGACCTCCTTGTATTTGTTATAGCCTTTAAATGAAGGTGAAAATTACTGTACACGGGATAAATTATCCTGCCAGCATTTCCCTGCTGCCAAGGGCTAAATAACTTAAAAGATAATCATGTTTAAAATCCTATGTAAATATGTCTTTACATATTTATTTATGTCAGATAGGTATATGCATAACTGTCGATAAACTTGAAAGGAAACTTACATCTCACTTTTAGTTGGTGTAGAAGAGAGTGCGGACCGCGACGCATCAAGTCCCAGAGCTTCATCTGCCACTGCTCATTCATATGCAGACCCTGAATGTGTCCAGTCGTTACCTGGAAGCAACCTTGCGCCTCCAGCATTACTACAGTTTGCAAAGACAAGGAAATTATCAGTTGAACGCTCTGATCCTAGAAAGTGAGTGAAGTCCTCACTAAAGATTCTCAAAGAACTCATAAGTTACATTTTCACATGCTTTTTTACCTTTAGCTTGACTTGACTGTCTTATCTTTTTTGCTTTCAAGTTTTTGACACCTATATTATATTAAAGTGTGATTTGTTTTTACGGTAGTTTTTCAAGATCTATATTTATTGTACAATGTGGTTTTAGAGGAATTGCCAAATTTCTTCTTGTTGAACACAGTAAAAAACAATAATACGGAGTAATAAAGATTTGGAGCCACATTTATTATTTTTTTGCATAGTGGTATTTTGTAATGCTTTAATTGGATTGGGTTCCTTTATATTGGAATCCTTATATACTAGATTAGCTGCCAGGTTATTATAATAAGCAGTGCTTTTGTGAGTCGGATGATATTTTCTATGAATATTTTTAATACGATGAGTGGCATCTAGTACATACTTTGAGGTCTAGCTGGTTCTCTTTTATTTTCTTTAATTAAGCTGTGAAACTTAGCCAACTAAACGGAGTTCATATTTCATAGTCATTAAGCAGCCAGATAATTTGCCCCACTATAATTTACTTAGAGAAGTGATATGAGCATCGACTGATTATTTTATTATTTATTTCTTTTTATGGCTACAGTCGTGCACTCTTGCAGAAGCGGCAGTTCTTTCATTCTCATAGAGCGCAAGTGAGTGGTTCAATGATCATTTATATCATATCAACTTTCTACATGAATGTATATGTCATATTTTTCAGTTTCTACCAACATGTAGTGCAGTACAGTTCTGTTGGGTTCAGAAAATTCAGAAGAACTTTGGCAGAATCTCCCCTGATCCAGCTTTAATATGTCTAAAGCGTCGGAAAAACTGTTCAAAGTTTTGTCTATAAATAATCTGAGTTGGGTGTGTAGTACTTAAAAATGCAACATTCTTGGTAATGTTATCTTTTCTGGGAAATCTATAGACTTCATGCAGTCAAAAGCTTGTTTTCAAAATATAAGAAAAAGGGTTGGGGGTGTTTGTATTCTGTGTCCTTTGACCTTAAAAGTTGGGTTGTATCACTGGTGCTGTACCTGTCTTTTGTTGACTTGACTCGATCAATTCACTTTGCTATGTTAAACCATTCTATACTAAGAGGCTGAGTTATGCATGTCTTCAAGGTATCCAGTGTTGCATTTTGAAAACAATGAATGCATTGAGAAACTAGTGTGACATGCAATGCTAAGAGAATTTTGAGATTTCAATGTTAATAAATCTGGAAGTAATGATTATTGTAATTTTAAAGCCCATGGCCATGGAGCAAGTCGTATCAGATCGTGACAGTGAGGATGAAGTTGATGATGATGTTGCAGATCTTGAAGACCGAAGGGTATGTTAGTCTCTCTGAACAATACTTATTTCTTCTGCTCAGATTTTTTTTCCTGTGAACTGGTTCAATTTGATGGGTTAAAATCCAATTTCATCATATCATTATATTTTACACTGAATTGATATTTGGAGATTCATCATATTGAATTTGCATATGATTTATTGATTTGGAGCAGATGTTGGATGATTTTGTGGATGTCACAAAAGACGAGAAGCGGTTGATGCATCTTTGGAATTCTTTTGTTAGGAAGCAAAGGTCAGCAACTTATGGTTTTTTAATCTTCCATTTTTACTATCTCGTGAGAATATGCTCGTAGACCATGTTATGCACGCACACAGACACAAATGTGATAAGACAATTCATGCATAGAAAGATAACATTCATATCCAAAAAGCATATGGCTCTACATGTCTGCAAGTTTTGTATGACACGTTACTCATTATTGCCAAATAGCAATGATTAATTATCTTTCAAAGAAAGAGCTTTTCTATTTGTGCTGTTGCCTTGAGAAATATTTAATCAACTTGGTAAGAAACAATTGAAAATCTTCACTTTTTTTCTGTGTACAAGTCAATTATTTTATAGGTCTAGAGATGGTTGTTCAAGTTCTTTTACTAGCTGCAACCCATGGGTGTAGATGAGTGTAATTTTTCTTTTTGACATGTGTACAACATAGGTTATCCACTGCTAGCTTACAAATTTTTTGTGCAAGTACATAACTGAAGAATTCAGTACATAGTGTTCAAAAGTTTTGAGTTTGGCTCATTTATTATTTAGCAAAGCTCGAGCTTAATATGTCAAACATATGAAAGGGGCACGAGTTTATTCAAGCTTAATCGAGGCTCGACAAGCCTCGTAAATGTATATTCAATTTCAAATATTTATCTTCTTTTTTCATAAAATAATTTATTTTTTTCCCAAACAACAATAATATATGTACTAAAATTCAAAGTTTTTCTATAATGAAACAGGATTAATCTATTATATCGGTGAAATGATCAGTGTGGTCACTTATTTGGTTACTTGCATATTACTTTTCTTTTTTGAATCGTAATTTCTATCATGGCAGGGTATTGGCTGATGGTCATATTCCTTGGGCGTGCGAAGCTTTCTCCAAATTGCACAAACAGGATCTTGTTCAGATACCAGCATTACTTTGGTAGCTTCATATACTCTGCAGAGTTTTCCCATGAAAACATTCATAGTTATTTGCTATATTCCCCAACTTCTTATATTTTCTCTGAATGAACGTCAGAATTTTGATTGTTTTCGTAATCCTTTTTTGGCTAATTCTGTCTTCTCAAAAAGTAATTTATGTCTTTCGACCGATTTATTCCTTCTATATCTGCTATAAGACTCTGGCGCCTGGTCATCTGTAGCAACAATTCATCTCCAAGGGCTTAATGACACACCATGTCTTTGCCAGTTGTTGTATTCAACTCTTTTCTTTGATCCTATGCAGGTGCTGGAGATTATTTATGATCAAACTCTGGAATCACGGTCTTCTTGATGCTCGTACAATGAACAGTTGTAATATGATCCTCGAACAACCACAAGGGGCAGACGCAGCAGACCCAGACCCAGACCCATACGCAATGATGCAACTCTCTCTCCCTTTGGCATAAGCAACTGAGGTGTGATCAATTTAGCTGCAGTGTCTCACCATTATTAAAACAAGTGTCTTCCTTATCTTTAGACTGTAGAAGAGTATGCAATTTTCAATTTTTTATAATCTCCATTTCCCTTACTGATTGCCCTGTATTTCACTTGGTTACTGGGGACCGATTGTTTGATAACAATCCTAATTTTAAGTTTTCTTCTTTAAATATCTATCTTTGTTGCTACAAAATGTTAAAACTTTTTTTGGTAGTTTTGGTTTATGAAGTGTGACATTTCAGCCCATCCGTACTTGGATTGTAGTTCATGCATGTGGCTGTTTTGCATTCATCTCACAGCTTGCTTAAAGATTGTGTATTTGAAGTTCATGTGAAGTATTCGAGATTGAATCATAACGTGTTAATATTGATGGCAGCCTCAATAACAAGGCCAGTTCCAAGCTTCTTGTGAGGAACAGCCCCAAACCAATTGCTGCTTCCATCTATTAATCTGTGATTTTTCTTTTTCAGAACATAATTTTTTAGTGGAATTATTATATTCTCCCTTTATCTCATTAATAAGAGAGCTCTGGCTCGTTACTGTTTGGCACAGTTATTAAAAAAAGATTGATTATTAAATGATGAAAGTGATAGAAAGTGGTGGAGCATATATTTTTTTGTGAGAAAATGTGGTTTTCTTTTTTGGAACATGTTATTATTAATGGGACATACGAAAAAGGAAAGTGTGTCATTATCAATGGGAGATATGAACTATGAAGTATTATATTTCCCCCGTTCACGAAAGAACTTCATATTTTTTCTTTTTGGGACGTTCACAAAAAAACTTTCTACCTATTTTTATACTATACCCCACCACTTATAATCCTTTTACTTTTTACTTTTTCACAACTCTTAATATTAATTATAACACATTTTCATCACTTCCAATACACTCAGCTACCTGTTATTCACTCTTAATACACTTCTAAATAGACGAGCTTTTACATGTTTTTAGAATATTTGTGTTTGAATAACAAATTTTTACATATTTTTTATTTTTATGCTTATTTTATTTTTGGATAATAACGTCTAAATACACAAACTTTTATATAATCTAAAAGGAAATTACTTTATTTTCTATTATTATTTTGGGTAAAATGTTTAAATATATGAATTTTTATAAATTTATGATTTTGTACACAGTTAATATTTTTAGCATTTACAACTCAATCTCGAATCCACAATTCTAAATTTTAATCGGGTGAACTTAAATTTCGAACTCCTAAATTGACATGAATGGTGAACCCATAATCTTGAATAACGAATTATGGTCTTGAATTGTGAACTCACTTTCTCATCATTAAATTGTAAAAAACAATGCCTTGAATCATCTACAAATTCTGGACTTATTTTATGATGAAATAGCGATGTTTCATTATAGGTCTAACTACGACATTTAAAAAGACTTCCGTTTAAATAATGTATACAGTTTCAATTTTCATCTCAATATTCATTTGTTATAAATGTTTGTACGTGCAAAACAATAACAAAAATAACAATTCGTATATTTAAAATAATTCATGTATATTAAAAATATGTGAAAGTTCCTATATTTAAACACCTTTCCTTTTAACTTTTGAGTTGGAAAGCATGGGCTTCATAAATCTCACAAATAAATTCATTAAGTATAGAGTTTTTTTTTTTTTTTTGACAATAAGTATGGAGTTAATAGTGTGATTGTGAAATGAAATAACAGAATGATGAGAGTTTTTTACTCCCTCCCTGTTTTATTGCACGTAAAATAAAAAATTGTACTAAAATAGTTAAAAGTGTTAAGATTTATATTTTTTTATATGTTAAATTTTACTCTCTCTGTCCCATTAAATCTAAGATTCTTTTGTCCGACGGTAAGTGAGACTTTTTCCTTTTTTTTCTAATAAAAATTTTACCCTTAAAAAAAAAAATCTGACGTACAGTCGGATCGGAGGAAGTATCTTGTGAAGATATCATGATTGTAATACAGCGCACACCCATTTCCACCTCCATCTGCGGCTGTGCCGCCGCTGAAATCGGAAAACTTGTTTGGACTTAGTATCAAGAAATTTCAACTCAATAATGTCTGGAGTGCCCAAATTAGTTGATTTATGCACGGCCGCCATTGCCGATGAACTTCTCCAAGGTTACTAACAGTAACTATCAGCTAATATTTTCATTGCTTTACATTTTTCTTGGTTTTTCAATCTTTTTGTTGAAGTATATTGTGATGGGATTTTGATGCATACCTTTTGGTTGCAGGGGACGATAACGACGATATCTTTTTGGTTATTTATGAACTGCCGCCGGAATTGTTTGATGGATTGTTGCCGCAGCTGCCTCCATTAGCACTGCACAAGTTGCAAGATAAATTGTGAGTTTAGAGCCTTTTGGGATGGTTAGTTTGATATACTACCTACAATAATGAGAAAATAGGATCAGTGCAGCAGGCTTGTGCTAATTCGCGAAAGTAAAATTCATTTCCAGATGGCTCTGAAGGGCTTGTGATTGCATAGAACTCATCTTGGCTAATTGAGTATCATAAAAAATAAGAAATGTAAGGATGAGTAACCAGTCCTTTTCTTGATATAGGCCAATCAACTTCATGGAGAGCAAAGAGCATGCTTACGATGATAATAGAGACTGTCGAAAACGTAGAAGGTTGGCAAGAAAGGTGCTTTTGGTATTTCAAAGCATGTTTTTAATTGTGTTGGGGGAAAGAACTTGCATAGATGATCATTGGTATGTTGTTTGCGCAGATGCGACATTTTAGATTCAGCGTGGCGTGCACTATACAAAGCTCGATGGCCTAATCTCAGTCAGCAGAAGCAGGCTGTGGCTTGGTTTGATAGAAATAAAGAAAAGTATGAGTCAGTAAATGATTGGCAGCAAAAGTACTGGGAGGCACATTTGCAAGAGTATGTTCAATAACCAAAAAGTTTTGAGTCATACATTTTGTTTAGTTGTGATCAGTTACTTCATTATGGAGAGCTGACCTTGCTCTTAATTCCAGTTGTGTTGATGCCATAGCAGAAACAGCTTTGCTGCCATCTTATGATGGTTCTATTGGGGAATTACAAATTCCAGGTTACTCAATTTTGCTTCGTTTGATTCATTGCCATATCCTTGCTGGGCAAAAACTTCATTTCAACAGAAAATAATTGGACTAAACAGATGATCGTTTATAATATGAAAAACAGAAGTAAGGAGCTTAATTATAACAGAAAAGAATTGGACTAGATATATGATGGTTTGATTAAAATTTGAAACATATAACTTATTAGTCTTCATATGAGTACTTTTTCCATAATCTTTTCTGGTCTTGCTCTTATTTGAAGTGTGTTTTGATTCTGTCACATCTTATCTCTAGAAGATGTTTGTATTAAAGAAATGTTATAAGTTGAGAAAATCTACGGAGAACATTACATGAAGCAGTTTGCATGTATTTTGATTTATGAAGGTGGTATACTGGAGCAGATTGGTGGCAAGGATTACTTGATTAAGTTGTCACTTGACTCCCTCAAATTCTCTCGTCACTGCCAGCAGTTTGGAGTTTATGTCAGGTAGCACACGATGTTCCACAAACTATGCATTACTCCCTCCATCCTGTAAAAATAGTCCTAGGAGGGAATGACACGGGTTTTAATAAAAGTGGTTAAGTTTGTTATGAGTGGAGTAAGGGTTCCCACCATAAAGGTAGTGTTAATAATGATAATTAATTGTATTGTGAGTGGAGAGAGGGTCCTACCATGTGGTAGAATAGGTAAATAAGTTAATATATAAAGGGTAATCGATTGTGGGATAGTGTCCATAAATGGATTAGTACTATTTTTTGTGGACACCCCAAAAAGGAAAATTAGGACTATTTTTACAGGACGGAGGGAGTACTTACCTTTGTTACTTTCAGCCACTTTACAGTGCGGAGCTTTTCCTCTTATGCTCTCACTACAAACTGATTATGGACAAGCTTCCTTGAAGTATCTATTTTCTTGCTCTTTCCTGGTGTAGAGTTAATCTTTCATTCTCTTGATGTAATTAGGAGACTTGACTTTGTAAAGTGACATTTGTTCTTGTTGCAGACGGCTAAGGCTTCCAAACGCATTATGTGCAGCAGAAACTTGTGTAAGTTCCCGATTCCTATGTTTATTAATCGAATGATCTTCCATCCGCCACATGTAAGTCAGCTTCTTCTTGGTAGCTGAGATATTAGCTTGTATCCATTTAAATCTAAGTGTCACTATCTTACAGGAATTGTTACAAAACAGTAAGTTGGGAAGTCTGGAGCTTCAGTGGATTAAATCCAATGACCATGTGAGTCTTTGTTCTTTTCTCATTTTCTTTTATTCACATGTTATGTGTAATCGAGTTTTAAGATTTCTCCATTTGTGCATGCATAATCTTTCATTTTGCCAGAAAGGAAGATAATTTTTTTTTTCTTTTGCTTTTCTCTTTGCTTGTTTTGTGTACTTTTAAGTAACTGTATCATGCTTCTTCATTATCATCGGTGTTTTCTGAAAGCTTCCAGAGAACCACAGTATAGCAGCTAATTTAGTTGAAAAGATACACAAAATGAGGATATTAACTTATATATGCTTGTCCTTTTAAGATGTTCACAGCAACTCATGGTCTAGAGTAACTGTGCCATGCTGGAACTGTGGTCCAAACCAAGAGATGCTCCAAGTACAATGATACTATAATAAAGATTACCCGAACACCTATCCAGTGTATAAATTTCTTCCTCTCAGTTGGAATATGAGATGAGAAATGCATTACAGCTGTCAGCTTGAAAACTTTATAAATTCACTGGTTTTGGCAGCATTAACAATGGCTGCAGTATGACTGCATAATTAGATTATGATGTTAAAAAACAGCTCTAATGTTTTTTCCTTTTCTTTATAAAAAAGATTATTCAGTTAGGATAGTTGTTCTCCGTTGTTATTTTTATTTTTGTAACCGATCTGGTTAATTAATGCTATCACATAGTAGATTATTTGAGTTCAGCTTTGGTCATTGGAGATATAAATTTGAAGAATTAATTTTTTATTTTCTTATATTTTGGCTAGTCGTTCTGATATATGCCCGACACAACTTCTCAGGTTGAGGGATTATGTAAACTTCTGAACCAGAGTACTGAGACTCTGAAATCAATTGAATTTATCCATTGCAAGCTTTCTCCAGATTTTGTCAATGCCATATGTGATTCACTGCACATGACGGGTCTTCAAGTGCATGGAGTTGAGCATTTCTCAATCAAGAGATCAAGCTTTCTTCAGGCTGATTCATCTCCCGTTCCAGTCGGACTGACATCATTCTTAACATCTGGGAGGTACACACATATATGTGAATGGTTATATTCAATTATATAATGGTATATTGCTACATCGAGTCTTGTTCTTCTCCCCACTTTGATAGAGTTAAGATAATTCAAGAACTCAATAAACTGGATTCAAATAAACATCTCAAAAAGAATTGGGGTTCACAGGAAAAAAGACCCATCACATCAATGCTGTTCTTGTTTGACGATGATCAAAAGATAATTTAACTTCTGAAAATTACTATATAAATGACTCCTTAGCGTACGCCAGTGCAAAAAACATCATTTGCGAAATAATAATTTAACTGATAAATAAGTGAACTGACAACTTAATGAATAACAACATATAAAAGTGTTTCAGCCTTCCCAACACATTGTTAAGGGTCCTTAGGATGCATCCGCTGCGATCTTCTTGTGCCGCCAAGTGTACACCTTAAGGCACGCTCTGTGCACAACTATCAATAGCCTCGCCTGCCAAAACAGCTTTGTCCTCAAGGCTGAACAGAGGAAATTCCCCATGTATGTCCATTTCCTAACCTGCACCATTTAATCAGCACTTGTGCCGCTTTACCGGCATCTTGCTCCAACTCATGGTGCTGCAAAACTCGATCAGGCACAAATGTTATGGGGGTTTCACTGATAAGGTGGGCTGCGGCTGCATTACTAATGGCCGGTTTCATTATGGACACATGGAAGATTGGATGTACCCAAGACATGGGAGGCAACTTCAGCCAATACGTTATACACCACATTTCCAATCTTAGCTTCTATTTAGAAAGGATTGAAATATCGAGGAGCCAACGATCGCGAACAATGTCTTCTGGTGATACAAGCTCACTATTTCTGAATAAAAGTACCTTATACTTGTGGTACAAGAACTTTTGGATGAATTGCATGGATCATGCTGGTTCAGTAAATTGGACCAAACGATAGGCACTCAAGCCAGACACTAACTCCACGAAAAAGCTAGCTCGAAGGCGGAGGATTGACACCTAGCTTTAGCACATAAATAGGAAGATTATAGTAATCAGTTAAGATGACATTTCAGTGCTTTGTCTACTTTCCGACATAATGATCTCGGAGTATTTTGCATTCTCAAAAGCCTCATGAGCATTTATTATTGGAGAAACTCTATGACATTGTGTCCACAAATACTATGACTCTCTCCGTAGCTTGATCTTTTCAACATGATTATAAGCTTGTTTATGACTTCTCTTATGGTCCTTATTTGGGTATTGTACTAGCCCAGGTATCTTACGAAGGCAATCCAACTGCTGATCTGATGTAAATTATAATTATTTTGTATTCATTCTTATTTTTAATAATGAGAAGTGTTAATGGGCATTATACTAAAAGCATGGGTTCGACAATATTATATTCCCTTTATGACATAGGAACTTGCTTCTGGCATATGCTCAGTTCTTATACTTGATTCAGCATCTAGATTTTTGCTTTCTCTTTCTTGTTATCATTCATTAACTAGAACCTAAGCTAAATCCATTTTTGGCAGGTCCCTGCAATCATTAACTTTATGTGATGGCCATCTGGGGCGAAATTTTGCTAGGGGGATTTTTAATTCCCTCCTTGATGCTTCATCTAGTATTTCCATGCTAGACCTCTCAGAAAATAGTGTCAGTTGACCTTCACTGGTTATTATTTAAGTTGCATTTTTTTTTTTTACTGAGGTAACAGCATGGTATTATATGTTATTGCAGATCTCAGGATTCCTTTCTCAGTTTCGGTGGAGATCATCAAGTTGCCCTTCTAAAATGTACAAATCATTGCAGTCAATACGAGTGCTCAACTTAAGGTAATTGAATAAGTTTACCTGAAGTCTTTTGATAATTAATTAGTAGCTTTTCTCCGGATCAATTTATTCCCACCTGTCATGGGAATATTCTTGCGACATTTAAACCAAGCCTACTTTCACTTCAAGATGTATTTGAGCTATTTATTCTTATCTAAAAGATCATTACTGTTTGTCATTGATAACTAGAGAAGCAAGTGGCATTTACTTAAATCAGGTAGTTAACTAAGAAAGCTCAAAATACTTCTGTTGCAACATTTAACAAGAGTTGTGATAGAAGTTTAATGAGAAAGTGAATGAAAGTAGAAAAATTGAAAACATAATATTATTTGAATAATAAGGAGGAATCTCTTGATTATGTATGGGTGAGGTTGAAGTTCTTAGTTGCCATGTAGGTTTTCAAGAACGATACTTTAAGGATACAGAAATGGTATTGTAGAGACTGGACTGCGATGTTTGTAGAATAGATTCTCGAGCATGATTGATAGAACTTCTTGTACCCTTGGTGTAAGTATACTCATAAGAACTGTGTTTTATATAATTAGCCTTGACATGTATTGATGTATGTCTGTTTCCCTAACTTGCCCCGTTTTAATTTGCCTTCCAACTCTTCCCTCGAAAAATGTATCTGGACCAAGGCTCTCTGAGATACTTCAGAAAACAAATGGCTACTGCACATGTCTAATTCTTCTGGATGTTTTCTTACTGCTTTCCAAGTGAATGTTTTTAGCAAGATGCAGTGGTAGCTTGTACATCTAGTGCATTAATTTTATTTTATTTTCTTTATTTTTTCTGATTTTCAGGTCATGTAACTTAGAACAGGATGATGCAGGGTCTCTCAGACACGCCCTGAATTGCATGCCTAATCTGGAGAGTCTTGATTTGAGTGACAATCCAATCGAGGATGGAGTCGGGTAGGCTGGCTGTCTCATGTCTCCCCTACCTTATATTATGTGCTTCTCGCTGGGATCAGGCACTAATTAATTTAAGCTCTACTCAAAAAAATGATTGATGTATTTTTCAGGAGCCTGATTGCCTATTTTACTGAGATCTCTGGCAGAGATGTACCCTTTACTGATCTGAAGCTTGAAAATTGTGAGGTTTCATGCAACCAAATGGTTCAACTTCTTGGAGTTCTTTCAACTTTGAATAAACCTCTTCATAAGCTTTCGATTAAAGGCAATATGCTTGGCAGGTATATTGGCTGAAAAGTGTTGTCCAAGATTTCTACTATTTATTTATGAGTGAGTAGCCATAATTATTTGCTTTCCCCAGTAAAATTGGGGGACCTTTGGGAAAATTTTTGTGCACAGGTATTTTATCCCTTGATGCTGAAGACATCGGACTTGGTCCTTCCGGTTTTCTACAAGCGGTAAAGGAAATATCAGAAGAACTGAAGATTGCTTACATAAATATAAGGTCCACCAAGATGTCACTTCTTTCTGGTTATTTTTGCTTTGTGTTTGAATTAAAGGGCTTGAAGGGTGGACATGAAATTTATAATAAAAGCTCCATCGAGGTTGTTTGGATGAGTTCATTCTACCATACATTTGAAATTATTAACTCTTCTCTTGGAATGCAGTCTGAAGTGATTTTGATGGATTTGAGATCTCTAATTATTCCTCTTCTCAAATCAAATCAATCACTCCAAATACAGTCTTAAGTCCTTTCTGCTTTTCATATGTTGTATAGATACACACACACATACATTATAATTGACATTTCTGTGAACTTGTTTCAGCAATAACCAAGGTGCGCTTGGAGCTGCAAAGTTCATATCGAGCCTCGTTAAACACGCTGACAAAATTGTTGCAATTGATGCAAGATATAACTTAATGCCTATGGAATCTTTATCAGTAATATCCTCTGGCTTGAAAGACTCAAAAGGTGGCTATTTACGTATATCCTCGCTACTATACCCAGAAATGTGGAAATTTTTATTTATTTATTTTACGGAGTATTTCCATCTACAGGGAGACTGGAGCATCTGGACTTGGCTGGAAACACTTTCTGTCATCAACTTACTGATGCAGATTCTGTTTTAGCTGAACTCCGAATCCATGGACAATTTGCCCTTAATGTTCTATTATCAGCTGTGCCACATGTACCGTACGACAATGATCCTTAGCTGCATCACGGGTACACTTCTCGACTCTCAAGACTTCTTCTGTTTCAGTAAAAGCGGTTCTGGACCAACTGGCTATACTATCAAGCAAATAGGGCACCCGTACACGTTAAAGAGTCGTGCTGATTACATTTTTGTGTTTAGATTAAGATTATGTATTCTTGTCAGCAGTACTAATCATCAGTTTAATTTTATTGTGATTGTGATAGAGCTCTCATGCTACAAGTAAGAAAAAATATGTTCAATGTTGGTTATTTCACTGTCTGTCTCTTTTCACTAATTGATTTCTGTCTTGATTTTCTGACATGCAAAAGTGTATGTAGGATTGAGAGAGCATATACTTTAAGCTTATCATAACCAAATTTATCCAAATCCAACCTGTAAAGATGAACCAACCACTTCTTAACAAGTTTGTAGTTACAAAAAAATACTACTTAAATTTGTTAGAGGACAAACCAACATAATGAAGTGAGATGAAGTTGACGACTCCAAATATAAGTGGTAGGTGGGGTGGCTTAGTCATGAAAGTTGGTTTCATTTTGTATATATTATGCTAATCATATTCATATATCCTTGAAATCAGAGCTTATCCTATTTCAACAAACATGCTAAAGGGTGGTTATTATTTCTTGGTGTGAATTATCATCTTTCTTGTTGAGTGGATCTTGTCAACTTTGTTGCTCTTTTATGTACAAATTTACACTTAATTTTTGGGGTTATGTCATGGAAGGCAACATGCTCGTATTTCGATGAATAAACTGAAGATGGTGTTCTCCTAGGATTAGTCGAGTGAAGCTTATAACACACAAGTTAGTATTTTAATGGGTGGTTGTGTAATTTAATTTGAAGTTACCATTTTTCGTCTTTCATTTTTTTTTTTACCTTAACATTTCTTGCGGTTGATATTTTAAAGGAAATATATATTACTCCAAAAACGAGTGTGTGTGTGTGTGTTTTCTTTTTTGAGGAGAAAAGGAAATATATATTACTCCAAATCGGAGAGAGCAATATCTGAAAGTCACGTTGGAAAACCTAACTTTCAAATCATTACATCTTGTAAAAAAAAGCATGACGAGCTAGCTCATGAGCAAGTGTTAATTCTACATTCTTCTAACTTGGGAAAAAAAAATTGTTAATTAATGAAAGGTAATTAAAGTTTAAAAGGTGATTAAGGAACATGCAACTACGAAAGTAAGCTTGAGGCAAATACACATAAAAAATTGTTGTGGATTTGTGTTGCTGTTAATTTTTATTTTTTATTTTTTACTTGAAAAAGGGGAGCGGTGGGATTTGAACAAAAATGACCATGAGGGTTGTTTATACGTATCAAAAGTTATATCTAATGACGTGTGTTATTTGACAAGGATTTGTGCAGGCCATTTCTGCATAAGACGGTTAAAATTTTAATCAAAGTCATATTTCAAGAATATATTTAAATTCAGATTCAAATCTTAATCTATTTCATAAATTTAACTTGTAAAATCGTCTCACACAAACTTCTCATCTTCTAGGCTGAAAAGAATATCATAGAGTGGCCAAATTCTTTAGGAGTCCTAAACATACGGTGCATTGCATCTTTTAATAGGCTAATGATGAGTGGCATAGTTTAAAAGTCACTAATCATGTGAGTAATTAACTTGTTTTATACTCTTGGACTTCCAGGTTTATTGGTATTCAATGCTGGGGTCCCAACTTCAATCATTGCTTTCTCTAATTTTTTGTTTTTATTTTATATCTGAATACAAATGTAATAATGTAAATGTAATAATGTGCTTTTGATGATTTAATTTAGTTGGCAGCCATATAATGGTAGACTAATGGGCTTGATTTGTCATCGACAAAATATGCAATCAAATTGTTTTCTTGTTTCTGTCGAGATATTGATTTCAGTTTAAAATGATAAGATTTTGCTAATTGAGTCAATTTTAAAATAATACACGAATTTGATAGTACTAAATAATTTTAATATGATTTTTAAAACTGTCGTAAGAATGTTTTGTTTGTAACATTAACACTCCAAATTTTCCAGATCACTACTTAAGAATTGATGTGACTTTAGCCAGGGGGCTTAGCTCTCCTGGCCACCGGGTTCTCACTTAAGTGTTGAGACCCGAGTTCGATCCCCTTTGGGAGCGAATTTGGTGTTTGGAGAGATAAGGTGGGCTTGGTGAATTCTTGGAGTGTTTGGTTAACTAATTGTTAACATCTAACATAACTTTATCCGATAAAAAGAAAAAAAATAAAATTGATGTGACTTTGTCTCATTAATTAAGTGGTGGGATGTACCAGTTCGCGCATGCTACAAACGTGGAATTCAGGAAGTATGACTTAGAGACTTAGAGTCTTAGACTATGTGTTTAACTGACATTATTTATTACTAGTAATGTTTGGATGGATTATTTTGTCAATCCGGTAATGTCACATTATCAATAAACACAAAGCAATATACCAAACAATTTATTTCTTAGGTAATACACCAAATAATTATAAGAGAAGCATAACCTATATGTGCCATTTGTACCTACCAGTAGAACAAATTAGTAACATACGATCATAATATCATTTGCAACATTATAAATAATTGAGTTAATTTTGTATACAAACTTCAAAGTTTAACTTGGTAATTACTAAAAATTTCAAGATTTCAATCAAATTTACTCATGGCAATCTAAATAATTGACATTGTTTTACATAAAGTGATGTTGTTTTTGCAAATTGGTTGTCATGTGAGAACGATTGTGCCACACTAATTATTCGGTTAGTTATGTTAACATTATGTTTGGTTGTATTCATAATTGGTAAAAAGAAATCAGATTAAGTCAATAGTCACTAATTGCCACACATTCTTTGAAATTTTTATGTAAAATTAAAATTTGATGATAATTTAATAATTTATAGACAAGTAACTCTACATTATTTTATTAGTGCAAACGTCAACAAAAAAATATGGTCAATAACCAATATGGAAAATCGATAGTTTATTTAAATGATGAAGTGTGGTTTTTCAAGGAGTATCATATATTTCATGAAAAAAAATAAGGTCTTATATGCGAATGTTAGTGTGATGCAGACTATTCATATACATTAAAATATACAAATGTCCCGTACAATAGAGACTTTCGCAAATTATCATTTTGATGGACAGTTATTGATATTTTGAGTTAAATTAAATCAATCATTTTCATAAAGCCTTGTCTAAATTTGCACCCTACGATTTTATTATGGATATCCGTTTCCTTTTCCTACGGAATCCCTCGAAATGGCTAGATCAGATAACGAAGCCAAGTTGCACATCTCGCCGACAGTGCATTTCCACCAAATTAATTTCTCATTTTCTCAAAATAAAATTATTTATCAATTATTTTGACAAAACATACCCATTTATTTCAGGGTAATATCATATTAAACCTTGAATTATACCCGTTTTATCTAAAATATCTCGAATTATAAAAAATATTATAAAACTTCAAATTATTAAGTTCGTATCAAAAATATTTCGCGTCCATTTTTCGATCATCAGAAACGTGATGTGGCTCGGCAGATGTCATAATGTAATTTATATTTTATTTTTTTAAATGACATGACATAAAACAACGTCGTTTCGTACCATGTCATTTGAAAAATTAAAATCCATGCTGGAATTTGAACTAAACCATGATTGAACAAAAAAATGCAAGAAGATCAACCCAAAAAACGCGGACGGAACCGCGAGGTCTCTCAATCGCTCTATGTCGTTCTTTTTCTTCGCATAGAACACGTTAACAACAAGAACGACAAGCCGCTCTTCTACCTTATTTTTGAGTATTTTGACACTGATCTCAAGAAATACACCGATTCTCACCGTAAGGAGCCCAACCCTACGCCCCTGCCGCCGCAACCAATCCAAAGCTTCCACTACCAGCTCTGCAAGGGGGTGGCACATTGCCACAACCACGACATTCTCCACCACTGTCTCAAGCCTCAAATATGTTGCTTGATAACGAGAAGAGAATACTTAAGATTGTTGATCTAAGCTTCAGGAGGACCTTTATCGTCCCTCTCAAGAGCTACATGCACGAGGTATTGTCGTCAATTTATTGTAATCTTGCATTTATTTGTTCAATCGTGTTTTACTTCAAACCCCAACGTTGATTTTAATTTTTAAAATGACATGGTATTAAACGACGTTGTTTTATGTCATGTCATTTAAAAAAAATACTCCCTCCGTCCCATGAAACAAGACCAAGTTTCTTTTTTGGTCTGTTCCACGAAGCAAGACCAATTTCTAAAAGTAGCAAAAAAATTACTCTTTATTCACCTTTTCACTTTTTCACCTACCACACTAAACACACAAAATATCAATTTCTTAATTCCCGTGTCGAAAAGAACTTGGTCTTGCTTCATGGGACGGAGGGAGTAAAATATAAATTACACTGTGGCATCCAACGAGCCACATCACGTTTCTGGTGATGATAGACAAATGAATGCAAGATATTTTTTATACAAATTTAATAGTATGGGGTTTTAAACGATATTTCTTATAGCTCATGATATTTCTGATAAAACGGGTATAATTTTTTTTTTTAATTATGATATAGTTCGGAGTTTAATACTCCCTCCGTCCACGAAATGAGTACCCGTTTGTGGACGACACGGGTTTTAAGAAATGTATTGAGTGTAGTGTGAATAGAATAAGGGTCCCACATTTTTTAGTGTATTAATTAAAAAGTTTTGTGGGGTACACTTGCCAAAAAGGGAAATGGGTACTCATTTCGTGGACGGACGAAAGAGGAAATATGGGTACTCATTTCGTGGACGGAGGGAGTATAATTTATCCTTCATTTTATGGAGTAACATCTTTCACAATATTTTTTGGGGGTTTCGAAATTGTACTATTTTGCTTTATGACTCGACTTTCACCCTTTTCCCTCACAGGAATTTAAGTGATGAAAAAGATGTCATTTTTTTTTTTACGTAATTTGGTTACGTAAAACTTACTTGTTTAATAACGATTTCTACTATCCGGTTTATGATAAATAAAAGTAAAAAATTGTTTTTCTCTCTTTAAAGTTGGGGAAGATAAATGAGAACTGAACCCAATTAATCATTTTTTATAAAGATTAATTGTATGTAAATACATGAAATATATTTAAATTTTAATTTTTAATCGAGATTTTTTTTAGATGTAACATTTTGTCTTATGTGGATGTGTAATTAAACATGATTTTTTTTTTCTTCTCATAAAGCTAGTTCATATAAAAATGTCATCCAATAAATTCTAACGTCTACATATGATTAAATGTATCTAAAATTTTCATTTGAATCAAAATCTAAAATATTAAAAAAAATTATATATATATATATATATATTAATTGATAAAAATAATAATTTTAATTAAAACTCAATAGGCAGTTAACCTTTCTTATAAAATATAATACTACGAGACTAAGACAGTTTTACGTGGCTATTAAAAAAATGTGTCCTAGTGATTCCTGACTTATGATGATTGGTATTAGAAAAAAATTCGCGATGCTCTCTCTTTTTAATCAATTTCCTTTATTTTGTCTTTGCAGCCAAGTGTATGCTTCTGCTGTCGAAGGATTATATTTTATAATAGTAAATTGTTAAGAATTTGTAAATTGAGATTAATGAAACCATCAGACCAACCACTTCTTTTATAGAGTTAAAATTAGAGCTTGCTTTCGTAGCCCATAACAGGAAGGTTTAAAATGAAATACAAGTCATTTTTAGTGAGACGAAAAGAATAGTATTGTGATAGATAACAAATATTTCCTCACATATATGTGGTCCTTTAAATTTGTTAAATTTGGTTATTTTGCCCACTTTTAATTAACTTGACTATAACTCTATTCCTTTGTTGTTATTTTGCCCACTTTTAATTAAAGATGGTACATATGTAGCTAAGTAGCTTTATAAAGTTGTTAGTATTGATATGTATGCATTTGAAATTTAACTAAAACCATTTCAATATCTTTATCTTAGTTATACTGTAATATATTAATGACTTTTTCGATTTCATAATATAATAGTTTTATTTTTATTTTTGGCAGTTTTATAATTAAATTTAAAAATTGTGTCACGATGAACTCGAACCCGAAATATTTGATTTCGAATATTAATCATTCTACCGTTAGACCAACACATGCATACTCTAATATGACATTTTATTTACTCTTTTGATCAATATGATATGAGTATGACATGTTAAAAATACATGTAAATATAAAATAAAAGCAAAACTACTTCATATTTTACAAATCAAAATGGCAATTGTCTGGTGTCCCATCATTCAATTTCTTTGAATTGTAGGGTAAATTACCTTTTTACTGAATCTTGAAAGTTATTTTTTCTTTTTTAAGAAAACAAAGCAAAAAGAAGAAGACAATCGAAAACAATAATTGTCAAAATGGTTTGTGGGCGTGTAAATATGTAATTGAGCTAAGGGAAACCGCAAACTAGAGTAGTTAAATTTAAATTAGAGGATATGACAGAATAATAAAATTTAACAAATTTTAGGAGGCAGTGATATACTTTTACCTTATAACACTTTATTTTCAACCTAACGTAGAGTATAATTAAGTTTTGATTGTTTTGTAGGACAAAAGGTTGGAAATCTACGTCATATTTTTGCCTAATCTCTATCTGCCTATTATACTTTATTTTTGAACTCGCCTCCTTTTCTTTTATTTATATCTTTTGTAAAAGCACCTTGTAGACAACAAAAATATGTATTACTATTAATCTTGTAATATACTCACTTTATCCCCCAATTTACTTTTTGAAACGTCTCATTTTTAATGTCTCAAGTTAAAAAAAAAATACTTTATCTATTCTCTATATTTATCGACTCATTTATTTTATCTTCATTTACTTTATCTATATCTACTTAATTTGTGTGCCTCATTTTTTTTGACACTCTGGACTAAGGAATTAATTATTTGGTTCGAAATCTCATGAAATCCAAAACCACATTAAACATTTTACTAGTAATTATGAACAACGCTTCATTAGCAGCAACACAAATTAATATTAATATACAGCGATTTTTAAAATTTCATACAACTATAATTTTGATATTTATGCCAATCAAAAAGTAGATTAAATCATACTTGAATAACTAAAAGTTGGAGGAGAATCCCACTAAAAGTCCTGCACATTTATTAGGATTGAATACTGGAACGAATGTAAAAGAAGGTCCCCAATAATTTGTTTTTTTAGGGAGGAAGAATCGTGGAATTTGAATATTATATCTCATTTTTTATAAATTACTTGTTAGGGACAGTCTCCAATAACTAGTTCAACCTAATAGACATTTTATGTGAAGTTATATGGAATAAGTTCCAGTCGGATTTAACATGCTAATTCTCTCGCTATGTATTTGAGTTTTTGTTTTTTGTGCAGACTATTAGTAAAAGGGCATTTGATAAAAAAAATGTCAATCTTTTTTCTATTACAAAATTCCAACTTTTAATATTTCTAAAAAATGAGCCATGCACCTTGTTATATTTTTAAGTGAAACAACATCATTTTATTGAGTGGGGTACAAAAAATTTCTCTTAAAAATCCGATGAAGTGACTCAGTATTTTGTCGCTCGATTTTGTATAGTGGGATATATATTTTTCTAAAAAACGCTTACAGTTGAGATTTTTGAATAAAAAAAACGAAAATTAAGATATTTTATAAAAACATTAAAAGTTGATGACACAAAATATAATTACCACTTAGTACTTCTGATATATCTCAATACAATGACTCCCAGATCAATCTTAATTGGATCAATTATTTAATTTTTTTTGTGCATCTGACGAGCAGTTGATCAAGTGACCCGGGTTCGATCCCTCTTGGGAGCGAATTGGAGATTGGAGATATAAGGTGGATTTGGTGAATGGAGAGATAAGGTAATTCTTGGAGTGGATGGGGAACTAATTACTAACATCTAACATGACTTTGCCCAATCAAAAAAAAAAGTTGATCAATACTTGAAATTATACATAATCACAAACATAAACTGTAGTGAAGATATACACAACAAGGCTATATGATTCATCATTTAATACTTGAAAATTTTATGAACTAGTATACTGATTGTAAAATAGATAAAAGGAAAATAAAACAATAACGTACTTAAGATTGATTTTGATGGTAACATGACTTACGGGTGTATTGAATTGAGATTCTGTAGGATTTTAAAGGATTTTGAAAGTCTGGATGTATTCAATCCAGACTTTTAAAAGTCTTTTAAAATCCAAAGGTATTCAATCCAGATTTTTCAAAGTCTTTTAAAATCCTGAGGTATTCAAATCAGACTTTTTAAAGTCTTTTAAAATCACGTGGTATTCAACATTTCATGGATTTTAATAATTCATGGATTCTGATGGATTTGTCAAAAAAAAAATACAAATGACGAAATCTGAGCTTTAGACTTGAGATTTCTATGGATTCCTCTAAACTCCACGCGACTTCACGCGGAGTCTATGGATTCAAAAGTCCTTTAAAATTCATGAACTTTTTAAAGTCCTTTAAAATCCCAATCCAATACACCCCCCATAGTTTGGAGTTTCCGTGATTCTGTTTTCTGTTTCATTGTTGGCGATTCATGTGCTTCACGATGATTGCAATGGCTCGGAATCCTTATGCGATGATTTATGGGATGTCTTTGAACATGCACGTAATCATGTGATCTTAGATTACCATGCTCGGAGTGAAGCTAATAGAGTAGCTCATGAGCTTGCGGTCTTATGTTTTAGTTTCTCGTGAAGTTAAGATTTTGAAAATTTGATTTTCCATCTTTGCTCTGCGATATTGTATGCTCTAATTTAGGTTAATGCTATGGCTTTGGATTCCCCTAAAAAAGATTGATTTTTTGATGAGATATTATGAATTATTTGTATACGATTATTATATCAGCTATGAAGTTGTATGCTTATATATATATATTTATTTATTTTTATAATAGTCTCGATACAATAATCAACAAATAAAGATTCAAATGCATATAAAAAGAAAACTGTAATATGAAATTTCACTGGAATTGTTTCACCTATTCCATATACTAACTTTCCATAACATACATTTTTTCAATAGATGAATAATCCACATCAAGTGCATACAAAATGGAGAAATAATTCACATCAAGCTTTGAATTGTCATTGATTTTCTGATTCTAAAGAAACAAGAGTTGAGCTCCTTTTGAAACTTTATGATGCAAACGTTGGATATAAAAATACAATACATTAATACTCCCTATAATACCAAGATTTATTATTTGATAATTAATTACCAAGATTTATTATTTGATAATTAATTAATGCTAGTTCAGTAAAAGAATTAAATAAGGATAAGTTGGCGAATAAGTTATTTTTTTATATAAAAAATAGCATATATACTAGGGACATTTGAAAAAAAAAACCTTATATAATTAGAACGAAGGAATTACATCTTTTTGGGTAATTTAAAGTAGTAATATCCTATAAATAGATTATTTCATTTAATAGGTTGTCATCATTAATAGATTTTATTTTGAAGGCACCGAAACAAAATTAGAGAATTTAGTGATTTATTTATTTATTTATTTTTGACTTGGGGAGTTGGGAAGGGGAGCAGTGAGGTTTGAATCCGGGACCTCACTGTCCACACACAAGAGATCGTACTGCTTAGTGTCCCTTTGGGACAGAATTTAGTGAGTTAAGATTTTATTTATTTTTTATAATTCAAAGACTTAGTAAACAAATAAACATATAAAAGCTTCATTGAACAAATTTTAGATTTCAGTAACCGAAAATTTGAGTTACCTTTACTTTTTAGTTGTTTGATTTTACCTATTTGAAACCCAAAATTGTTAGGTCATGCATCACCTTAACAACAAAAAAGAAAAGAAAAAATCAGAAAAAAAGGTGGTGGTTTGAGGCAATTTTTTGTTGATTAACTAACTGACTTTATATATGGAGTCAGTTTCCATAGTTTTCCTACTTTTGTGCACTTTTACAAATTATTATCAAATAATATTGGTAGTTTTTTTTGTAAAAAAAAATCAGAATTTTAAAATCTGTAAATTTTTTCTAGAGGGGAATAAGGCTAAAACAATATTCACTAAACAATATATATATATATATATATATATTTTTTTAGAGGTGATATATAGATATATATATATATATATATATAATTCACACTCACTAGTAGTATACTAGTATTTCATAAACTCCAAGAAATTTTAACCATGTCAAAATAATTTGACTTATTTTCCGACTTTCATTACACACATAATTTTATCCACCTTCCCTCTCTCTCTCTCTCTCTCTCTCTCCACACTTCCCCTTTCCTCACTCTCCAACTCCGAGCAGATCCGATCGTCCGTCGGCGAGATCGCTCCCTGCGAAATCACCGAACTGCCCCTACCGCCGCTGCAATGGAGGAGGCGCTGGAGTTGGCGCGTGCGAAGGACACAAAGGAGCGGATGGCGGGCGTCGAGCGCCTCCACCAACTCCTCGAAGCTTCTAGAAAGACGCTATCTCCGTCGGAGGTGACGTCACTCGTCGACGTCGGCCTAGATCTCTTGAAGGACAACAACTTCCGGGTGTCACAGGGCGGTTTGCAGGCGCTCGCCTCCGCCGCCGTGCTCTCCGGCGAGCACTTCAAGCTGCATTTCAATGCGCTTGTTCCGGCGGTGGTCGAGAGGCTCGGCGACGCCAAGCAGCCGGTTAGGGATGCCGCGAGGAGGCTGCTGCTCACTCTCATGGAGGTACGGAGTACAACTATTGGTGCATTAGCGTGTTGTACAGTTATGCTCATTCTGTCCGTTGAGTCTCTTTGGTTGCTTTGAAATTTTGTGCGATTGGTAGCTGCGAGTTATGTGGCGGTAATGGCTTCAAATGTGATGTTTGGTGCTGCGGAGTATGTTTATGTTTTTGGTTTTTTGATTTGTCTTTATTTGCTCCGTTGATGAGGGTTTAATAACATCGCAGTTGCGTGTGGTTTTCTATTACTTGGTTGCGAATTCGTTTATTGGATTCTCTTGTACGATCCAAATTAGTCCTTGTAACCTATTGTAGAATTTATCCGGATGTTGAATCATCTAGGGTTTACAAACTTGGGATAACCAATGCAATTCAAATGTTGCTATATATGCTAATATATAGACCATTGTCTGTATTGCTGATTGCCCGCAGTTTAATTTTGTCTGCTAAATGACCAAGTCCTTTATCTTAACAGTCAGATTTGGTTAAATTTTGCCATTTATAACTATAAATTCTCCTCAACTTGTAATTCTGAGTTGCACATTTTTGCGGCTGAGAATTTCTTAGGATTTTCTTTGAAACTTACAAAGATCATAGAACCTGTAATTCACTTGGAAGTATAAGTTCTATGTAAATGATATTTCCTTCATTTTGAAAAGTGAAGCGATGCCTCTTGTGATTTCTCCAATTTATCATTTATGCTTAAGAATAAAAAAGTTTCTGGCCTTTTTGACTTGTTCTAAAATGACTAAAGAAGATACCTAATTACCTATGTGTTTTAGGCTACACGACACTCATGGTAGATAATGTGAAGAAGTGGGAGAGGCTGAAGCTGCACTTATATTTTTGAAAAAGTGTATTCTTTTATTCCATTGGGCCTTCCATCTCATAGAATTGCAATATTCCATTCCTCGAAATATCCCTTTAAATTTGCAAGCACTTCAAATCGTGACGCTACTTCCATTGTATACTTCCCAACGTTAAAAATAACGGAACAAATCTGTAAGAGTACTATTACGTCCCTCGAGACTGAAGTCTGATAATCTTCCCGTTGAGCCTCTGTTAAAGATGTTTCTATCTAAGAAGTTGAATTTTCCTCATTAAGTTGTTTTTTTGGTGATTTAGAACTTGAGTCTCTTTTGAATGGTGTGAATACTGTTAGATTCCTATTTGATTAATAGAATGTTAATTTCAACTCTCTCCCTCTCCCTCTCTCATATATCTTTTTTAATGTCATCACTCTGATATGGGATTTTAGCAATGGAAGAAATCACTAACCTGAATCACAGATTGTTTCTTGCATTAAAAGAGCCTCTTTAAGTTATTTGATTAAAATGTGTTGATATGACTTTGCATCATGCAAATGAGACTCTTACTTCTCATAATTTTTCATTTTTAATGAACTAAAGTATGAAGTTGCATGTATAATGAATTGTATGAGATTCATTCAGCGATTGAGAGTGTCAACTCTGCTGCAGGTTTCTTCACCAACTATTATCGTTGAAAGGGCAGGATCTTACGCTTGGATGCACAGAAGTTGGAGAATTCGAGAAGAGTTTGCTCGCACAGTCACGTCAGCTATTGGTCTCTTTGCAGCTACAGAACTACCTCTTCAGCGTGCCATTCTTCCTCCTGTATGTTGGCTCTATTTATTTTGAGTGGTGCAAGCTTGCATTTTAAATGAAGCTTAAAAGGACATAAGTTTAAGTTATTGTGCATGATTATCTTAACAAGAATTAATCACCCAATGTGCTATCTTCTTCGATCAGATTTTGCAGATGTTGAATGATCCAAACCCTGGTGTTAGGGAAGCAGCTATTTCATGTATTGAGGTTAGCGAAATTGCTGTGTATTGTTTCTCTCCTGTACTTGCAACAGTCATAGCTACTTTTACTGTTACTTGTACTGCCACCACCACCACCAAAGCTTTGAAGCATGAATGTCAATTAAATCCAGATATCTTTATTGAGTATAAATTTAGATGGTTATAGGCGTTTTACATATCCAGAGTAAAATAATGCTGCTGGGTTCTGAAGATAGATTGTGTTTCAGGTGGACCAATTATGGAGTATCTAGGCCGGTTAGGTGTGAACATACCAATTTCTTGCTAAGCTATTTCCTACATGAAAAAATTCACTGTTATCCTTTTTGCAATGTCCTTGAATGGTCTTGTTTCTGACTGATAAAATCCTGCCTCATGAACTCGGGAATATACAAGCTACTTTATGTTTGCTGCCATCTGGTTCTGCATGTTTCTCTGATGAGGATCTGTAGAATAAATTTAGCTATTATCCTGATTTATCTGCAACTAAATATGTAATTTTATTAGCACTTGCAAATATGATGAGGTCATGCATCTTGCCTTAAAGCAAACATGCTTTACTAACCAGTTAGTGTAGCGGATGCCTGTTCACTTGTTTCTTAAAGGTTGACACTCCTCATGCTCTGTAGTCCTGGTTGGATATAGAGGAATCAGGCAATTGTTTTCATTGAAAATATTAGTAAACAAAGTTATACAAAAAATAAACTAAGTCAGAGCAATGATGATATTATAGTCAAATTAGGGTTTGCTTAGTAAATGGAACCCATCTACACAGCTGAAAATCCTTGTTCTTGCTTGTAAGCGCATGCATTTTAGTGCTCTAAATATCACTAACTAAAAATTAGAGGCTAAAAAGGGGAAAACTAAGATGGAAGAAAAAAGACAACAGTTTCTGACCCTCGGTTTAGGCTGTCTTTCTCTAGATAAGGCTGACAAAAGGCTTCAGCTTTAAAATCAATACTGTTGCATATGCTCCTTTGTGTAATGGAAATGAGTTTCTAGAGGTTTGACAGCAATAACATTGTGTGTGTTATCCTGCGAAAAAGGAGGGAGCATATAATGTTTTACATGCTAATGTAAAATTGATTTTGTTTGCTTTTATGCAATTGGTGTCTGAGCAGCTGTTCAATCTGTCTTATTGTCAAATGCTGAGTTGAACATTGTTATGACTAAAGTGATCATTTTTATGAATTTAGGCTGTGCTTATCAATCTTTCCTTTTTAGCTGGCAGCTTTGGTGGTTTGACCATAGACTCCTTTAGTGCTCTACCATTCGTCCAAATTTTGAGAAGTTTAGGGCATTAAATGGGTTGGCGGCTTGAATTGACTGGTGTTTGATTTACTCTTTGGGAATTGGGATATGCTGTAAAAGTAATCATATCAAAATATCTAATGGGAAGAGTCCTACTTGAGTCCTGTAAAGAAGCTTTTTTTAATCTGGGTGTTGTGATTTTGTGCAGCTCTTAGTTCTGGAATTAGTTGCAGATTTAAGAATATATATATATATATATATATATATATATATATATATATATTTCTGATGCTTTATTTGGTATTGTTTCTCTTGACTTAGTGTTGTTACTGAGCTAAAGAGTCACTTTTTCCTTATTTTTGGTTTGACAATCTCAGGAGATGTTTACTCAGGCTGGGCCTCAGTTCCTTGAAGAATTGAATCGACATCATCTACCTGCACCCATGGTAATTGTTGGTCAAATTTATTATATTGAGAGAGTAGAACAGAACAGTTTTGTTACCCATAACCCTTTTTAACTGATCTGATTTTTTAACATAAAAGAAGACATTGAACTGTGTCTGAAATGCTTTCTTATCACACTTTGGCTGCAGTTAAGAGATATTAATGCCAGATTAGAGAAAATTGAGCCCAAGATTCACTCTTCAGATGCTATTGTGAGCAATTACTCATCTACTGAGACTAAGCCTACAATGCATAATCCAAAGAAAAGCAGCCCGAAGGCCAAAAACACGTCACGTGAGATTTCTCTCTTTGGAGGTTAGTACTCATGGCAATGCGTAGCTACAGATTTTTGTTGCATTGTATAGTCATCTAGCTATTCTTCTTTCTTTTTATTAAAAATTTAATATTGGTAAGTCATAGTTTGAGATCAAGCGTTGTAATATAATCCAGTTATTTTTCATAGTAAATGAGATAACCTTTTCTTTAAAGTCATATTGTATGAATTTTTTTTTGATATCATAAAAACCAGTTTACGATTCAAACGCACAAGAAAGTGAAACTATATTCGTTCCCTTTATACTTTACATTTTTATATGAATGACAACATATACTTCGCTTCAACTTTTTGAACTTTTGTGTCCTTTGACTCTGAGCAGCAGATGGCGACATCACAGAAAAGCCTGTCGAACCTATTAAAGTATATTCAGAAAAAGAGCTTATAAGGGAGTTTGAGAAGATTGCTTCTACCTTAGTGCCTGAAAAAGATTGGTCTATACGTATTGCTGCTATGCAGAGAGTCGAAGGCCTTGTTATTGGAGGTCCGTTCATTACTATTACATAATCCAAGCGCTGGTGCCTATTCTTTTTAACAAAACCAGTATTGTATCAGATGACTTTTATCTTTATACTACGAGTACGTCCTCGTAATATGTTGAACAGATAATTTCATTGTAGGTTACAAAAGAGTATGGTTCCTGCTATAACAAATTATGTTGTCTAATAATCATTAATTTTGTCGGTTAGGATTTACAGAAACACTTATTCTTTTTTAATTGTGCAGGTGCAGGTGACTACCCTGGTTTCAGAGGACTTCTCAAACAGCTGGTTGGTCCTTTGAGCACACAATTATCTGATCGACGCTCTAGCATCGTGAAGCAGGTTTGGCCCAATGTGATCGCTTAGACCATTCTTTCTCCAAGAGTGTTAGCATTTACATTACAGGAACAGGACAAGACTATGATGAGTTACTAATCATTTATCATGACATTCAACTTTTTAAATTCATTATTAGCTCTTCTGAGGAATTTTTATCTGAGATGCTAATGCATCCTACTGATGTCTTCAGTGTCAATGGTTTTTTCCCATGAGCAGTTTGGTATCTTTCTGCCATATACTTAAAGTGGTTTATCTTTATGGAAGGTCCCAAATTCTGCTGGTTTTATCACGTATGAGAAGGAGTATGAAAATAACATGCTTTTAGTGCTGAAAAGTTATTTTCTCTGTAATACTTTATACTTTAGCTACTCTTGCTAAATTGAGTATAGCTGAGATTTTGATGTATTATTTTAATTGTTGGCTGAAGTTTTATCAATTCGGTCTTTTCACTTTTGTAATTTCGATTTGCTAGGCATGTCATTTGTTAAACTTCTTATCTAAAGATCTCTTGGGGGATTTTGAGGGATGCGCTGAGATGTTTATTCCGGTGAGAACAACTCTTTGTACACATTATGATGGTGGATACAATTAATCTTGCCTCTCACTATCCTTCCTGTAATTTAGGTCCTTTTCAAGCTTGTTGTCATAACAGTGCTTGTAATTGCAGAGTCGGCGGATAACTGCATAAAGACGGTAATGCTCTAATGTTTTTGTTAGGTAGTCTTTTATTTAACTTTTTTTTATCCTTCTGATATTTGAGATATATTTTGATCTATAGATGTTACGCAATTGCAAAGTTCCTCGTGTACTTCCCCGGATTGTTGATGCTGCAAAGAATGACCGCAATGCTATACTCCGTGCAAGGTATTCTTATGCTATTCTCTGAGTTGCCTGGACTGTTGTCTTGTGCTCTTTGTAGAGTGATAAGTATGACGGTACTGGTTTCTTGTTTTCTTGGCTAACTTTCTTGTACCTTTGTACTGATGCCTCTATTTCCTAAATTAGGTGTTGTGATTATGCGCTTCTTATACTTGAATATTGGGCTGATGCACCTGAAATACAACGCTCAGCTGACCTCTATGAAGACCTTATAAGATGTTGTGTGGGTGATGCAATGAGTGAGGTTAGAGTCCTCGACATACCTCTTTGTATTTATATGGATGGCGGTCACTTTGCTATTCTTCCTTTTATTATCAGATTGAATCAGCGTTCATATCTCTGGTTTACGATAGCTGGAGATGCACTTTACTTTAATTTAAATTTAATCTCATGGGCTACATTACTGTCAATAGGTACGTTCTACTGCAAGGACCTGTTACAGAATGTTTGCTAAAACTTGGCCTGATCGCTCCCGGCGTCTGTTCATGTCCTTTGATCCTGTTGTTCAAAGGGTACACATGTTTTCCCGCTTTTGTTCTGAACCCGTCCATTGCTGTGAAACTATTAGCTGAAAAATAATATCTGGTGCTAGGTAATAAATGATGAAGATGGAGGAATGCATAGAAGACATGCTTCACCTTCCATTCGTGAAAGAAGTTCAAACATGTCATTTTCCTCTCATGCATCCACACCTTCAAATATACCTGGTTATGGGACTTCTGCAATAGTTGCAATGGATAGAAGTGGTAGTTTGTCTTCAGGGACGTCTCTTACTTCTGGACTACTACTCTCTCAAGCAAAATCTATGGGCAAGGGTGCAGAGCGTAGCCTAGAAAGTGTGTTGCACTCAAGCAAACAGAAGGTCACTGCCATAGAGAGTATGCTGAGAGGCTTGGATATATCAGAGAGAGGTCGATCCTCCAGTTTGGACCTAGGTACTTAGTTTTGTTCTATTCTCTCAATTTTAATTTATATAATGTTATTTGATGTTGGTACTCCCCACTCTTGAAATACTTTTGTCCCTTGTGAATGGCTGATGCTAATTTTCTTGATTCTCCTATGAGTCTATGACTATGAAGTATGAATGGTTTAGCTATTTATTTTCTTGCCCCTAGTGCAGGAGTTGACCCTCCATCATCTCGTGATCCACCATTCCCCCTTGCTGTTCCAGCATCAAATAGTCTTACAAATTCTTTAACAGATCCAGTATCTGGTATCTCTAAAGGCAACAATCGCAATGGAGGGTTGGTACTTTCTGATATCATCACACAAATCCAGGCTTCTAAGGAGTCAAGTAAACTATCATATTATAATAACAGCACGGGAAGTGAGCTTCTATCTGCACATTCTTCTTACTCAACCAAGAGAGCTCCAGAAAAGGTGCAAGATAGAGGATTTGTTGAAGAAAATTCTGATTTTAGGGAATCAAGGAGATATATGAACTTTCATGATAGGCAATACTTAGAGACACAATACAGAGATGCTAGTTATAGGGAATCACATAGTAACCACATACCTAATTTCCAGCGTCCACTTCTAAGGAAGAATACTGCTGGGCGAATGTCTGCTGGCAGGAGGAGGAGCTTTGATGACAGTCAGCTCCCACTGGGTGAGCTCTCAAGTTATTCGGACAGCCCAGCTTCTCTCACTGATGCTCTAAGTGAAGGGCTCAGTTCTAGTTCAGATTGGAATGCACGGGTGGCTGCATTTAGTTATATTCGTTCTCTTCTGCAGCAAGGGCCAAGAGGTATTCAAGAAGTAATGCAGAGTTTTGAGAAGGTCATGAAGCTGTTTTTCCAACACCTGGATGATCCGCATCACAAAGTTGCACAGGCAGCCCTTTCAACTCTTGCAGATCTTATTCCAGCTTGCAGAAAGCCATTTGAAAGCTACATGGAGAGGATTCTACCCCATGTTTTTTCTAGGTTGATTGATCCCAAGGAATTAGTGAGGCAACCTTGCTCAACTACACTGGATATTGTTGGCAAAACATATGGTACTGATTCTCTTTTACCTGCTCTGTTGCGTTCGTTGGACGAACAACGGTCTCCCAAGGCGAAATTAGCTGTTATTGAGTTTGCTATTGGTTCATTTAACAAGCATGCTTCAAATTCTGAAGGCTCTGCCAATAGTGGCATCCTTAAGCTATGGCTTGCAAAATTAACCCCACTGGTTCATGACAAAAACACAAAACTGAAGGAAGCAGCTATAACATGCATTATATCGGTTTATACTCACTTTGATTCGGTGGCAGTGTTGAACTTCATTCTTAGCTTATCTGTTGAGGAACAGAACTCCTTAAGAAGAGCCCTCAAGCAGTATACTCCTCGCATAGAGGTAGAACTCATGAACTTTCTGCAAAGCAAGAAAGAGAGACGTGGCAAGTCCTCATATGATCCATCTGATGTGGTTGGAACATCTTCTGAAGATGGCTATAATGGATCAATAAAGAAGAGTCAGTTGTTTGGTAGGTATTCTTCTGGATCTGTGGACAGTGATGGGGGGAGGAAGTGGAGCTCTCTTCAAGATGCATCCTTCATCACAGGTTCTATTGGGAACCAAAAATCTGATGATACACAGGAGAATTTGCATAATCATTTGGGGGAGACTAACACAAATGCTGATGTTACAACTTCAAATTACAAAAGTTTGAAATATGCATCCAATATCTCCAGTGATAATATGGGATTATCTGCAATAGATGGCCATCCAAATGCAGAGGTTTCTTTGACACCACGTTTGGACATCAATGGGCTGATTGGATCTGATCATCTGCAGAAATCTCTAGATGTTGGAGTTGACAATGAGCCTTCACCTGAACCGGCACTAAGTTTTCCTAAACTTCCTGTTCTAAAATTGAATTCTTCTACAGAAGCAGGACCACCAAGTATTCCTCAGATTCTTCATATGGTGAGCTTTTCTTTTGCTTGCTTGCCTCAATCTTTTTTTTTTCTTTTTTCTTTTTTAATAAAAAGAATTTACACCTGCTACTCTTCTCCAACTTCTAGTAACATTTTTTCATTCTTATTAAATAATTATTGAAGTAACAATTCAAGGAGGTTATCAGTGGCAATGTTGGTCGGGAAGTCTTCAGTTATATCTTTCTTATGCTTTCTTCACTTTTGGTAGATATGCAATGGGAGTGATGACAGTCCTTCAGCAAATAAACGCCTTGCACTTCAACAGTTGATTGAAATCTCCATATCTAATGACCACTCTGTCTGGAGCAAGGTATGTTATATACTTGTTTCCTCATCTGGTTATGCCTTGTAGGTTCATTAGACCAAACCAACTTTAGACATTTGTGAGTTTTGGTTCCCCTTTCTAATTTTTCTTTCATTTGTTGGGGTGTTGGAAGGATGTAAGAAACAAAATTGACGTATTGGGTTTGATTTTAGTGTAAGATGTTTGATTCAAGAGGGGATTGGTGGAAGAACTTCATATACTCCTGCTGAATGAATGGGTTGTGAACTGCCCAAAATAAGGATTGACAATATATTATCTAGAAGTAGCTATTATGGCCTGAAAAATCCTCACATATAAATCCATCAAAATAAAATAGAATACATGTAATAGCCACTGCTGCTTAGTTTCCTTTTTCATGGTGGAACCTCAAGTAATTTGATTTTGTCATATTTGGTTAATCATCCAACAATATTGTGCTTCTAGTTACTAAACAAATGGCATATCTCAGTACTTCAATCAGATATTAACTGCTGTACTTGAAATGCTGGATGATTCTGACTCATTAATTCGCGAGCTGGCTCTCACGCTCATTGTTGAGATGTTAAAGAATCAGGTCTGTTGTCTATCTATATTTCTAAACTCTAGTATTTTGTCTATGTATATACGAACATTTTGCCCATCCTAGTGCTCGTTTTCTTTTCAGAAGGATTTGATGGAGGATTCTGTTGAGATTGTAATAGAAAAGCTGCTTAATGTGACGAAGGACAATGTTCTGAAGGTACATGTATTTCCTGAAGCTCTATGTACTTTTTCTACAATTCTACTTCTCTGTCTCATTGCTCTATTTACATTCAGGTCTCCAATGAATCAGAACATTGTTTGACGATTGTGTTGTCTCAGTATGATCCATTCCGATGTCTAAGTGTAAGTTTAATCATGATTTATATACATGTCTAGTTTCCATGGTGTTTGTAATCGAATTTTAAAATTCCCCCATTGTTTTATTCTGTTGCATTGCAGGTTATTGTGCCTTTGCTTGTGACTGAAGATGAGAGAACTCTTGTCACATGCATAAACTGTTTGACAAAGGTAAAATCTATGTGGAATTCTTAAAGTTATGATATAAAGATTTATCTGCTTTCCATTTTTTATCTGACTAGCAGAAAGAACGTATGTTGTACGTGTAATTAATGTTATTTTAATTGATAATCTATTATTTAAAAAAATCTATTAATTCATTACTTTTATTAGATAATTATTGGATGGATGTATTTATTTATAAGCCTTATCAATAGCTATAGATATAAAGTATTCTTTATAGATTTGGGTGACAAATAAATGTATATCAAAATAGATTTATATTTTATAAATATAATAATAAATATAATAGGGGTAAAATAGGCAATCCACAAGTTGTGCCTTAGACTGCCTTAGGCTCTTTTTCTATTAGTATATTGATGAATAAGATTTGCAAAAAATGGTGGTATATATATATTTTTTAATCTTTTCAATTGTTCACTGTTTCTTATGACTTTAGCATTTTCGGATGTCTGATCTATATAGTGCTAGTCTGCCAACATTTATCTGTACGGCTCTACCAAGGAGAAGTTTATAAATTATACCTTTATGAAAGAGGAACCGGTTCTTGAAATCACAAATGCCTGTGGTTCTGCATATCATATTTGCAAAATTGACTATGACTACAATTGCAAAGGCTTTACATCTGGTTATGCATTTAAAATAGAGAGATTTATAATTATTTTCATTCACTATTTGGTTAAAATGTCCAATTTTTGCAGTACTTGAATGATTCTAAATGTATGCTGATACAATTGCCCCTCTTGACACTGATCCTTTTGTCCCTCGTCTTCCTCCTGACTACCTAGTTTTAAGTACTTAATTTCTGATGCAAGGCAGTGAAACAAATAAATATATATTTTAGATTTTCGTAGTTAAAGTTTTATAGTTTTATGCACCCTAAGAATGTCATGTTACTTTGCAGCTTGTGGGTAGACTCTCTCAAGAGGAACTGATGGCTCAGTTGCCTTCATTTTTGCCTGCTCTTTTTGATGCATTTGGGAATCAGAGTGCAGATGTCCGGAAGGTAAAAATGATTAACATCTGCTTTACTTCAAAAAACAAAAAAAACAAACATGAATTCTTTAATCTGAAATACAGGTTTTGCTTTTGAATATTGTATTTTTTGGAATATGTAGCATGCCCTCCCTAATGTTGACCTTTTGGTGACTACATAGGAACTCCACTTACTCCACATATCATGCTTGTATAGTAGTCTTAAATTGGAGGACGAGCTCTTACATTTTTGTTATGATGTTTAAATTAAATATTAAATTTTCATGTTATTGCAGACTGTCGTTTTCTGTCTGGTGGACATATATATCATGCTTGGGAAAGCATTTTTGCCTTATTTGGAAGGGCTGAATAGCACACAACTCCGGCTGGTGACGATATATGCAAACAGGATATCTCAGGCGAGGACTGGTACTCCGATTGATGCTACCCAATGATAAGCTGCTTCTGATTCTGATGCAGAGGCGTTGGTTGATGATTCTGGTTGTTAATTTTGATCACTTCTTCTTTTGTTTGTGTATGCGTGTATATTGTGTGAAATCTGTAGGGGATGGGATGTTTGGAGAGCTGAGTTGTAATTCTTTTCCATCACAGATTTAATGTATTTGTGCTCATTGGCTTTGGAGAATACAGTTTGGTGTGTGGAAACAAACATTGTGATGTACCTTTTTGTATTTGTGTCTATAATGAAATCATTTTTTCGTATTAAAACATAATATATTGGGTCTTTACGATTTCTTTTTATCATGCCAGCACTAATGAGGCGTTCTTGAAAACCAGTTGGAGTTGGGAGTAGGAAAAGGAAAGAAAGGGGCATGTTAGATGGCCCTACCCCTAGTGGGTCCGGACCCACATCAAAGCATATGTTGTAGACCAACAATCAACACAAAACATTGCATGTGTACAATTAATACGTCAAACCTATATGTTTTGCTTGTCTCCGGTAATTTCATACGAAAAGAAAAAGTAATTGTTTACTTTCTTTGATGTGACGGCAATGTGTTGGTAGGCCAGATCTTTCTGTTTTTGACACAATCATTACGAGGAAATATGGTGCAGGGGTATTAACTAAATAAACGATGGCAATATCTAGGACATGATGTGTTGAAATAGAATCTCTACTATTAAAACTGAAATAGAACCCTAAACCGTAAAAAAGTGAAATAGAACCCCTGAACCAATTAGGACTTGCCCAAGTCGTGTAGAACGTGGGAAACGGTAAATGCTTTTGACGTGAAACGGACCTTTCGTAATTATCTCGTTTTACTATGTAAATATGGATAAGTAACAAAAACAAGAACGACAAGATTTGATTTTCATGAGTATTTCAGTGGCTCTTTAGATGGGGAAATTCATAATCTATTACTCCTTCCGTTCCGCGAGTCTTGACGCGTTTTTCTTTTTGGGCCGTCCCACGAATCTTGACACGTTTCATTTTTGGGCAATAATTATTACATTCTCTCTCCTACTTTATCACCTTTATTATATTCTCTCTCTTACTTTATTACTTTTATTACCTTCTCTCTCTTACTTTATCAATTTTATACTTTATTAATTACACACTTAAAACACTAATCTACAACTCCTTAATTCCCGTGCCGAACCCAAACGTGTCAAGACTCGCGGGACGGAGGGAGTAACTGTTAATCTTATGACACTTGTCTTCTGTCGTATGAGAATTCAAAATTCCTTTAAAGCACATCACACTTGTTAGAGAATCTATAAGGTTGGGGTCGTGCTTGTGCATAATGGGTATAACATACCTCGTACGTACATATGCCTCAACTTATAGCATGTGAGACATGTCAAGAATCTAATGTATTGATCATGTTTCTATTCTAATAGAGAGCAAAACAAGTTCACTAATGAGGACACTGTGTAGACAAATATATGCAGAAGAAATAAGTAGGTATGAGATGTTTGCGGATGATAGGTAGCTAGGCATATATTTATGCATGAAAAGAAAAAGAAAAATGTATTGCTAACAAATGAAAAATGAGAAATTTAGCATCATATTACCTTGCAAGTCTGAAATGAAGAACTTTTTTAGCTACCACTACTGAGTACTTAGCACGTGTCCCACATTTACATCTCGAAAACAATATTCTCAATCAAGCGGCACCAAATAAGTGCATGTAATATCAATTTTGGATGTTCACATTCTTCGGTTATTTTGCACATTTTAAACCAAAATAAATTAAAGTAGGTTATATGGGACATGTTTATTTTTGGTTGAATGAACATCAATTAAGCTCAATATTAATTGCACCCCATGGAAGTAGGGACGAAATGAGCATCCGAAAGCCTCCAATGATGTAGGTATTGTAGATGAAGGAGAATCATAACAATTGGATAACCACTCAAAAAATACCCAACAAGTGGGATTTTTTGGAATAGTATTTAGTCATTTTCATTTTTCTCGACCGAGATGGTTGATGCATAATGCACCACCACCACGCTTCGACACTCGAATGCGTCTACATCACTCCCTCACCCTTCAAAAATATTATCTTCTTCTTCTTCTTCTTCTTCTTATTATTATTATTATTATTATTATTATTATTATACTAATTGTCTTACATTTCACAATTTTTATCATCATCCAATATGACTTCTAAAACTTACTAAGCACAACACCATTCTTTTAACCTTCGCGATAATCGGCTTTAAACTTTTTAGCGGTAAAATTATATATATCGTTTCAATGTTACTAATATACAAATTAAATACTGCTTTTAAAAATTGTGTTATAATGCCAAACCCTAGTTTATATATGAGTGAATCAATCCTTAGATAACATTTTCTATTGTAAAAGTTCACTCGACCTTAGTTGGAACTTGGAAATCATATCTATACCCTAAGAAGTAGTAATATTGTTGAAGGAGGTGATCTTGGGTACAATCGGGTGTACCGTACAACTTGCACCCGCACTTAAAATAGTGTCATTTACACGATTTGAGTCAGGATGCGGATGCGGGTCAGCATCTGAGTGCAGGTGCAACTCGGTTGTATAGTACACCCGATTGTACCCAAGTTTTTGTCTTGTCGAAGAAGCCTGAGTAACCTAATTTGAGTATTAGTAATATCTTAGAATGTTATCTAAGATATTAAGATTTATTTCTACTTACTATTATGTAGAAGGACATGATCTAATTAATTTGTACGGAGTACTCAGTCCGTCCCACTCTAATAGGCTCGTTTTCCTTTTTGAGACGTCCCACTCCAATAGGCTCGTTTTTCATTTTAAGTAAAGAAAATGTACTTAATTAGTGTGGATCACACCATTTTACTCCTAAAAAATGAATTTTTTAATCTCCGTGCCGAAAAGAAATGAGCCTATTGGGCTGGGACGTAGGGAGTATTATTCATTGACTAGCAACAACATGCCAATTGTTTTCCATATATATAAGTGTGCCTAGACATATGTCAAAATGATATGCAAGTAATAATGCTTAAAAAACGATATGCAAGTACAAAATAAATAAATAAAAGTACATTCTTTTGAGCGAAGTATAAATAGATCTTGGTATATATGCACGTGCAAAGAATATTACTATTAGCCAACTCTCTAAGGTCGACTGTACGTTGCAGTATCTGGAAAAGATGAGTAAGGTTATTTGGATTATTAAAAATAAACAAATCCTTAAACAGTACTTAATTAGTTGGACGCACTGATTGTTGTTGACTGCTGCTAATAAACAATTCAAATTACATTATCTTATGTTAGTTTATTAATTAAGCATTCTTGGTTGATTAATGAACTCAAAAGTACGTAGTTGAATAATTTTCTGTTCCACTAATTAACTGAGACAGTTTATACCGTTAATTGTCATTATCGGGTTAAACTAATCCGAGTCAGTAGTACGGAAATCACCTTTATATTAAGGAGGACTACATGATAGATGATGCCAAGGTAAAAAAAACATTATTGATTCTAAAAAAATAAGTCTAAAAAGTTGTAATCAGTGTCCTTATCTGATTATATAAATATAAATTGAAGGTTAAAGAGTAATGCTAAACAGCCACATTGTGGCCACCCACAATTTACCTAAATAAAAATTTATTTAATTTATTTTTTAAAATAAAAATAAGATTTTGTTATTTTATCATATTCTCTACTTTGTAATTATTTTTTTGTAATTATTGGTAACTTTTATTTTTATTAAAAAATAAAGTAAAAATAAAAAATGCAAAAAGATTAAAAAAATAAGTACAATGTAGAGAATATAGTAAAATAAGTACAATAGGATTTAGTTATTTTACTATATTCTCTACATTGTACTTATTTTTTTTATTTTTTTTGCATTTTTTATTTTTACTTTATTTTTTAATAAAAATAAAAGTTACCAAAAAATTACAAAAAAATAATTACAAAGTAGAGAATATGATAAAATAACAAAATCTTATTTTTATTTTAAAAAATAAATTAAATAAATTTTTATTTAGGTAAATTGTGGGTGGTCACAATGTGGCTGTTTAGCATTACTCTAAATTAAAAGCAAACACAAAATAAATAAAATAAAAAAACAGTCAAAACTCATCATTAATTGTGGTATCAATATCCTAAAAAGCGTAGGATTAGATTAGACATCACTAGGAATTGCATAAATTTGACCTAATTAAATTCAACCACAAACTCTCGCTTCAATTTCATTGACTTCGACTAACTTCGATTTCCTTTTTCTTCTAAAAATAAAAATATGACTCAATAATAATCTACATGGCACAACTTCTTTTCCAATCAAATTTTGGACTATTTTGCAATTATTCAGGTCAGAGCCAAATTTATCTCTATAAACTTTGATCAAAATAATAAAATTTTATGGGTTAATTTACCTAGGTTATCATATTTCAGTTTGGTCGGCGTAGACAAAATATCTTTTGCCAATTGGTTTGTAATATTATAACCGCAACTTAATTGAAGAAAACAAAACCAAAACTAATTGAATTCATTGGTTGGTTTGATAATAAATAAATAAATAAGGGAATAAATTCCTTCATCCCAATTAAGTTGATCAACACTTCCTTTTGACACGAAATTTAAGAAATTAATATTTTAAGTGTGTTTGATAATAAATTAAGTGAATAAGTAATTAGATATTTCATTGTTTATATTTATCCCACACAAGGAAATTGATCATTCTAGTTGAAACGACCCAAAAATAAATATTAATCAAGTTAATGGGAGCAGAATGAGTACATATAGGCAATTATAAAATATATAGTATTATGTTTGTTGCATAATGTAAATCTAGAAATATATTTTCTCTGTCCATAATATAATTATTACTTTTGATATTTTGATATGTCCACAATATCATTGTTACTTACATTTATAACAGTAAGCTCCACATATATAGCAGTACTTTCCACTCAGAATAATACGACATTACTATTAATTATTATTCATCACTTTATTAAAGCTCTTGCGTCTACAAAGTGATAATAATATTGTGAACTGAGGGAGTATGTTATTACTGGTTGGCGGGTTTGGTTGTATCGAATGTTTACTATTAATCCAAAAACAAAACAAAAGTATTGGTCTCTAAGCATTGAGTGAGGCAAAATTTTTTTTCTACCTTTTATACTTGATAAATATTTTCCCCCTATATTTATGTATGAAATTTGAATTAAAATTTTGCGCTTGGAAAAGCATAAGCATAATATGAAAAGAAAGCGAGTAACATGTTCTGTCGGATCGAAACCAAGGAATGGAGTCCTTGTGTGATGATTTGTGGGAGGCTTTCATGCATGTTCGACAACATGTGGTGGTTGAGTTTCTTCACATGCGCCGCGAGGCGAACAGGGCAGCCCATGAGCTTGCCCGGTCTTCTTTTTCTTTTCCTGATGTAGTGATCTGGAAGGCCGACTTTCCTAGTTGGCTTCTAGATATTGCTATTTCCGACTTTTTGCTATAATATTTCTATCTTTCGCTTCAAAAAAAAAAAATATATATATATATATATAGAAGTAAAATGTTGTTTGGTAATTAGACGAAGCGATGGCAGTTGATGATGAGTGGATGATTGTTGTGTTGTAATGAAATGGGAGGTGGGGACACACACTACAGTGCGCATACTGTCTGTATCACTTTCGACATTTTCTTCTCAACAATTTAACGTTATTCAATTTGTTCGTTGGGGGCGGGGGGCCTTATCTTCTCCCCCTGCGCAACAACCCATTTACCACAACCAACAATCATCTACATACAAAAAAGGCTAAGCACACAGGAGAGAGAAATTCAACTTCCTCTATATTTCTTAAATCCTCCCCTTTTTGGAACTCCCTCGCTATCCTCAATCATACCTAGATTCAATCTCTTCGGATGATTAATTTCCCCACCTGAAAACAAATTACTCAAACCAGACCATGAATCACTGCGTTCCCGAATTTCATGAAATGGAGGACGACGATTCCATTCCCACGCCTTCCACTTTCTCTAGACCCAAAAGGACTGCGACGTAAGCTTTTAGATGCCACTGCCCTATTGTTAGTGGAATTATGTGAGATTGAATTTGTGTTTCTGTGTTTTTTACTTTGAGAAATTGTAGAGGTGAGGAGGAGATCATGGAGCTGCTATGGCAGAACGGTCAAGTAGTGGTGCAGAGCCAGAACCAGAAACCGCCCAAGAGGACCGACTCCTGCGGCGGCAGCGGAGAGGTCGTGATTCCGCCGGAGAGGGAGATCCGATCCACCGCCGAGGAGCACCAGCATTTGTTTATGCAGGAGGATGAGATGGCGTCTTGGCTTCAGTATCCACTCGATGATTCCTTCGATCGCGATTTCTACGCCGATCTCCTCTACTCCGCTCCGCCGCCGCCGCCACTCATCACCGCCACCGCCAACGCGCAGCCTAGGGCGGCAGCGGAGATCCGCCCCCCGCCTATCCAGACGCCGGTTGCCAGACCTGACAATCCGCCGCGGGTGCACAATTTCGTGCATTTCTCGAGGCTCCCGATCAGGCCGAGGACGGCGCCACGAGAATCGTCGACGGTGGTGGAGTCAAACGAGACTCCGACGGACGCACGGGAGTCTAGGGTTTCTCACAAGGTGACCGACAGCAGGCCGCCGGTGCACGCGGATACCTCCACGGTGAGAACTAGAGACACGTCGGGTGCCGCGGGTACTTGTGACCTCACCGTCACCTCGTCGCCCGACGGCTCCCCCGCCAGCTTCAGCGGAGAGACGCATCAGCCGCAGCAGAAGCCGGCGGCTGCCGCGGATGATCGGAAGCGGAAAGTAAGAGAAGCCGACGATAATGAATGTCAGAGTGAGGTAAGCAATATTTAAAATTTTTAAATTGTTTAAATTATATTCCGCCCAAAAAAGAAATTAGTTTTTGTTTATTTGCGGGTAGATTCCAACAAGTTGGGTTATGGCCCTCTGGGGCTGTAGTCAGACAGAGGGTGCATGTTAGCATCGAGCCGGAACATATAACTGGCGTGCGCCCTCGACACGTGGTAGTTCCGGATGCCAGCTGCGTTTGTTTTTGCCACGTGGGCAGGGCAGGCGGCATGCCACGAATTCGAACCAGGTGATAGTAGGTCAGAGTGAACACATTTTTATAGGATATGATTTAAACACCAAAATTGGAAAATAGTGGCAGTGAAGTGCGAGTGGCTGATGGAGCAATGTTTTCGGCGCCAGATCACGGACATTGCCCTCTTATCTCTTAGGAGCCTCCAATACAATACGTCTCATTCACAGATACCTATTTTTTATAAAATAAATTATTTCTTTTCCTAACTTTGGATACAATGTATTTAGGTTCTCATAGCATAGGAATCAATACTATCCATACACATTCAATGCAAAGGCGGTTGTGGTGGATACATGGGAGGGACTTTCTTATTCAATTTTCTAGTTATAGTTTCATGGCTTTTATTACCAGTGCACATATATGAGACGTATTATCATGAAAATGTGATAGGTTTACTCAGCTTTTAAGAGCAAGTGTTAGTTAACTTCTGACGCATTGCCCCTTTGAGCTGTGGAATGGTTGTTTTTGGTGACAAGGATATTAATAAATATAGCTTCATAGATAAGATGATGCTCACAGATCTTGTCAGGTGGGTGGCGGCTGTGGCATTATCCTTGTCTAATTTAATTTGTCATTACTATTATTTTCTTGGATCCAAAACCGCTGTGACTGGATGGAGGCAAAGGGGTATTTATTACAATCAAAAGGGGTAGAAGAAGGAAATCTGTCCTAGGTTATGGAATCTGAACTAGGGGAGCCACATTGGAATACTGCCTTAAATGCTGAATGGCTTCTTATAATCTTCACATAATTGTTTGCATTCATGCTCAGCTCCAACGATAAAAGTAATCTGTTAATAATGTGTCTTCTTGTCCAAAACGAGAGTAATTATCACCTCCTCCTAGTATTTTACTGAAGCAACTTATGGTCAAATGAGAGAGGTGAAATGGTTGTAAAATAGGTTTACTCTTCAACTAATCCGTGACTAGAAAATTGCTCCCTTCTATTTATACCATTTCTAATTCATTGGTATAGGATATCGAGTTTGAAGCTTCCGAAGGTAAAAAACAAGGCCGTGGTTCATCATCGACAAAGAGATCACGTGCTGCAGAAGTTCACAACCTGTCGGAGAGGGTTCGTACATGTCCAAAGTTTTGAAGTAATTTGACACTGGTTTGTTTCAGCATATGATTATGTTGCTGAATTGCTTGAATGTTGTTACTCGTGCAGAGGCGACGGGACAGGATAAATGAGAAAATGAGGGCACTACAAGAGCTCATCCCACGTTGCAATAAGGTCTGAGAGTTTAGTAGGTATACATATCATTAAGTTTGAACCAAAGCTATTTGAATTGAATTCTCATTGTAGCTTTAAATTTCTGAATTCAGTCAGACAAAGCTTCAATGCTGGATGAGGCTATCGAATACTTGAAATCACTTCAATTACAAGTGCAGGTAGATCTAGTTTTACCAGTTTTAATTTATAAATTGGTATAATCTTCGTTTGTTAGTATATGAATGTGATGTGATCAACTAATAGCATGACTAAGTTTTGCATGGCCCCTGCATATCACTTCTTGCCAGAGTATCAACTAGAATGTCTCTTTTTGTTGTTTTCCTTAGTTAAAAATATGCTCTGTTTACAACATGCTTCAATTTTGGGTTGGCAGCAATATTTGGTATTCCAATACATTCCATCCATTATCATTTTGTGCATTCAAGTTTTAAAAAGCGCGATTTTGTGCAGATGATGTCGATGGGTTGTGGGATGGTTCCCATGATGTACCCGGCGGGCATGCAGCAGTACATGCCTGCAATGGGGTTGGGCATGGGGATGGGGATGGGGATGGACATGGGAATGAGTCGTCCGGTGGTCCATTATCCACCTATGATGGCCGGCTCAGCCATGCCGAATCCTGCAGCTGCGGCAGCTCAAATGGGTCCTAGATTTGCCCTGCCACCATTTCATATGCAACCAGTTCCTATACCTGATCCTTCAAGATCACAACCTACTAACCACACAGATCCCGTGCCAAACTCCACTATTCCTCAGAATCACAACCACCCAAGGTTTCCAAGCTTTTCGGATTCGTATCAACAGTATCTTGGTTTCCATCCCACACAACTACCAATACCACAGGCAAGATTGATCTCTATAGTATTACTAACATCTTGTGAAACTCTCTGTTTAACTACTTATCCTTGTCCATTACATTTTTGATGAATATAATTATGATAAATCTGGAATTAATTATGCAGAATCAAGGTGTGGTGCAGCATGACGACAACAAACCAAGCACCAGCAAAGACATCGGCAACCCTCATAACCAGCAAACTGGTAAAGAAACCATGCTACTTTTATGGCATTTCACATTTATAATTTATTTTGAATTTGTGATGAAGGTGAAGAGATTTGTGTGATAATGCAGGATGATTTGGGGTAAGATCACTGACGGGAGGCTATATATCGTCCCACCCGACTAAATTTTGTCACTGAGTAGACACGAATATATATATTTATATATATAATATATATATAGATATCCTCTAGCTAGCTAACATAATTTGATACAATATGTAAACACTAAGCATAAGTGTTTTTTGTTTATCTCTCTTGGTGTCTTGAAATGAGTTGTTTATCTTGGGAAATGGAGATCTGAAATACTACGCGATTATTAAAGGTGGAAGAATAATAATATTCCGAGGCTGCGGAATATGGAGAAGTTTTAGCCCCTTTTTTCTTGGTCCATCGCTCAAATATATACTATGAGATAATTCGGGAAGATCATTAGGGTCGTGAAAAGATTTTTCACTTTGAATAATATTCTGCCCATTTATACTATTCGTAGTTACAGGTGTTCAACGGTGGCAATATTCTCGCCAATGCTTTTTAGGATGCGTTATCTCTGGTTGTAAATTTATCATGGAAAAAGGAAAGATAAATTAAATTTCACCCTTTAAATTCTTCTTTTCTTTTCCCACATTTCCTACTTGATCCTTACTAATTCCTTATTTACACTACGGGTGTGTTTACTTTGGTAGTAAAATTTTCATTTGAAAATGATGGATAAGAAAAAATGAGATAATATTATCTTTTTCTTCTTTTTTTATCATGTGTTTATTTTGTTAGAAATAAATGGATAAACAAATTGAAATGTTGGAAAATATTTTCACACCCTCCTAATAGGATAATATTATCCAACATTTGCAAGAAAAGGAGTGAAAAGGGGCTGCCCGAATAAATTTTCCAGCCTGACCGGAGAAAATTATTCATCATAGGAAACATGTGAAAATGATGGAAAATATACTTTTTCTAATATTTTCTATCAAAGTAAACACACCCTACAAAGAAGGGATAATATTATCCATCCAAAAATGGTGTAATAATATTATCCCTCCTGTGTAGTGTAAATGAGGAATGAGTAAGTGTCAAGTAGGAAATGTGGAAAAGAAAATAAGGATTTAAATGGTGAAATTTTATTTATCCTTCTTTTTCCCATGATAAATTTACAATCAAAGAGAACACACCCTTAGCTTACAATTCAGAGATCAACGGTTCACTTCAACCACTATTTAGCAGATCCATTTTTTTTCTTCTTTTTGAATATTTTCTTTGTGATTTCTACTGCTCACACTTACTGAAATTTTATCTGATCTATTGTCATTTACGTAGACAAAAAACACGACGCCTAATAAAATCATGGAGCTGCAACATCATAAAACAACATGCAAAATGTTGTGTAGGAATGCAACCATATAAAGCATATTTTCGCGATTCTTGTTGCTAATAATAGCGCACTTGGTGGCACAAGTACCAACTAATAGGATACCTAACATAAAATGACAAACATGAATTACTATGTGCTCCCCACACTAACAATATCCTCATTTGTCGGTTATGTACACAAAATCAATTACTCCACATGATCTCAATAAACTAGTAATACTCAAAATAAATGAGTAGCAGTAAGATAGAGTTCCCCCTTATCCAAATCAAGCAATTGTTGGAAAATCGACTTCTCTCCTCACATCAACGCTTTGTTTCTTACTTTTCTTTTCTATTTTAATTTTTATATTTTTATTTGTGTTTGCTATTTATATTTTTATTTACATGATTTTTTAATTATGATAATTTTAATGCAATTAAGGGGGGTGTATTCGTTCAGAAATTCTGTAGATTTTTAAAATATCTGGATTTTAAAAGTCTACAGATTTCATATATATTCTGAACGGATTTTTGGATGAATTTTAAAAATCTACAGATTTCACACAGATTTCTAGATGAATTTAACAAGAATTTGACGTGATTTTTACGGATTTGAAATCTACCATCTCAGCGCTCGTTGGAGTTAATTGAGCGTTGGGACAACTCCCAGCGATCACTGGGTTCAAGCGATTGTGAAAAAAAAAAAAAAAACTCAGATTATAAATTATGATTGCGTGCAGAAATGATTAGAGGCAGTGATTAATGATGCAAAAATGATTTGGTGAGAGAAAATGCATCAAATATATTCTTTTGGGTGCCAGTGATCGAAAGGCATCAAAATGATTTGGTGAGAGAAAAGACATCAAATATATTCTTTTGGATGCTAGCGATCGAAAGGCAGAGAAAAGGCATAAAAAATGATTTGATTAATTTCTCTGAGACCCAGTGATTGTTGGGTGCCAGCGGCCGTGGCCGCTGGCACCCAGCCGGCGCTGATATATGAAATCTTTCGAATTCTCATGATCGGAGGTGAGATTTGTTCATGCGTATTTTTTGAATGAAATCAATGAAAATCAGTCCAATTTTTAAATAGCTCTAGATTTTCATAGATGTTTAAAAGTCTGAAACGAATACCTCTGGATTTTTATAGAATTTTAAAAGTCTTGAACGAATATCTCTAGATTTTCATAGACTTTTAAAAGTATTGAACGAATGCACCCAGATTTTAAAAGTCTGCAAAAATGTATTAAAATCTTGAACAAATACACCCCCTAAACTTTAACAAATTATATTTGTTCATTTTAAAACTATTTAATTTTATAGTACTATAAAACTTCTAAAATGAAAATTTGTTGTATTAGTTGAAATATAAATTTGATGAGTTATGTATATTAAAAATTAAATTTCGAACATGATTTTAGATTATTTAATAATTGTTTGTTTGTGTTTGTGTAAGACATTTTTTATTTCTTTGTATAAAGAATAAAGATCTTTTTTTAATTAAATATAGATTGACATTTATATATAGAAATATGTCATGAATTCGTTTTTATGATTATGTACCTCAAATCTAATCAATATATATGCGTACGTAAATACATCATACTCCCTCCGTCTCACAAAAACATGAACGGTTTTTTATTTTGGGGTGTCTCACAAAAACATGAACCTTTCCACTTTAGTACATCATGGCCCATCACTACTTTTCTTTAATTAATTCATTACTCTCACAACACCTTTTAAAGTGAGACTCATTTTCCACTTACTTTAACTCTCAACTAACATTTCTTAAAACTCGTGCATTTCTCTTTGTTCATGTTTTTGTGAGACGGAGGGGGTAATAAATTATAATTATGTGTTAGTATATTTTATCAAACAAAACAGTTTTAAAGTCTACTCATAAAATTGCAAGATCACTCGCGTAAATTTTAGCAAAGAAAAAGAGAAATCTGTAGCTATGTGTTAGTATATTTTATCAAACAAAACAGTTTTAAAGTCTACTCATAAAATTGCAAGATCACTCGCGTAAATTTTAGCAAAGAAAAAGAGAAATCTGTCAGCTAGCTGCCCGGCCATCCGAACCAGACCGTGGTCTAGCCAAGAACGATCATCTGAGGGACCAGCGGCTTGATTTATCGCAGCCGATAGTAACCAATAATCACGCTCCGACCGGGCAGGCCATGTTTCATCTTCCAGACATACTTTTCTTTAATTAATTCATTACTCTCACAACACCTTTTAAAGTGGGACTCATTTTCCACTTACTTTAACTCTCAACTAACATTTCTTAAAACTCGTGCATTTCTCTTTGTTCATGTTTTTGTGAGACGGAGGGGGTAATAAATTATAATTATGTGTTAGTATATTTTATCAAACAAAACAGTTTTAAAGTCTACTCATAAAATTGCAAGATCACTCGCGTAAATTTTAGCAAAGAAAAAGAGAAATCTGTCAGCTATGTGTTAGTATATTTTATCAAACAAAACAGTTTTAAAGTCTACTCATAAAATTGCAAGATCACTCGCGTAAATTTTAGCAAAGAAAAAGAGAAATCTGTCAGCTAGCTGCCCGGCCATCCAAACCAGACCGTGGTCTAGCCAAGAACGATCATCTGAGGGACCAGCGGCTTGATTTATCGCAGCCGATAGTAACCAATAATCACGCTCCGACCGGGCAGGCCATGTTTCATCTTCCAGACATGGTTCCTGTCTCCTTAGAAATCAAGGATACAGAGGTACAACTCTATAGAACAGATCCTGTTCAAGTAAGGTCGTGTACCCTACTCCTTGCTAACAGCTTATGTACGTGTCACTGTTTCATATATATCCGATGTGGGATAGTTTAGTGTTGGTTTTTAGTTTTAGTTTAAAACTAACCTGTTATATGGGCCGGGTGCAGGAGAAACCGGGTCGGATAGACCCACTGACCCTGACTATTTCCGTCTTCTTTTTCTTTACCTTTGTTCGCAGTTCGCACATTTATTTCTTGAACGCTAAGACAACTTTCTCTACGCATATTTGCCCAATCTCTAATCCCCAAACCCTAATTTCGCCTTCTAATAATGGGTCAAGGCACTCCCGGCGGCCTCAATCGGCAGCTCCCCGGCGACCGCAAGAACGAAGGCGACAAGAAGGAAAAGAAATTCGAACCGGCGGCGCCGCCGGCTCGCGTCGGACGCAAGCAGCGCAAGCAGAAGGGCCCGGAGGCGGCTGCACGGATTCCGGCGGTGACGCCGCTGACGAAGTGCAAGCTGCGGCTCCTGAAGCTGGAGAGAATCAAGGACTATCTGCTGATGGAGGAGGAATTCGTGGCCAATCAGGAGCGGCTAAAGCCACAGGAGGAGAAGACGGAGGAGGATCGGTCCAAGGTTGACGACCTGCGGGGCACGCCAATGAGCGTCGGGAATTTGGAGGAGCTGATTGATGAGAACCACGCCATCGTCTCCTCGTCGGTCGGGCCGGAGTATTATGTTGGGATATTGTCGTTCGTCGATAAGGATCAGCTGGAGCCGGGATGCGCGATTCTGATGCACAATAAGGTATGTGTGACTAATTAGGGTTTCTAGCTGGTTAGGGTTTTGAACAGTCTTTACATGTTTGCTTTTGTGTGTTTTCCTTGTAGAAATGGAAATGAAATACGTCTATTGATATTGAGATTCGTTCTTTACAATTGCATCTGAAATTGGGCGGTGAAGATTTGGTGTATGGCGTGGTAGGAGATGAGAAGAGTGGAGATGTAGTTTATTAGAGGCTGTTTAAGTTGGAAATGCTACTTCTTTACTCTGCGACTTGCTTGAATAACTTTTCTAAAATAGGGTGTCTAGATTCGGTCAGGGCATGGTGTTTTTGTTATGGTTATTAGATACATTCCGTGTGTGCTGTCAATGACTTCTAACCAGAAAAAGAGAGGTAAACAAAATAAGTTTCAGTGAAGCGAGAGCTGTAAAATGCTTTGTATAGAGAAATAGTTTCCTTGGAGAAGGCATCAATGGGGCTTGGATAGGAAGATTGAGTTGCGTCTGCAGGTTCTTAAGTTAGAAAATCTCCCTTGTTGCAGGTTCTTTCAGTTGTTGGACTGCTTCAAGATGATGTCGACCCCATGGTATCAGTGATGAAGGTTGAGAAGGCTCCTTTGGAGTCATATGCTGATATTGGTGGACTTGATGCCCAGATCCAGGAGATCAAAGAGGCAGTTGAGCTTCCATTAACGCACCCTGAATTATATGAAGATATTGGTATTAAACCTCCCAAGGGTGTTATACTCTATGGAGAGCCTGGAACTGGAAAAACATTACTTGCAAAGGTGTGTCTTTTTGTGGTGCATTGAGCCTAAATTGTCAAGATCATATATTTTGTCTTCTCGCAATTGGTAATGTTGTAAATTATAACATAGTTTCTTCAGCATGTCTTGTTTCTTTGTCAAGGGTCATGTTATATTTGTTTGCCAATGATTTCCGACAGAAACAAAAGTGAAAAAAATGATTATATATGCTGCTAGTTGTTACTTTTTTCCTCAGACAGAACTGTGAGGCTTGAAAGGATAGGTTAGCTTTAATAGTGACTAGTGAGTTGACCTTTCATCTGGTTATGTTTGCTCTGAAACTGAACATTGATTTCTTAGTTATAAGCATGAGTATAACTTTCTTTCATTTGGTTGCTACAAGGGCTCAGTCGACTGAGCTGAAAGATACTAGTTTATCCAGGGCATTGATATAGGAAGCTATTTAGAAGTATTATATGGCATCTCTAATGAGTAATGGACATCTTGAACGGATATGTATCGTCATGACACTTTTAAGACTTTGGTCTGAATTTATAAACCACTATTTTTCATTAAACCTTCAGGCTGTGGCAAATTCTACTTCTGCAACTTTCTTGCGTGTTGTTGGAAGTGAATTAATTCAAAAGTACCTGGGAGATGGCCCTAAGTTGGTGAGAGAACTCTTTAGAGTTGCTGATGACCTCTCACCGTCAATTGTCTTCATTGATGAAATTGATGCTGTTGGTACAAAAAGGTAATGTACAGATTTTATTTCCATGAAATAGGTAAAGCTGGTACTAATTGGAGAACTCTGGTCACAGGTATGATGCCCACTCAGGTGGTGAACGTGAAATTCAGAGGACAATGTTGGAATTGCTGAATCAGTTAGATGGTTTTGATTCAAGAGGTGATGTGAAAGTGATTCTTGCGACGAATAAAATTGAAAGTCTTGATCCTGCGTTACTTAGGCCAGGTAGAATAGATAGAAAGATTGAATTCCCTCTACCAGATATCAAGACAAGAAGGCGGATTTTCCAGGTATTGATGGCATGCTTTGTTGCTTAAACTAAATTTTTATGACTTCACCCTATTACAACATTCCTCATTAATGTTCAAACTTAGTAAATGTTATGTTTGATGTTTAGATTCACACATCAAGGATGACATTAGCTGATGATGTGAACCTAGAAGAGTTTGTTATGACAAAAGATGAGTTTTCTGGAGCTGATATCAAGGCCATATGCACAGAAGCTGGTTTGCTTGCTTTGAGAGAGCGTCGCATGAAGGTAAACCCTTCAGATTGTCACCATTTTGTTAGGGTTCCATCGAAAACATAGGGATGAGGGGAAAGAACCCTATGCATTGGGCCGCAATTCAAGTGATATGAATTGTACCCTAAAATTAAATTTCAACTCATAGATAATCTATATGGGATCAATACTGAAAGAACCCTATGCATTGGGCTGCAATTCAAGTGATATTAATTGTACCCTAAAAATAAATTCAGCTCATAGATAATCTATATGGAATCAATACTGAAATATACATACTATATGGAATCAATTCTGGAATTTAAGTGATATACATACTGCATAGTTAGCTCTTACTTTAAGTAACAGACGACACTCCATGTTCGGAAAATTTGCTTAAGATTTTAAATTCATTTATACTTTGAGAAACCCCACGCAAGTTACAATGATGTAATTTATCTCCCTGTAACTTAATTTTATATTATTTGAAAGTAGGAGCTGAAATTTCAATTGCTATAAAAGCAAATTTTGGGAGATCTGGGCTTTCAAATTGTGACGCTAAATAACTAATAACCAAGTCAAGGTTCATCATCGTTTCAGAAGATCTTGAAAGTATTAAGTAAATTCCACTTAGTGAAGTTGAGGATATATTGATCAATAGTATGATTTTTGCAACCTTACTCCTTTTTCTATCAATCAGTAAACACATAACTGTCTATTGTTCTGTTGTTCTCGGATGACACATCTTCATTCATTTTATACTATCTTTTTTCAGTGAAACATTATTGTTTACTTGATTGCCTTACATAAGAAATTCATGCTTCCAAAATCTGGTTTTGTTATAGTTGTCACGCTGCTGGTTGATGAGAATTTGTTGCCTCTTTGTCAAGATTAGGAATGATTAGAAGTTCATGTGATATGTTATATAGAGTGGGACTTTTATTTGTTTGCCTTGTATTACCATTGAATTTGGGCCATTCAGCAAAGTTCCGAAAAGGACTGTCCGCTTTGTTGATTGAGAGGATTTCAGGACTATAGAATGTCATGAGTCATGACTATAAATTTCTAATTATATTAGGGGAGAGACTTGGTTACAAAGTGATTGCGCTGTGGTAGTTTTATAATTAAAGTGAAATTACTTGGCCACTTTCATTGTAGCTTGACACTGAAATATTTTGTTTGGGTCAATATGCTTAATGTAGGTTTCTGTGTGGCTGTAATTGAAAGCCACTGCTATATGGGGTCTGATGTGTTTTAACTTGTATGTAACAATGTGTGTGCGATTCTCAGGTGACACATGCAGATTTTAAGAAGGCGAAGGACAAGGTCATGTTCAAGAAGAAAGAGGGTGTTCCCGAGGGGTTGTATATGTGATGAGTATCAAGTTGAATTGGGGAGTAGATGAATTTGCAAGTTTATCTTTGATTCTTGTTTTTTAAAAGCTTTTGGAAACTAGTTATGACGGTGAACGGTAGCAATCCAATGTCATCCATTATTTAGCAAAGAGCTGATTTGCTTTCACGAGTCTGATTATCAAGAGCTGCGCTCGTTTTGTCTCTACTTGCATTTCTTGCTCTCGTGCGTCGTAATTAGTGATGCCGTTTCTCGATGTCAAAAGAGGCCTCCTTTTCGTTTCCCTTTATGTGATACTATTTAATATACTATATTTATCCTTTTTTCTTCATAAAATAGGTCTTATTTAACTTTTTGAACAATCACATCATATTTTTTCTTCCATATTTAACTAGAAATATAAATTGTATTTTTATTCTATTTTTTAACTAATACTGTATTTTTATTTTACTTTTTTGTACTAACATTGTCTCTATAAATTGTATCTTTATTCTATTTATAATAATTTTAACAAATTTATTAAATTGTGTGTCCACCCTTAAACGGAATTTTATTTCATGGTATGTGCTTGTGCGTATTGATTTTTTTTTCCTTTTTCTTTTAAAGATTGCTTATATATGAGCTCTTCAAAGTGGTTATACACAAGATCCAATGTCGCGTCAATGTTTAAGTTCCAAAATCAAATGATGCAACGGACAATATAGTTACCAACAGACTTCGTCGTATAAATTATTCATGTTGAAAGTATTTCATGATGAAAGCCTTTAGGGCATGTTTGGTTTTCAGTAAAGGATTATGTAGGATAATTTGTAACCAGGATATTTAGCGTGGATAATGACATATTATTAATATTGAGTTGGTGTTTGCTATCATGGCTAAATACAGAATATTCTGGTTTAAGTTAATCCTAGGGGGGAGGTGGTATTATTAGTGTGGGTTATTCCCACAAAATAATACAGAGAGGTGGGATAAAGTTGGAGTTGACCGTATTAATATAACATAATACCAAACACTACACAAATCTGTATTAACTTAACTTATCCTGGATATAAACCAATATCAAACATGCCCTTAAGGTTTATGCAATTTATTTTATTCGAAAATAAGGTTATGATGTCAACTTAGCTTTTCTGAATATAGGTGTAGGGTGTTCCCGCCTAGAACTAGCTGGAGAGGTTTTGCAGGTTTTCGACCTATTTCAGGTTACCTTGGCAACCCTACTCTGAATTTGGCTCACGTTTAATTTATGACACTTCCCTTGGTGATGCTGCTACTCGACATTTTGTTGTAGTGACCACTTCTACTTCTTATGAAAAGATGGATACATTTGTGAACAATATGGAAACGCAAATTTGCGCCATCCATTTTGGTGTGAGTTGGAGATGTCATGGCATTATCTCCTCCGTTTTCTTCACATTTTTTGTTTGTTGACTCAATTATTTTTCTCTTTTTTGTTGTTACATGTATAAAGTACTATAACGTACGAACAAGCACATCGTGACCCAGTGGTACATACGCAACTTTATAATATTTTATGCATGCTAATTTAATTCGACATAATACAAGTCCACAAATGGACGCAAAACCTAAAGAAAACCAAGATTCCGACACACATTTATAACGATAAACAACAAAGCACAATTACATGAACACTCAAGTGAACTATAAAATTAAGTAGTAAAAGCACAACCAAAAAAGCTTCAAGGGGAAGGTAAGCTGCCGGTACCGCCACCTACGCCAGGGAAGCCACCAGTGGCGCCACCAACGCCGGGGAAGCCACCAGTGGCGCCACCAACGCCGGGGAATCCGCCGCCAACAGCGGGGAAGCCGCCACCAGCGCCGCCAAAGCTGCTGACGCCGCCAGGGATAACACCGCCTACTCCAGCAAGGCCACCTTGAGGCGTGGTACCGATAATGCCGCCTACGCCAACACCGCCGGGTATGCCGGGTATGCCGTTGGCGCCCATTCCGCCGCCGACTCCCCCAAAAGGTATGCCGTTGTCGCCGACGCCGCTGAAGCTGCCGACGCCGCCGTAGCTGAGGTAGTTCTTCTGGTCGGCGAGGCCGGCGTCCCCGGCTGGCATCACCCTAGCAGCTGCGGCCACATGCGCTGCAACTACTAGAGAAACTACAGCCATCAAAACCAATGATGATTTCGCCATTCTCTCTCTCTCTCTCTCTAAATGTTTGGGAATCCCCAGTGATTTGTTGACACCTGAAAGAATGTGTTAGGGCTCCCATTTTAAAGAAAGTGGGAGAGGGGAGTGAAGAGAGAGCAGTTGGGGGAATTGAATGCATGGAAATAAAGGCAGATTCGAAAGGCTATTTTCTTGTGATAATGAACAGTAAATTGTGTATCATCTGCAATGATGGTAGGGGGCACTTGTACAATGCACAATCGAACTTGTATTTTCCTAATAAAAACTACAATTCCGATATTCAATTCCAATATGCTAAGTGAAAGTGTAGTTACTGCTTGCACATGATTTTGCTGCAAACTTGTTTCATTGCCCCCACCTACACCAAAATCCAATATATTGTTGATTTTTAGGGTTATTTCGACAAAATTTGTATGACAAAAAAGGTTAAATACTTTTAAAAATTTCAGATCAAATTTAAAAAGGATTTAATTAGTTTTATTTTTTCTCCACATTGTAGTGTTTTTGTAATTTTTTGACAATTTTTTTATTACTTTTTTGTACTTTAAAATTAATAAAATTATTTAAAAAAAACGCTACAATGTGAAGAAAACAACAAAAGCATTATTATACTTAACCATATTTTGTCCAAATAGCATTATTATAAAAAGAAATCTGCTTAATTAACATGATCATACAAGTGGAGAGGCTAGCTAGCTAAGAATAATTGGGTTGTCATAAGCTATAAATATTTCTCTCCCATAATTAAATAACAAAAGGTTTATGTAAGTTATACTATGTGGTCATCACATTTTCCAAGAAAGTGATGTTGTTAGTCTCTTTCAAGTATATACTAGTATCAATTATTTCTTCATATAGCGAGCAATATCTTCGTTACGTACGTTCTTCAATTTACATAATTTCCTCTGTTCTAGCTTAATGATTTTTTTTTCCTAATACTAACTTGTTAATTATCCTCGTACAAAACTATATCTACGTATATAAGAGAAATGTTGTGTTACGTCGTTTATGTGATCACTATTTGCAAGCAATGCTCTTGTTTAGTCTACATTAGTATTTTTTTTTCTTTTATACATAAACATCAAAGCTCATTTTGTACTTTTATTCAATTATTTGAAGTTATAGCGAAAGTGAACAAATCGAACTTTGATTAATTTTGATGTAATTTATAAGATTAATGACGTTGATATATATTTATGTACTTTTGTGTTCAACAATATTAAGTATGTTTTATATTTAACATTAGGGTAAATAGCGCCAAAATTCACAAACTTTTACCCGATTCTCGTTTTTTTTCACGACCTTTAAAAGTTAGACAAAAATACATAACCTTTTGATTGATTCTGATTTTTCCCACGATTGTTAATTTCGCCCAATTTAAAGCTTAGGTGGCACTCGCAATTGCCAACATGGCAACGCCGTCCAGCGAAACAAATGATGTCGTTTCCAACTGTTAAAAACGTTGTCGTTTTGTGTTAAAAACAGTACAAATTGGTTGCAACTCATAAATTAGGGCTCTTCTTGCGCAGAGATTGGTAGAGTTCTTCTTGCGCAGAGATTGGTAGGGTGCGATTCGGCATAATCCATGGCTAGTTCTTGATGTGCTCTTCAAATATGCAAGCAAGAAACAATCGAAAGTGATGAAGAGAGGCAATTGTTGTTAGCGCACGATTGAGAGAGAGATACAATTGTTGGAATATAAAATTAGGGCAGATTTAAAAATTTATAATAGACGACAGCGTTTTAATTTAAATTGTAACGACGTTGTATCCTCATCAACATTATTAAACCACGTCAGCTATAATTTTTGCAGGAGAAATTTATCGTTGGAAAAATCAGAATCAATCAAAAAGGTTATGTATTTTTGTCTAATTTTTAAAGATCGTGGGAAAAATAAGAATCGAATAAAAGTTCGTGAATTTTGGCGCTATTTGCCCTTAACATTATATCATTTTTAAAAGATCTAGAATACTAATAGAGCTAAGGAAATTATATGATCGATCTCGTCTCTTCTCTTTGTAGAAATATGGAGAGAAATGTGAGAGAGCTGTCAAGGTGCTGCAAAACTACCAACAATCGCTGCAGAAAAAGGCCACTTGTCCTCAACTACTCAACCAACTCAGTAAATTGCATTTGCAGAGAAGATTAGCTGCAAGAGAGAGAAAATCAAATTCAATTCCTATATTAAATATAGTGCAGAAATCAACAACTCATCGACGACCGTTGGATCACATATGATCCTTGATCAGACGGCTGTGATGGAACAATGTGGATCCATCTCTCATCTTCAACCTCAATTTAACAAAGTTTAATCACAGTTGTTGTCTGCTATTCCCTGCACTCTGAAGATGGCTTTTAATGCAGAGCCTGCAAATCGCTGGAAGTTGGTCAATTCCATTAATTCTCTTCAATTTACCCAACTTTTTCAAACTTACGTACGCAACCATTTTTCTTTATTTATTAACGTATATATCTTCATCTATATATTCAAATCCACAACTTTCACTCTACTATTAATATGTCTATCTATGTATTCAAATCGACGAATTTCACTGTACTGCTCCTGTTTGAAGTTGAATCATTCTCACAACAACAAGGCCTATATTAGGGCACGTTTACTTTTATGAATAAATTTATTAATAGAAAGTGATGAATAACAAAAATTTATGCATTTAAATATATTTTTTTTCAATATTTAACACAAAAAAAAAAGTTTATCATTTTTTCTTCCTTATTTTCACTTCAAGGATGAATAATATTATCACACCAAAAATGGAGGGCATCCTTGAAGTGAAAAATAAGGATGAAAAAATGGTGAACTTCTCTTTTGTGTAAAATGTGGGAAAATAAATGAGACACTTAAATGCATAAATTTTTGTTATTCATCTTTTTCCATGGATAAATTTATCCATCAAAATAAACGCACCCTAAGGATATATATTTGATTACTAGAGATTAAATTGGTTCCATATTAGTATTAAAGATTAAATTCATCCAATATTAATTTTTTCATAAGAGATGCCAAGACTCATAAGTTAAAAATAATCCTACGTAACACTGTCTCAAGATTAAGTATTGAGTCGAGTCTACCTAATCAAACAATATATTATGAGAGTAGGCACTAAATCTTGTTTAGTCCAACAAATTGAACACCCCTGATCTATTCCATTGTGATCCTCATTTAAAGTCTACTAGCAGAGACAACGTGCATTCACACGTAAAAAGAAATTATGTTAATAAATAATTTTCTTTGTGTAAATTTATATTTTATTCATTTTATAGTAAAATTTATTATTTTAAAATATTTTTAAAACAAATTATCAAATAACTTTTGAATATAAAATATTATAAAATAATATTATGAACAAAAGGAAAAGAAGATTGATATACAATTCATGTTTATTTTCTAGGTTTCGACTTTACATAATTAATTTTAATTCCGATGATTACTTCTAACAAAACTAATAAATAAATCATTTGTATTGTAATTCTACATTATTAGATTTACAAAATAAAAGTAGTAACTTATGTGGATGAAGAGTTCTAAATTATAATGGATACTGCTAATTTATTGAAATATAAAACACAAATCACAATATATTTTTAGATCTATTATATATTAAATTACACATTAATCTTAAATTAAGTATATATGAGGGACATAATAGGGAAATCAAACTTTATAAATAAGGCCCGTTTATAATAGGTATAGATTACTCCCTCCGTCACAATCAATTTAGCCTATTTTTTTCAACACATTTATTTAGGAGAATAAGATTGTAATATAAAGATGTGTGACAATGTGAGTCCATATTAAATAGTGTAAAATAATTATTTTTTTAAAAAAAGGTCAAGCCAGATAAGACAGGTTGAAAATAAACACAAGCCAAGTCAAATAGGGTGATTCAAGTATTATAAAAGTGTGCATTTTTTATAAATTAAATTTTGATATCAATATAAGATATCATCAGAACCGATCACCTACCCACCGTGGGCAAGCATAACGTGTCCACCATTGATGTGACAATTTTAATTAGGATAGATAACTAATAAATCTTATTCTAATTAAAATTATCTTACTATAATTACAATTGTCATATCATGGTGGTCACATTATGCATGCCCACGGTGGGTAGGTGATCGGTTCTGAAGATATCATTGCTACATAAATTCCAATCTTTGGACACAGTTACAAATTATTTCTAACTTTTAAAACGTTTCGATAATGTTCCAATCTTTTAATTTATAGTAAATTTACCCTGTCCATTATTTTGTATGAGTTCACGGTTGAGATTTAGACATAAATTCGATATTGAAATTCAAAATTGATTGAGCACTTTTAAATACAGTATATGGGTTATTATCCAATATTGTCAATTTTATCGTAATACATCCGAAATTGCAATTTGAACTCCTTTGCAATGACTCTTGACTCAATTACTTAGTTACTTGAGCGACTATTGACTATTGACTATTGACTATTGGACATCCGACAATGAAAGACAGTATACAGGAGGATGAATCAAATAATCAACTTCGAAAACCATGCATCAATAAACTTTCAATTCTCACTCCTACTTAAAAAGTTAAAATTTATGAGTGGTGATACAAATCAAGAGATTAAAATATGTGCTAAAAATATTTTACAAGATTAAATTTATAAAATGTAAGGACAACTTTGAAAGTAATATGTTTAATTCTTTTGTACTTACAATGAGATTAAAAACTTATTTTTTAGGAGAAAAGTTGTGTGGTCCACACCAATTAAGAATTTTAAGCATATTTTTTTTTTACTTAAAATAGAAAACGAGTCTATTCTAATGGGACATAGGGAGTAATATTTATACATAGTAGGGTTAGACTATAAATTTATTTTAAAATATAAACTATTAACTGTGTGAATATATATATGTTGAATTTTATAGTAATAATTATAAACATGATTAATGTATGGTGTAGACATGCATGTCTCTTTAGTGGATGGCACACTATCGTTCTTGCGGCTTTAATTTGGTATAGAGCTGAGCATTTTGAGTGCGCGCAGTTTGTCACCAAGGATCCATGGCCGCTTGTTTTTTCCATGTTTATTTGGATTTGCTGCGTCTGACTTCAATTATTTCGTTCTTTATTTTAATATTTATAATATAATAAATGAATACTCTTTTTTTTTAAATAGTAATATATTTTTATTGAATTTTCACCTTTAAGATGTTGACGAGGCTCGGCCTTTAATATGCTCTTTTGCTCTCAAAAGTTTTCTTTTGATTTTATTTCTTTATAAAATTCCTAATTTATTAAAAAAATAAATAAACATGAAACATACCATCATACAAATCATCCTTCAATTTTATTATGGGCGTGTTTGTTAGGGGTTACAAGGGGGTATTAGCTTATTTATCTCCCCTAATTGCATGTTTGAAAGGCAACATAAGTTATAGCCTCGGCCCGCAAGAAAATCGAGGCCCGCTGTAATTCTACTGTTACACTTAGATTATGGAACCCTGCCCCCCCCCCCCCCCCAAACCCCCAATCCCTTTTCTACAGTAGATGACACTAATTTTGGGTCTTCCAATTTTGGCCTCTCTCGTCTCTCTCACGGTCCTCCTCTCGTCTTCCGTCAACCACGCCGCCGTCTCCCTTCCCTTCCCTCAGCCACGACAGCCTCAGTCAGCCGGAGGGCCGCCATCATCGCCTCCCTCATCAGCCGCTGCCGACCGATGATAGGCCCCCCTCCTTGGCGAGGCTGAGAAGAAGAAAAGGGGTTGGGGGGGTGGGGGGGAGGATCTGCACTGAAAATTTGGGCTGAGGTTGGGGGGGGGGGGATGATCTGCACAACAAATTTGGGGTGGGGGGTGGCGAGAATGAGAAGAAGAAGAAAATGGGGTGGGGGTACGTGTACTATCAGATTTTTTGATAGTTTTTTTTATATTTTTTTTTATTTCTTAAATAAAGGGCAAAAAGGTAATTTACTAATTTAATCTTTTTTTTGAGACAATTTGTTCATTTAATCTTAACTTATATATTGTCTATCAAACAAAAATATTAGTTATCTCAACGATTATATCTTAACTATCAAACACCTATAACATATTAACAATCTATCTCAATCTATATTATTTATCTAGGTTTTATTATCCATTATCTCATCCCAACTATCAAACAGGCCCTATATGTACAAAATTGCCGCTTAAATTGCATTTGTTTGCAAATTCATTTACTTGGCCCATTAAATATAATATATACCCCTCAAAAAAAAAAATACTATATATATATATATATATATATATATATATATATATATATATATAGCATAGATAGATTGACTAAAAAGATAAATATACTATTAAATATTTATTTAACACCTTAGTTTAAGATTACGATCTTACACATTATTAAACATATAATATCTCACACAAGTGTGTTCACGCTAGACGGTGGACTCTAATTTATACCCGTTTGAATGGGTGGAGAGATAAACCAATCAGTTAATTAATTGGAGTAATAATCTTGGGGGATCAATAATACTACAAGTTCTTCCACAATTTTAAACATTGAGATGTGGTTTACTTTTGAGGATTAGTCTTGATAGATAAAAATAATAAGATTAATTTTTTATTTGAATTAAAATTTTTGGTATATTTCAAAATCCTTAATTATTTTTATGAAAAAATGTTAGTTTTACTTGATTCATATACTATTAAGAGAATGTGATTGGAGAAATTTTACTTTTAAATTTTAAGTATAAAAATATTCAATTATACATCTTATCAATCCAGATAAATATCTCTAATAAGTAGTTTTACCTCGTTAGTGCAAATTAATGTATATACACAAAATTTAGTATGACGCATGCAGATACTCGGTCAACGTCGTTGCTACCACAAAAAAGAGTTGGTCAAGCCATTTCAAAGGAGAAGAAGTCGCTTTGCTCTACCATGTTAAAACCAAAAATATACTATTTTTAACTATTCCATTATATATAAATACATCTCCCCGCAACAAATTGAAAATAAACTTATTATTTGAAACTGAATAGACAACAATTACACAAAAATTACAACCGAGATGGCAAGCATGGCATTCACTACCTCTCTCACAAGGCTCCAATCCACCATCAAATTAGCAATCATCTTTCGCAACCCTAAGTCATCTATTTTTGCTTCACCAAAACCTGCTCAGGTAAAACAATATCAATAAATCTATGCAGCCACATTGTGGCCACCCACACACTAATATGATAAGGAAAATCTTGATTTATTTAATTTATTTTTTAAAATAAAAATATGATTTAGTTATTTTATTATATTCTCTACATTGTATTTATTTATTTTTTATTTTTTTTGCATTTTTTATTTTTAATTTATTTTTTAATAAAAATAAAAAAGTTACCAAAAAATTACAAAAAAATAATTACAATGTAGAGAATATGATAAAATAACTAAATCTTATTTTTATTTTAAAAAATAAGTTAAATAAATTAAATTATTTTTTATTTAGGTAAATTGTGGGTGACCACAATGTGGCTATTTAGCATTACTCAAACAATATTTCATCTCTCGATATTAATGACTGAATAATTAATTCGACGAGCGTACTCTAGTAATTTTCGAAATGAAAGGTGAAATACTAATTAATTTATAATGAATTTGATGCATGCGAAATGGGATAAAAAAATCCGTTATTTTACTAGGTAAGGAGAATTTCGTCTAAATTTGATGGCGCGGCCAATAAAGGCTGCGACGTTGCCAAGAAGGGCGTCGATGCGGCCAAGAAAGGTGCCGATGAAATGAAGAAAGAGGCTTTTGCAGCTGCAGATAGTGTATGTATCACCGTTATTAAATTCATGTTATCAACAATATAGGATCATGTAGTCTTTTTAATCTTATTTAACCTTTTAGAATTATTTTAAACTTGATTTTAGAAATATGTTAATTTATAATGTAAGTAAATAATTGTTCATAATCAAGACAATTAATATATTAAAGTCCATGCATGCATTTTTATATGGTCTGGAATATGTTATATATGTCATTTAAATTATTAATGGATTATATATATATATATAGAGGAGGGTTCAAATAAAAACCATCCTTATCGTAAGAACGTAGAACCAATCTTGTCCATTTATTTTGGTATATTTAAAGGTTGATATTAATTGTATGTTTTGTATTAATTTTTTTCTTATAATTAACGTGGGGTTAAATATTAACTGTTATCTTAGTGCCGTTTTTTATGGAGTTTAGATATTCATGTATGGTTTTTAAATCTGCTGCTTCTTTATGTTTTCATTTTAATTTATTGTTCTTCCATTAGCAATCAAAATGGTTGAGACCGGTTAGGTGAATTGTAGAATTTGATGTTGTTGCGCTATAAATGAATTCAATGATTCCTTCTTGTTTGATAGATTAATGCGGTTTAGTATGTATTGTAGTGCATATTAATTTGTGGTTCTGTGCAAATCAGTTCTGTAATTTTATATATATATATATATATATATATATATATATATATATATATATATATATATATATCTTATCAAACAAATTAAAATTGCTGAAGTAAACAAATTAGAAATATCTTGTTTTGGTCAAAGCTAGCATTTATTTCTCTAGTGTAGTCTAGCTACCAACTAAACGGTCATTTTTTTTCTGTCAATGCTACATTGCATTTCTTATTAATAAGTAATTAATATTAATATAAAGTGTGCATCGATAAATTTGCTTACGAACATAAATTTTAGAATAAAAATATCACTTTAAACTTCAAATTATATTTGTAATATAAAAGCTATTATAAATTTTAAAAATATTTATATAAATCCTCGACTATATATCCGAAATGTCAGTACCAACTACCAAAATGCTTGATAATCCATGCTAGAGCGTATTTATGATTGTCGTCAATTAAATAAATATTTATAAAAGTTTTGAACATTTTTAATGAAGATTGTATATATAGTTTGATTTTTGAAGTGATATTTTTAGAGTTATATTTTCAAAATAAATACGTATTTGAAATAAATCTCATCTGTTTGGATTAATTGGATAACGAACAGGCCGGTCAAAAGGCGGGCAATGTCGCCGGAAAGATGTCGGGGACGGCCCAAGACGCGGCGAACAAAGTGAAGGGCGCAGCACAGGAGGCGGCCGGAAAAGTGCAGCAGACAGCAGAGGGCGCGTGGGGCACCGTCAAGGACACCACCCAGAAGATGAAGGACACGGTGGTCGGGAAGGCCGATGCCTCCGCCGACTCTGCTAAAGCCGCCGTCAGAGATGGGGCGGCCAAAGTCGACCGCGCCGTCAACTCTAAGAAATGAAACCAAACTCTACTATGACTATTATTGCTATTTTTATTTCGAATTTGATCTATATTTTCCATCTCCAAATTAAATCATGGATATATAGGGAATAATCTCGGCCACAATGAATTTGGTGGCTGAGATAAAGCATAGGAATTAATTATTGATAGGTATATACGTCAAATGTTAGTAAATGTAGATAATTAATTATTGGTGTTTTCTATGTATAATTCGATGGGTGTCAATACACTATCGATATGTTTGTAAAAAGTTATAGTAATTATTATATTTAGTGTTTAAATGAAATATGTGTACTTCATCACAATGTGTGTGTGTGTGCGCATTAGTATATGTTTTTATCAAACGTATGTCACTAAAGACAACCACATAAGGGGAAACGGAAAAGACAAAATGGGACAAGTTTGAGAGTTGTAGTTGCAAGATCTAACTGGGGATCAAAGTGATCATAGTGGTAGAGTCTAGGGATGTCAACCGGGCTAGCCCATCGGGTTTTCGGGCTAGCCCTATCGGGTTTCGAGTTAGTCGGGTGCGGGCTAATCGGGTTGGAGATTTTTTCGGGTTATAAATCTTCAACCCTAACCCTAAATTTTCGGGTTTCGGGCTAGCCCATCGGGCTAATGAGGTTAAAGGGGTAAAAATAAAATTATCATTTGTATTTTATTATTCATAATGATCTAATGTATAATGTATAAAATATACATAGATATTAAAGATATAAATTATATAGCAAAGCATGAAATGTAAAAATATAAGATATTCAAGATTACATAAACAAAATTATATTAAAATGAGATAGTAAAATTTAACATGTATCAATGCACTAGAATCAATCTGAATTATTATGGAATAATTAGTGGATTTGCCATGCACGTCTCATTGACAGAAAAAAAAATTGGTATCACTTTAAAATGAGATACTAATAGTAATTAATTTCTAACTAACGAGATACTAATAATCAATTTCTACAAAAAATACGTAATTAATTTCACTTTTTTTAATGAGATTGCACACACACACCCATATATATTATAACTAATTAATTTAACTTTTTTTAATGAGGCTACATATATATATTTAAGCAAATACCATAGATCTAAACATAACAGAAGTTGTAACTGGATGCATCAGTCACAATTCCGTCAGCCCACCGGGCCAGCCCATCGGGTTTTCGGGCTAGCCCTATCGGGTTCCGGGTTAGTCGGGTGCGGGCTAATCGGGCTGGAGGTTTTGTCGGGTTGCGATTTTTCAACCCTAACCCTCTAATTTTGTCGGGTTATTCGGGTCGGCCCACGGATTTTGGGCTGCATTGACATCCCTAGTAGAGTCTATGAATTTGGACCTTATTCTTTGTATAAGTCCATGTAAGAGTAAATGGTGAAAAATACTCATTTTAATTTTGTAAAAAACTATACAACTAAGAATAAAATTATAGACTATCTTCTTTTTTGTTAAATGTGCGATATAGCCTAAGAGGGATATTCATATACTACCATTTAATTTGGTTTGTTGTTGGATTCCTTTATCCTAATATTAGTGCTTATATGTATCTCTCATTATTATATTTATTATTTTAATAATATTTAATAGATTTTAATTAACATTTCTTAGAAGACTGTTTTAATTTCTTTAAAAATATAACGTAACTAAGGAATAATCAACACAATTATTAAGTAATTTTAAATTAAAATCTAAAAATAATCATATGCTCTCATTGGACATGATGAACTTTAATTAAAAGTCACAGAATCAAATTTAAAAAAAAAGAGTAATCTTAGGAAATCAATATACTACAAATTCTTGTTCAAAATTAAATATCAGTAGTACAAGTATTAGTTAAGTCGTTTATATGCAAATAATTGGATATTACGGGAAAAAATAGTTTAGCGCGGATGTCGGTCAGCCTCCGTTACGCCACAGAATAGTGTTTACCGACCTACTTGAAAGGACAAGTCGATTAGCTCCACAACACCCCATGTAATAACCATAAAAAGTGTTTGCCGACCTCTTTCTTTTTCTATTTTGTAATATGTAAAACTATCCTAAATTAAACTTTTCCGTTATAAATACATCTTCCCAAAACTAATATTACGACCAATCTTTTTATTCGATATTGAATAGACAACTACACGAAAATCACAACAAATGGCAACCATGGCATTTACTAGCTCTCTCACGAGCCTCCAATCCACCAACAAATTAGCAATCGTCCTTCCCAAGCCTTGCAGCGTTACAATTCCCATTTCTCTTGTATCAAAACCTTCTAAGGTAAAATAATAGTATTTCACATCTCGCTTATATTTAATCAATTCAATTTGGTTCCTTTACTTTTCATAATTGATAGATAAATTATATGGTTTAGTATTTTTGCTCTTATTACTGGAATATCTTTAATCTCACCATCTCTCAATAGAATACAAATTAAATAAAATTAACTTAATTGATAGAAATTATCAAAAATATGTATAGAAATATCTCAAAGATCAAATATATCTTAATAAATAATAATAAATTAATTTATACTATTTTTTATTCATATCTTGACTAATTTTGAAAAGCAGAGTCCCATTTATATAAGTTGATATCAATGATGCCAAGTGTAGGCTACTTTGGTGTTTTTCAAAATAAAAAATGAAATATTATCTAGTGATGGATCCACAAAGGAGAAGGGAGCTTATGCCCCCACCAATCAACATTTTCTTTTTTCCTTTTATTCTTATAAAATTATGAAATTGTCAAATTTTGGTGTGAAATGTAATACAAAAACTCCAATTAACCGAATTGTATCAGAGCTGGCTTATCGAAATTTGAGACCTGAAATTTTGAACACCCAGTCAGTTCCCATCAACGATTTTTTTTTTTCTGCCTACGTTCTAGGTATTATCTATAGAAAATTGTGACGAAATAAGAATTTGTTTTACTAGGCAAGAAGAAGTTTTGGGGTGACGGCTTGCGAGAAAGGCGGCGACGTTGCAAAGAAATTTGTCGACGCGGCCGAGAAAGGTGCCGAAGATTTCAAGAAAGAGGTTTTTGCTGCTGCAGATAATGTATGTGTGGTGTGGCTATTCTTAAATTTAATTAATTATGTTATCAACAATATATATATAGTTGAAAGATACTTAATACTGTAAGTTTATTTGTTGCTGTATTTTAATTTAGCATCATTTGTCTTTATGTAAAGTCTTTTTATTCTCAAATATTAACCTTTTAAAAATTATTTTGGTGGTATGTTTTAAGAAGAAATATAATTTGAAATAGAGAATCTGATATGTTTTGATTATTCGAAAACGAATAGGTGAGCGGTGTTGTCGGAGAATTGTCAGACACGGCCCAAGACACGGCGAAGAAATTTCAGGAAGCTGGGAAAGATGCCGCCGGAGAAGTGGAGAAGACGAATGAGGGCGCGTGGGGCTCCGTCGAAGAAACCGCCGAGAAGGTGAAGGCCAAGGTGGTTGGCGATGCCGAGGCCTTAGACGAGTCTGCTAAAGCCGCCGTCAAAGATGCGGCGGCCAAAGTCGACAAAGTCGTAGACTCAAATTGAAATCGAACAGTATGACGATTAACTTGTTGTTTAAGTAGATTGTATTTAATCTCATATGAATTCGTATGAATATACATTTTGGTTAAAGTAATTGTTTAATTGAGCTCGTACGAATATTATCTTTCACAAAAGAGAATCAATATAATTGACATTAACGAACCTTGATGCTATTAGAGAAACAGTTTACATGTAAGTAGAAAGAGAAGAGAAGAGATGCAATCTCTATTGCCTATTGAAACCAAATCTTGCAATGGAAGAAGAAGCAGAATTGAGTAATGAAGAAGCAGAGAAGCTTGAATTAGTGCTCTGCAAATACAAACTCTGGATTGCCGATGATGAGCCTCCACCATTCACACTCTTATCTCCCTCTCCGTCACCAACTTGTGATCCTTTCCCAGCCTCATTTTTCAAATTCTCCTCTCTCTCATGTCGTATCTCCTTGAGCATCGCCGCCACGTCCTTCATCGTCGGCCTGTCATCGGGCGACGCCTGCACGCACAGCATTGCAACTCCTAAGCTCTGCATCATTTCTTGAATCTCCGGCTCCGGCCTCAGGCGCAGGCCGGGGTCTAGAACCTCCACGGCGCCTCTCCTCTGCCTCACCCAGTCCACAATGTGAAGCCCATCGGGTATGGTGGGATCGATGGGCTGTTTGCCCGTTAGGACTTCCAGCACAACTACTCCAAAGCTGTAGACGTCGCTCTTCTCAGTGATCTTCATACTGTATCCATACTCTGCATATCAACGAAATAGTGTCACATATTTTTATAAATAATCAGTTTGTAGCCCAATATATAAAGATTTGAAGGTCACCAGGAGCAATGTAGCCGTAGGAACCAGCAACAGTGTTGGAGGAGCGGGCGAAGTCTCCATCATGAACGAGCTTAGCGAGGCCGAAATCGGCAATGTAAGGCTGGAAATCTAGGCCGATCAAGATGTTGTTGGCCTTGATGTCCCGGTGCACGATAGGCGGGGCGCAGTCGTGGTGCAGATAGGCGACGCCTTGAGCCGCGCCTAGCAGAATCCGGTACCTCACCTCCCACTCCAAGAACCCTCCATTGTTCTCGTGCACGAGGCTTCCGAGGCTTCCATTAGGCATGTACTCATACATGAGCAGCCTCGTCTTCTGATTCCAACAGCACCCCAAGAACTTCACTATGTTCTTGTGCCGGATCGATCCCAGCGTCCTCACTTCAGTCGAGAAGGAGTCACGAACCCCGCTGTTGAAACCGGCTTGCAACATCATGGGCCACAGCTTCTTCACCGCCACCACTTGCCCGTTATCGAGCTCTGCCCTGTACACGATCCCCGAGCAACCTTTCCCTATCGCGTTGGCCTCGACGAGGCACCTGAGGATCTGATCGACTGAGAAATTCACCTTCTGAAAGGGAGTGAATTTCCATGACCACGACTCTCCCTCTCCCAACTCCGAATCCGTTTCCCCTTTGCTCATTCTCCGCACCTTCACAACGGCTAGCACGCCCACCACTGCCAGCGCTAGGGTCACGATTATGAGCAACGCGATAGCCATTCTCAGCCTCCACGAGCGCCTCTGCCCAGGGATCCCCATTCCCTGCCCGGAGCTCAAGAAACAAGAGTCGTGGCCACGTGCACACAACCCCGGGTTCCCGCCCACCTCTGCTAAGGATAACTGCCTGAAAACCTTGTTGTCAGGCAGGTAGCCAGAGAAGTTGTTGAAGGAGATGTTCAAGGAGACGAGGTTCACCAATCCTGAAAGAGACATCAACTCTCCCTGAAGCTTGTTGTGAGAAAGATCCAAGACGGAGAGCTTGTTCAATACAGCAATCTGAGTTGGAATTTCCCCTGTTAGCAAATTCCAGCTCAAGTTCAACTCGATTGCAAGCGCCTCGATCATAAATATCTCCACCGGCATGCTCCCTGTCAGCGAATTTCTGCTCAAATCGAGCAGCTGAAGCCGCGAGCAACGGCCAAGGCTTGACGGGATATTCCCTGAGAAACCGTTGCTTCCTAAGGAAAGCCTGTTGAGAGATGACAGTTGGCCCAAAATCTCAGGAATGGCGCCGTCAAGCTTGTTCCCCGACATGTCCAGCACCTCAAGCTTGGTCAGAGAAGATAGAGAAGTCGGCAGGTTTCCCGTTATTGAATTTCCCGCCAAATTCAGCATCTGCATCTCCTTGCAGTTTCCGATTTCCTGAGGAACCGAACCGCTCAAACGGCAATCGGAGAGATCAAGAAAGCTGAGGTTAGTGAGGTAACCAATCTCTTTAGGGATTTCTCCGCTAATCTTATTCCCGACCAACCTCAGCCGCACCAGAGAAGTGCAACCGCCGATCTCCGGCGGAATAGCGCCGGAGATGTCGTTGTAGATGAGTAGAAGCTTCGTTAGATTGGTGAGGCGGAAGATGTCTGGGGGCAGGCTGCCCGTGAGCGAATTGCGCGACAAATCGAGCGCCTGGAGGCTCTGGCAGCCGGAGAGTGCCGCCGGGATGCTGCCCGCCAGCTTGTTATCCCAGGCGAAGAAGATCTGCAGGTGCTGCAACAGCCCGAGCTCAGGCGGAATGGAACCGAAGATCTGATTGCTGTCGATTTGGAACTGGATCAGCCTAGTAGCACTGGAGAGAACCGCAGGAATGGAGCCGGAGATGTTGTTGCTGCTGAGCATCACTTCTTCGAGATTGGTTAGATTCCCGATTGATTGGGGAATGGTGCCGGAGAAGAAGTTCAAGGAGAGATCAAGGACTGTCAAACTCTTGCAGCTCCCAATCTGTTCCGGAATGGAGCCCGCCAAATTATTCTGCCACACCAGCAGATTCTGGAGCTTCTGCAGCTTTCCTATCTCCGGCGGCAGCGACCCCGACAGACTGTTCTCGTACAAGTACACGTCCACGAGCTCCGAGCAGTTGCCTATGTCCGCGGGAATCTCGCCTGACAGCATCGTGGTGTAGAGCGACAGTACTTGGAGCTTCTGGAGCCTCCCGATGGTGCGGGGAAGCCCGCCGGAGATCTTGGTGTCGGCCAGCCCGAGAACCTGCAGATTCTGGCAGTTTCCGATTTCGGCGGGAATCTCTCCGTCGATGTCTTGGTTGCCGCCGGCGCGGAGGGCTTCCAGCTCCGACAGCATTCCGATCTCGGCGGGGATGCTCCCGCTCAACCTGTTGTCGAACAACGTTAGGTTCTTGAGCTTCATGCAGCCGCCGATTTCAGGCGGGATTGCTCCGGTGAGCTGGTTGGAGTTGAGGGTCAGCTCCTCGAGGAGCGTGAGCTTACCGATGGTCGACGGGATGTTCCCGACGAGGGCGTTGGAGCTGACATCGATTTTCCTGAGCGAGGCGCAGTCCCCGACGTCGGAGGGGATGGTTCCGGTGAGGTTGGCGGCGGAGATTGTTAGGGTTTGGAGGAACAAGAGCGATGAGAGTTTGGAGGGGAACGGAAGAGCGAGCTGAATCGATTGTATGTTTATTTCAGTGACGAAATTTTGAGAGGAGCACGTAATGTAGGACCATTTACAAGGAGTAGGGTGTGAGGGGTTCCAGTTGGAGAATGCAAAAGGTGGTGGTGAAGAAGAAGAAGAATTAATCCAAGAAAATAATACAGAAACTTCGGCGTTGGCGGCGACGGAATGTTGAGGTTGTGCGAGAATCTTGAGTAAGAAGAGGAAGAAATAGCAACGGTGGAGGTGATTTGGGGTGGCGTTCAAGAATTGCCTCGGCATCGGCATTTGCAAACTTCTTGGCCTCAAACCCTAGATCACCACTCTTCCATTGGGTCTCTCCCCAACTCTCTCTCTCTCTCTAAACTATCTCGGTTTGCTGTGTTGAGCTCACTATCCACCTCTCTCGGGGTAATAGAAGCACCACTATCTAGCTTTGCAGATAAGCAAGAAAAGCGCAGACAAACAAAATAATACTAATAATAATAATACGAAAAAAAAGTTCTACTAGTATTTGACAAAGTGTGGATGTTGGAATTATTATTATTGAGAAATGGAAAATCAAATGAGGGAGTCGACCTCTTCCACCAATTTTCTCCCTCGGGATTCTGTGTTCCGTGTTTTCTGCTTTGTGCGTTTATGGGGGTTTTTTTTTTTTGTTAATTTGTGAAAATTTTAATTGGCAATTAGAAAAGGTTTAGGCAGAGGCAGCATGTGTAATTGCATTGTTTTCTGTAATTTCAATCAGTGAGGTGAGTGGTTTTGTTTTGGCAATTGCGCCTATATAATTACAGTAGGTTGTACAATTTTTGCAATATTTATTCTTTTTCATCGCTTTTGCTACACTTCTTCCTTGCCAATGTTCCATTGGGTAAAAAAGAATTAAATTAAAAGTGACTGTTTTTAATGAGAACTACGCTTGTTTAAGCGGATGTATAACACCCAAGGCCAAACCCAAACTTAAAATACAAGCCAACACATCAATTTGGTTTAGTTATTTTTCAATTTCATCTCCTCAAATGATTACTCAAAGTGCACATCGTTCCTCGCATGTTAAGTAAAACAATTTAAAGATGTAATTGTATCCAAATATACGAAATTTTACTTAATTTTAATTTGGTATATGATTGAAGTGTCAAATTATTGCTATCATGATCACTTGAAGTGATATATACATTCAACTACATTATTTAGTACATCGACCAATTGAATCATATAGACATTTCAAGCGTCGTTTGGGGAACAATGGACAACTCCATAAAACAGTAATCAAACAAATTAAAAATTCATAGATATTTAAAATAGTAATTTTTTTCATATATAAAATTAGAATTTGTTATAAGTCACACTAGCTACAACCTCAGTAAAATCTTACGATTAAAATAACTTCATCATAAAAATTTTAAGCATCGAAGAACATAAGGTTGCAAGTATATGATAGATTTAGGTCAATAATTAACGAACGTAACCTCATAACCTTAAAAAGTCGAGTGAAAAAAATTATAAGGATCCTCATTGCATGTGCTTCTTCTGATTGTTTGATGAATTCCGCATTTAAGTATTTTATTTCGACCAAGTGTTGATTTGTGGTTGATTAGGAAAGTTAAATCCTATATGCCCATATATATGAGTAATTTATTAATCGTGCTTAGAGGATCCCAATTTAGTTAGAATTAATAAACGATTTTCGTTAGGCCTAAAACTCGAATATGTTTGCAATTTTATCGAAAGATTGGTGTTTTAATTCTTCTTCGTTTTTACTTACCATTTTTTACAACTCGCTCCAAATATTAAAACACAGGTTATAATCAACCATATATTGGGTTAAAACTCCCAAATAGATTAGATAAACTATAACATTCCATTTTAAGTACATGATATATTTTTTCGAACTTCTAAAATTTCAAAGTTTGAAAAACATACATTTTGTTTTTCAAAAAGGAGAAACTGAAAACACGAATAACAAAACAATTTTATTATGGCGGCTAAGAAAGGAAAATAAAATTGAATGCTATGTGATAAATAAAAGGATTTATGGTTAAAAAATACATGAATTATAGAAAAAAAATGTAATTTTCACCTGAACTTTTAATTAAGTAAAAAAAATACATAAATCTATATTTTTGTTGTAATTTTTATTTGAATTTGACTTTCAGCGAAATTAGAGCTTAGTTGACAATTGAAAATTCACTTGATGTTAATCTAACTTATGATGATTAGGAGTATATGTTTATAGAAACTCGAAGGTCTAAGAAGGGGAAAATTAATGGGTAATTGGTGTTTAAATACATGAACTTTACTCACTTTTTGGTATTTAACATGAACTTTAAAATCTTGTTATAAATACATGAACTTTAAATTTATTTAATTTTTGACCCATTTTTTGTACCTGACGAAATTAACGCTGACATGTCAAAATTAAAACTTAGTTGGCAAAATTAATTATCTAGTTGGCATCTGACTAAGAAATTCCATCCCTCTATTCAATTAATACAAAAAATCACATTCACTTCCACTTCTCTCTAACCCTAACGAAATTACATTCCCCCATTTTACTTCTACTCATCTCTCATTCTTTCTTTTTCACCCTTTGTTTTTCACTTACAAAAAAATTACTCATCTCGTTGGCAAATGAACGTGCCTTGAACCGCTCAAGTTTGTGTCTTTCTTTGAGTTTTGGTGGTGGTCCAAGACTAGTGTTAGAGGAATGAGCAACAGGTAGGACCCCTGCTCTTATTCTTTAAAGTTTTAGCTTTAGGGATTAGGATTTTTATATAATATCTTGATTAAATTATGTGTTCTAATTACTTCATTCTCTTCCATTGTTTCCTAATTAGGGGTTAGGGGTTAAAACCTCTGTATATTTTTCTTTGAAATTGGCGCTACCAAACTCTTTGAAAATAGCTCCGTTAAACTCCTGCTAAAATAGGGGAATTATGATTTTCTTTTTATTGATATAAATTTGGACAAAAACTTGTAGATATGAGTGGATATTTAAACGAGTAATGACAAGCTCTGCCCTGATGTTAGAAAAAAGCTAGAGAAGATGAAGTATAGTAGTGGATATTGTGTTACACATCCTGCATTAGAAGGTAGGTTTGAAGTTGAAAAGCATGAGGATCGTTTTGTTGTTGATATTGTTTCTAGATCTTGCACATGTAGATTGTGGGATATAACAGGGATACCATGTGCACATGCTTGCTCAGCGATATATTTTCTCGAGGACAATGCAGAAAATTATGTGCACGAGTACTTTTTTTTGGAGAGGTATAAACTCTTATATGAATTTGGGTTTCCACCTTTGAATGGTGAGAAGATGTGGCCAAGAGCAGAAGGCTATGATGTAAAACCACCTCAAAGAAAAAAGATGCCAGGTCGGCCGAAGAAAAGGAGAATAAGAGACCCATCAGAGCCAAATCCTTCGAATCCCAACAAGCTTAGAAGGAATGGGTCACGTATGACATGCCAAAAGTGTTTTCAGCAAGGTCATAACAGCAGAGGATGCAAAAATACACCTGTTGACAAGCCACCTAAAAAAAAGGTTATATTATGTTATTTCTTCATCTATTTTTAAACTTTTTCAGTCAATCTTATACTAACAATTGTATCTCATTGTTGCTAGGGTGAAAGAGGAAGACCACGCAAAACACAAGCACCACAACAAATAGTTGAACCATCAACATCAAATGCAAGAAGCACTTCAAAAGGCAATGAAGCAGCACATCAAACTTTGGTTTAGAAAAGAAAAGAGGATTGCTTCTCAAGGCTATGGTGTGATGCAGTGTGAATCTGGGAATATATACATGAAGATGCCATCTCACAAGAGGACTACATTTGTCAACCCAAGGAAGAAGACCACCACTTCAAGTTCAGCAGTTGAGAAGACCACTCAAGAAAGTAGAACTTAAATAGCAAAATGTGTACACATATTTGGTCATTTTACTTGGATGTTTTTTGCTGCTGAAATATATCTTTTGCTGCCAGAAAATATGCTTAGGAAGCAGAATTGGGTGTGTTTTGTGTTTTTTGCTGCTAGAATTGGTTGTCACATCTCTTCAGACTCTTAGTTATATTGTAGACTTGGGTGTGTTATGTGTTAATAGTTTATGTATTAGCTTTGCTGTGGTGGTGGATAATGAGTTTTGAAAAAAAAAATGGGGATTGAGTCATTTGTCATTTGCTAATTTTGAATAGAGTGTGTTTTCATATTTTACTTGGAAACAAAGATTATGCATACTAAGAGAAAAAAAATCGATGAATGCATCTGTCAATTATCAAATTTCTGATTTGGGATGTTTAATGTATGCTTATTCGCTTATTTCGTTGAAATTAGATGAAAGAGATAGAATTACAGATAAGTAAAGGTGAATGAGATTTTCTGTATTAATTGAATAGGGGGAGGAAATTTCTTAGTCATATGCCAACTAGATGATTAATTTTGCCAACTAAGTTTTAATTTTGACATGTCAGCATTAATTTCGCCAAGTATAAAAAATGGGTCAAAAATTAAATTAGTTTAAAGTTCATGTATTTATAACAAGATTTTAAAGTTCATGTTAAATACCAAAAAGTGAGTAAAGTTCATGTATTTATACACCAATTACCCAAAATTAATTTGTTTGACTTAATTTTGACTCTGAATTAAGCTCTAGTTTCGTTAAAAATCAAACTTAGGTGAAAATTACAACAAAAATATAAATTCATATATTTTTTTATTTAATTGAAGTTCATGTAAAAATTACAATTTTTTTCAAAATTCGTATATTTTTTTTTTTTTATCATAACTCCTAAATAAAATAAAGACGTAACTAAATGGTAAAGTGTCAAAATTATGAGTTATGACTTGGTTTTGTGCTGAGTTGTGACTTGTCGTTATTGTAAGTGAGTCCACTATTATTAGGGTCAGCAAACGATGGATGTGCATCATCTTAAAAATATTGATTTTCGTCAAAAGAAAAAGGTTAAATTAGCATTGCTCAAGAATTCCAGATTTTAAGGCCGAGAGCACATGACTACTTAAATTCCTTTACAAAGAGGGCCATACTTTTTTTCTAATTCTTAATTCTCACTTTTTTTTTTCACAATCACCAGAGCAATTGAATTTTGAAACCAACTACTGTTTCTTTATTTGTTTTCTGAGTAATTAAATTTTATAATGTAACAGTTATCTATTTTAAATGTTTAAAGTTTAATAGACAGAATGGTACAAGTGAAATCAGAGGATCGTATAAAATATAATGAGATTGACTAAAAGCCCATTAATTAGGATTTAAAAATCTATTATAAAAAGAAAAAGAAGTGGACTTATTATTAGTGTATGCTAAAGATAAGAGGTGCCTTCCAACTCCAAGCCCAGAATTCTAGGAAATGGCCTTGGGAACTTCCACCTATGGAATCTATTCACGTTTTTTTTTTTTTTTTGGCAATTCATTTGAAATATACGGTACTAGTATTATTTTTAATTAATATTTTTCACGGTATTATTTTATAGTCATTGATACTATTTCTTGGATAGTTCGACTTTTCCAGAGTTGGTGGTTTGAGTAAGGTGTTGTGTTGGTACAGTCTAGTGTAACTAATCTTTTATTTGCGGGTTGATATCGATCAGTTGATTTTGATGTAGACAGCTGCAATTAAGTAGTATTAAATTAATAATATTATTTTAATATTTCTCCCTCCGTCCCACTAATAAAGACACACTTTTTTTATTGGGTTGTCCCAATAATAAAGACACACCTCTAAATAAGAAAATAATTAGAGCTTAAGATACACTAATTAATTGCACCTTAATTAAGGTATAAATAAGACAAAAAAAAATCCTAATTAAACATATTTTATACACTCAGCCTCTCTCTCCCAGAATCAACCCCCTCTCTCTCTCAGCTCTCTCACCGCCGGCGCCGCCCTGACCGCAATGCTGCCCGACGAAGGTCGGCGGTATCCATCCCCATCTCTCTCTCTCTCGCCCGACGAAGACGCCGCCTCAGTGGTACAGCCACTGCCTGCTTCTTCTTCTCCGACCGAACAGTCGTCACCCATTCCCTTTTTTTCTCATTTCGTTCGTTCTCAGTGGCTTCGCTTCCTCCGACGGAATCATTTGCCTCATCTCCTTCGTTCTCTCCCCCTCGCCGGTGGACTAGGGTTTGCACGGCGGTGGATCTGGGGGCTAGGGTTTGCAGGCGCGTCAGATCTAGGGGCTAGGGTTTGTAGGTGCGCGGATCTATGAAGAGAAGGAGCAGCGGCGAAAGGAAAGGGGTTAGATTTTTGGGCGACAGATATGTGACTGTGAGTGTGTGTTTTGAGTGAGAGAGAGAGGGATAGTGGGAGAGGGGTTTGATTTTTGGGCGGCGAGCATAGGGAAGAAGAATTGTGGTCGACGGTGATGATCGTAGAATCTGTGACTTTTGAAACAGGCGTGCATTTGATTTTCTAGGTTTGAAAAAGGCGTGCATTTGACTTTTGAAACAGGCGTGCATAGCAGAGAGAATCGGCGGTGGTCGGCGGCGGCGGTGGTAATCGGAGAAGATGAGAGAGAGTTGAGAGTTAATAAAACCCCTTATCAATTCTTTAATTAAATACACTAATGATGCTAAACTACCTTACTTTAATCTTTGTGACCAAATGAAGTGTGTCTTCATTATTAGGACGGAGGGAGTATTTCAACTATTAATTAATTTCAATTATTTTTTATTATCTCTTGATTAATGATTAGGATGCATTAATTTTCAATTAACTTTTATTAACTCACACTTAGAGTTTATCAACTATTATTAAAATTTAATTTGAATTGATGCAACATGCATTCAAATGTACTATAAGTGTGTGTCTTTAGTTGCAGTTGGTGTAACTAATAAATGTGTACACAGTAATGTGGTAATGTTGTTAATGTAAGAAGCTAAAGATTTCATATTCAAGTATATGATTACGCGATCTTTAAAAATTATTTATTCTTTCATTGAAAAAAATATATAGTAAGGATATAATTGGTTGAATTGAAAAAAAAAAGGAATAGGTATGAAACAATACTTTCTCCGTTCTATTAAATTTTACCCATATTTATTTTCAGAGTATCATATTATATTTGTCATGTTTTCCTTTTAACTAATCACTTTATACTATATTAAATATGTGAGTCACTTACATTTACACTATAATCTTACTCTTCCAATTAATCATGCCAAAAAGAAATATGCAAAGTGTAATGAGAATTGGAGATTACTTTAAAAAAAAAATCAAGTACTTTTGGATTTATCTCTATTATATTCCCTCTATGTAGTACTCCCTCCGTCCCACAAATTTTGAGTCACTTTCCTTTTTCGATCATCCCACGAACCTTAAGTCACTTCTTTATATGGCAAAAATATCCCCTTTATTCATATTTTTATTTTTTCACCTACCACACTTAACACACTAAATACTATTTTCTTAATTCTCGTGCCGAAAAGAATTGACTCAAGATTCGCGGGACGGAATGAGTATTTGATATAAGATTTAAATCCAGAAAATGAGAGTCAAGAAACCCCAAGCATATATAATAAAATATACATAATAAAGATATCATTAGTTATCTTCTCAGGGAACATTCATTTTACTTTAATGTAAGATGTATGACTGAGTACCTTAGAATATCTCAAAATTTCAATCCGTTTAAGTAAACAAGGAATTGTCTTTGTTATTTTTATCTAGCAATATTAATCTTTTAAAGTAAATGTCCCTTAAAAAATATCATTAGTTGTGAGCTTAAATTCGAATATTTGACACGTTTGATAAATCTTATATGTCAAATGATATTATACAAACTTTTTGTCATACAAAAGGTCGAAAGAAATTTGATAGGGTAAATTTAAATACACATATTCTCCTATACATTTTGTTGTACCATATAACAGGATGGTGTAAGGAAGTACATATTTATTAATGATTGGGAGTAATTGCCAATTGAGCATCTAGCTCAAGCGTGCCTTGAATGCACAAGGTCGTGGCTTGTAAATTTTGAACTCATGTCCTTGTAGATACTAGGCGCATATTCAAACCAGCTTCAATTGAGTTGCTGATCTTACTTGCAGCTATTAGTAATATTTATGTGTTTCTTTGGACCATCTTGTTGTATGGTACAACAAGCTACGCATGAGATCATCTATTTTAAATAAAACTCAAATTTCTTGTTGTAACCTCTTATTTAAAATAATAATATAAAAATAATAATAATTTTAGTATCATATCCTTATAAACTTCAATTTTAAATTCCAATGGTACCATATTAAATCCCAAAATAGCAATAATCTGCATAGCCCCGTAAAATTTAGAGTGAATTTTTAAAATATTCAAATTGGGATAATTCTAATTAATAAAAGTATCTATTAATATAAATAATAAAAAAATAATCATATCTATTATTTTTATCCTTTTGATTCACAATTCAAAATGCTTTTAGTTGTTAATGAGAGTTTTTATGGGACAGAAGGAATATTATTTACCATTCAAAACATTGTTGATTGTGAATGAAAGGTTTTAGATTATCATTCACACTCTTGATTGTGAATACGAAGTCTTAGGCTATTATGCACAATCCGAAATAATTTTTATTGCGAATAAGAGTTGTTATGCTATAATTCACCACTCCGAATACTCATAATCACTTTTTTCTTTTTAGTACATGATCTCATATTTTTTTTAACCATTTATCCTTTCAAATATCCTTTATTTACAAAAAAAATACTCATTATTCAATCTCCAATATCATTTCATACAATGTAGGCACCCTGTTTTTAGTACGTAAAAGGCACCAATCATTTTATTAAAGCTCGTACCCAACCAAAGTGACATATTTTCAATGGACGAAGAGAATAAAATTTATTACTATTATTTTATTAATATTTTCAAATAATAGGTTATAATGATAAAATTAGGGGCTACATTTAGAATCACCCAACTTGAAAAGGTGAAATATTTTTGGAAGCCTTAATAACAAAATGAATTTCACTTATATGTAAAAGAAAATATCGCGGGCCCAAATTAGATGAAGCCCAGAGTGGAAAATATATAGGCCTCAACCATCATAATCGACTACCACAGTTCACCCATATTTTTATTTTTGTTTTAGCGAAATAGTTCACCCATTATATCACTTAATCTCCTTTTCTCTTTTCTCTTTTTTTGAGCAATAAAAACCGCTAAATTTTGCATAGAACACAATGGGAGAAATATAATTATCAACAGAAAATAGATATTCAAGCATGGCTTCTACTGGTATCGTGGTGTTACACAAGACCCTATTGCTTCCAATTTCGTCTCCTAAATGTTGCAAAAATCAGATTTCTCCACTCAAAACGTCCCAATTTCTTTCCTCAAATTCCCTTTCGGAGTTGAAGATGCAAATCCGAATTCCGTCCGTACACATCAAGCAGCTCAAGAATCACAGACTTCCAGTTATATCTGCTGCGCAATCCAATTTGTTCAAAGGTACTCTTTTCATCAAGTTAAAAAAAAAAAAGGTACCCTTTTGATTTTTGGTCCAGGAAAGTGAAAAAATTGCGTTTATTCATTGTTAGATTAAGCTTGATGCCTGATAAGTGATGCGAGAATTGACTGTTTCTATATTTTCTCTGTCAAAATAATTATTAAGATTTTGGGGCATGAGCTTGAGGTTATTATGTTATGCAATCTGAAGTTTTTGGCATTTTGAAGCAAAGTTGTGGGTAATTAATTGTTTTCTAATGACTAGTGTTTTGATGTGTGTTGGAAAAGGGTGCCTAAAATCTGAATTCTGGCTTCTGGAACTAAAATTATGACGAAAGTAATAAGGACGCAAGAGTGAAATCTGTATTCAAATACTTTTGAACAATGGGGAAAAACCATGGGACGGTGTTTTAGTTACATATTGCAATATTTTGCAATAAGCGATAGTGGAAATCATGTAGTGAGAGAAAATGAGAAATTGTCTAGTAAGAGAGAAGAGCAATCTTATCACAGTCACATGTGCAGATTCAGAATGATTATAGTTATAGCTAACCACACTTGTAAACTAACGAGCCGGCATGTGAAATGCCAGTCGGCTGGAATAGATTTCATTCCTCTCTTAAGTTGGAACTGGTGAACATCATAAGGTATCAGCAAGCTGAAGCTTCATAGGAACATGTCGGGTGATACGAAACCTTTGGACATGTTGGGTGATACGAAACCAAGTGTATGGTAGCTTTATTGTCACACAACAAATTGATGGGAGTATGAAGATCTGGAAGTATCGTGCGTCCGCAGAAGATTTGGATATAGATGATGTCTGGCCGAGTTAGGTTCAAATAGAGTAGTCGACTTACTAATTGGCGATACCAATCTGATTCCTGAATGAGAAGCCTATTGTAGACCCTTAAGCAATGGGATAGAAGCATCCTGTTAATCCAGCATCTTGCAGCAGGTGTAGAATGTATCACTGATTAAGATAAATCTCTTCTTGGTTGCAATTTATCTCTAAGCCTAAGAAATATTTTGCATCACCAAAAGCTTTGACTCTCAGTTCAGAATTCCATTCTGGCTGGGGGTGCTTGCTTTGACCCATATACACTCTGTTTTAATTCAGTAAACCTGCTCTGGCTTTTGCTTAGTCGTAACGCTCTGGTGAAAGCATATAAATGTAATCCTGTATAAATCGATGAAGAAAAGTATTATTATACTATTGCTGCAAATAACATTCGCATCAGCAAGACCAATGAAAAGTCTTACTGTCCCACGTTTAGCAACAGATGAGTAACTATTGGTGTAATGACAAAGTATGATGTCCCTTTGAACTAGACACGTGTTCTACCTGCCCACAGCCCCATCAGGTTTTAGTTTAATCCCAAAGGTAAGTTTCATCGGCCTCAAGGGCAGCCAACTCCTGAATCATATCATAGCACAAATCCATTTATCACACTGACTAGCTGGGAAGTATGTGGATCCTATAAACTGGAGACATTGGTTAGAAACGTAACATTATTACATTTTATAGCGTGATTCCATTCTAATCCAATAATCAGATGATTTTGTCCCATTACACTGATATCATTTAGTAAAGAGACTTAGAGTCACATTATGTGAGATCAGTGATGGTACAGAGTAATATTTTTTTGACTTAATTGCTTATTGTATCAGCTTTTTAATTCTGTGACTTATCATTATATCCTCTCTACAAAGATTTAGATGGCTTATTTTATTTGTATACATAATGAAATCCTGCATATCGAATAACATTATAAATGTATGGTTTGCAAGATGAACAAATTCATTTCATTTAATCTCTGGCAGATCCAACTTTGTATCATGCCTAACATTATTAAAACTGAAGGTTTAAAGAGGCTGTATGGTGCTCAAGATTTTGTTCTCATTTATAGAATTCATTTATGATGTCATGAACAGTATTAATCCTTTTCTTTCGTTGTTTAAATCCAAAAAACTGAGGAAAGATACTTTAATCCTTTGTACTAACATTTTTGGGTTGACGAGACATAAATTTTCAAAAATTGCGTGACTGTGGACTAGAACCTAAGACCTTTGGCCTTAGACAATAACCACTCTACCACTAGATGTCTAGACCAACACACGCACGTCTTTTGTAAAATTTCTAATCTAATCTTGTGGTCCCCAAAACACTATCTTGAGTAAAAGCATTCCTCAAAAATGGATTAAAAAAAGCTTCAAAGACTGGTGTACCACCGAGGGCTTCATAGATCCAAATGAAGACAAAGTAGAAAGAACGAGAGAGTTGGAGGAATATGATCTTCGAAATTAACTTTTTTTATTCAATTTTAACTTGTCTTTCCATTACATAGTGATTCTATAAAAGGAATTATGATTGTAATTTCATCTACCTAGTTCAAAGAGATTCTACTTGCAGCAAAATAGGAATTAAAAACTTCATTCACTTAAATTGAGGCCACTGATTGAGCGTGATTCTTGCATTTTTTTGCAGTAATATTGGCACCCTACGAATGCATTACTTTCATCATTCAACTATCCGTAGCTTAGTTGTGATTTGCTTAGGCCTTTTGAATTTTTATTTGCATATACTCTCCTGTAGCTATTCTAACCATATGGAAGGTTGGCAAGGATGGTGTTGAAGCAGGAACTAGCTTCGTGCCAGTAAGTATTATCAATAAGGTGTCTCGTTACTGTCGGACATTGACATTAATTTATCGATTCCAACAATCAACCTATCTTTTTGATTCCTTTTGCAAGGCTGCTGTTCCAAGACCATTAGCAAGGCTTTCAGTGACTGCTGTTGCAGTCACGTTGGTGCTCTTTGTGCTGAAGTCGTTCATCTCTACAGCCGTTTTTGCACTGGTACATTCTTACGCCCTATTTTTCATACTTGAAGATGCAAAAACCAAATTCAAGATTGCACCAAATCTGCCTTCTACTTATCCTTTAATGCCTTGTAAAATTTTCATTGCTTATGTTGGTTTTGAACTTTTAATAGCTATTACAGTGTGAATTCCCTTTGCCATCATAGCATTCATGGTCGTTGCTCGAATAAACTTCATAGTGTACAATGAAAAGTCCAATCCTTGAATCTCTGAAATTTTATACGTGGAAGTGGCTTTCTTATCATTCGATGAGCATCTTGTATTTCTTGGTTTAGTGAATAACACGCTCTAGTTGCATTTCATCCATGTCATAACCAGAAAAGCTAATCAAACAATTAGATTTATTTAAAGCCCAGGCTTCTTTGGGAAAGACACTACAAATGGAAATGAATTGCTTCTTTGCTCTTAGAGTCCGGTAATTGTGTTTTACAACATGGGATATGGAACAAAATGGATGTCACTACATCTGAATATGGCATGCAATGCTTCTGCAATGAAAAGAATCAAGAATGTATCTTCAATAAATGTGAGTCAATGTAACAAAAATATGGTTACACAGTGGCAAGAAGGGTTAATAATAATACAACATGGTGTTGGCCAAGCATTAAGGGGTTAATGCCTAAGGCCAAAGGTCTTGGGTTCGAGTCCCCTGTGGCACGACCTTTTAATTTCTTTATTTAATATTGTAAATTTATCAAAAATAAATAAATAATAATACAATATCAATAAGAAGATTCTTGTAGGCAAAGGATTTTAGTCTTTAGAAGGAACGATGGAGATGGAAATCTATATAAAGTGAATTTTCATTAGAAATATGTGATAGAACGGAGTACGTGAGTTTGAGAGGAGCGAGAAGAAAAGGTTATAGAAGAGATTGATGCCATCTTTTTATATGCAGTAACTTAGCAGAATCCAGCTAGAGTGAAAAGAGTCAGTAGTTCGCCTTCTCCAAATTATCATTAATAGTATATTTACAATTAAATTATGTGTACTTTTAAGTTTTTTGGTTAGTTTCTAGATAAATAGTTTATGGGTGAATTCATTAACGAATTTAGCATAATCTCTTATCTAACTGACAATTACAACATGACTTTTAGAACATTGCAATTTTACCACAACCTTTCAATTTTTTGAATTATAGCATTCTGCTTTTTGTGAGATGTGAAGTGCACACATACACTCCATTGTCTTCACTAACATGTCGAGTCAAATGACGTCGAAAAAATTGAAAGATTGGGGTTAAATTGCAATGTTTTAAAGACATGCTGCATTAATTTGGTGAAACCGTGAAAGGTTGTGTTAAATTCGGCAATTAACCCTTATCTTATTTAATGTGACATACAAGAGAATTTGTAATGTTGATGTGCAGGCTGTGATGGGGCTATGTTATTTTACATTTATAGCCTTGAACAAAGATGAAGCCCCAAAAGGAGGTGGAGGAGAAACCGCTTCTGTAGACGACAGTCTTGAAGAAGCCAGAAAAATTATGGAAAAATACAAATAAATAGGTTCAACTCCTTCTTCCTCTCTCCTCTTTTTTTTTTTAATGTCGATATGTCTTCAAATGTAAATACTAGCATTTTTGACAATATATTGTTCTTGTTTCTCAACAGTATTTCAGCAAAAATCCTCTTCAAGAAATAAAATTAATTTGATCTGACAGTAGTTTTGTTGAATAAATTCCAGTAGCTTTGGTTTGGTGTAGAAATAAGTTATGCATTGAACATGAAATTCATATGGTTGTCTGTATTTTTGTTGAAAATTGTTTTATCTTTTTAATGTCGAGGATTATGAGATATCCATTATGGTGTTTGCCGTTGGGTGATGATTTTTAGTACGTAACACTTTAAAATTCAATTAGTTATTTTTCATCTCATGTTGTGGGAGAATATAAAACTTTCTGTGGCTTGGACACCTTTCATGTCACATAAGACAAGATTGGCGGTTTGTTATCGTATTTCAGTACTTACTTACCATACCATAGAGGAAAACACAAATATGAATGTGTTGGGTTCCCTCTCATAATAATAATAATTAGTTGCAGTTTAACGAGATTAAAATACCATAATGAAATTTGAAATGCCAAAAAAAAAAAAAAATGCTTGTAGAAACTTGTGAAATCAAATGCTCAGAGTGTCCCTTGCACTCTTTGACCGAATGTTTTTTTTTTTTTTTGTGGTAAATGTGGTCTATTTATTTGCAATCCATGGTTAAAACAAGAATCCGGGTTCTTCCCATACATACGACATAGGAAACTCAACAGACACTCTAGCTAATTTGTGAGTAGCTGAAATACTCTCGCAATAAACATGCTTGATTCTAAAGTTTTGACCGAGTGCATAAATATCAACAAAATGGTAAAATTGGGAGGGAAATGGTACATCCTCAAATTATCATCGCTCAATTCTTCAAATCTTGAAATTTTGGGCCTTTGTGGGATTTGCATGCAATCATGCATTGTTTATGTTAAACAAAGTCGGGTTCTCGACATTTAAAGAGTGGCTCGTGTCATTTCTAAGATTCCAACACACTTAAAATTTGTAACCTATATTATGTTAATTTTTAAATGGTGAAATTATCTAAACGTATGGATCACAAATACTGTAATTTGTAACCTATATTATGTTAATTTAATGAACATTTATTTCTTCCCCTAAATGAAAAGAACTATATGTGTTGTTGTTGTTATTGTTTTTTTTTTTTTTTGAGGAGGAGGGGGAGCGGTGGGGTTTGAACCCTCGTAGACAGGAGTTCGCACCGCTTGGTATCCCCTTGAAGACAAATAACTATATATGTTTATTAACATTTAATAACAAACAGATCCTAGGTTAATCTTGCAAGGAAAATGATCGAGAATTGTAATGTTCGAGCTTTTAATATATTTTCGGTTGAGTTGCTTTGAAATTTATTTAGGGTTAATTGTTAAAACCACTAACATTTATGAAAATATCCCAACGTAAATATTATTGTAAAAAAAATACCCAGTATTTAAAAATAAATTATTTTTGGGCCACGAAAATATCCCAACATAAATATTATTGTAAAAAAGTATCCAATATTTAAAAATAAATAATATTTGTGTTCCAAAAATAATTTCTGACGCCTAAAAAGTAATGTGTTTCACCTGAGTGCGCACGTGAAATGTGCCATATCTGATGTGCATATATAAGAGCATTCGCATCAATGTAGCTCATTGCCTGGCTCGAGTCGGCCTTTGCGATGAGCCGACTGATGCGGCATACGGGGGCTCAAGGCGAGGCTCACCCCAACGAGCCAGGCTCAAGCGTTTATGTGTGGCACGTGCAATGCATTGAAAAAAAATTGACAAAATAGGGCAACAGCTCTTTTACGTCTCTTTAACCAATTTTTTTTTTTAAATTCATCTATAAATAACTATTTCTACATCATTTCCTCTCAATTTCTTTCATCCATTCCTTACAAATTCTCCAATTCACAAAAAGGGGGCAACGACTCTTTAACGATTTTTTTAATTGATGTATTTTTCTTATTTATGTTTGTTGATGTAATTTCATTTTATTTCAATTATTGTAATTTTTTAATTGAAAGTAAATCAAAACTCAAAAATTCGAAACTAATTCATATGAGTCATAATGATGAGTCAAATCAATGTTGCAGTTAGTTTATAAGTGGACCCGAAGCATGGTTAGGCCAACTAGAGACCTAACCAATATTATGTGGAAGTCACATAATTTCTACGGTTGATTCGTAACCCTGTTGGATGAATTCGTGGTCCTGAGTTAGAATTCCAAAGGTAACAAAAATTTATTTTTCACAATTTATACCTTTATACAACGAATTCATACATGTTCCACATAAAATTCATACATTAAAAATTATTTTTATTTTTATTTTAAGAAGTGTTTTCACGATATATAGTCCATCCCTATTTAGAAAATCAAAATTAAATGTGTAAATCTATCTAATGTCACATACACGCTTCGGTGAGATATGTCATTTGCCGGGCTCTGCAAATAATTTTTTAGGCACAAAAGTTATTTTTTGAAAATTAGATATCTTTTGTAATTATATTTATATTGAAATATTATCGTTAATTCGTGAGAACGTTGAGGTAATAAATGATCTTTAATTATTTATCCAATTTAAAATAATGGAAGTAAGCGTGCGGCGGATATATCTAGTAATGATGCTATAAGTGATGTATGTAAATTTTAGTTGTTGCACTTGCATTTATCAATGTTTTTTACCCACAGTAAATGATGCTATGAGCGATTACTGTGATGTACTCTTATGTTAATTTCAGTTGTTGCCCTTTTTAATGTTTTACCCACCACCACCAAGTTTTATTGTCAAAAAGTGTGGTGCCCTTCTAGTTTCGCATCCTTTTCAAAATATCTAAAAATGAAATTAATTAATGCTTAATTGTACAATGGGAAAAAAAGAAAAAAGAAAAAGACATGGCATGCCTTCAAATCATTTTTATATCTCATGTCAGAAATCAGATTTAAGAAAAAAAAATGAACTAGTAAGTGGGAATGGATTATCTTTTTTATATGTCGTAAAGTTGTTAAAACCGCATCATACCTTCGCATGCTTCTTGTTTTGAACTTTTTTTCCAGCCAATTATTTATAGTATAAGTACAAACAGAATTGCATTTGTAGTTTGAATTTTTTATGTTATAAAAGACATTGAATCCGATCTTAACTGCCTGCCAACTTCCATGTACACAAATGCTTGGTAGAGTTGAAAATTAAATCAAAACATGCGATGTTTGATTCAATATTAATCTATAAATTCAGAACTCGATTTAATAAAAATAAGTTTTAGCTAATGTCAAAATCGGAAGTAGATCTTATACTAATGCAGGTTTTAGTAATCAATTTGGACTATTAATATTTTCATCATTTATAGCTATCATAAAAAGAAGTATTATTTTATATACATATAAAAATTGTTTCAGAAAATATTATTTTACTACTCCCTCCGTCCCACGAATCTTGACACGTTTGGTTTCGGCACGAGAATTAAGGAGTTGTAAATTAATGTTTTAAAGTGTGTAGTTAATAAAGTATAAAAGTGATAAAGTAGGAGAGAGAATGTAATAATTATTAACTTATTTGTAAATGTGTCAAGATTCGTGGGACGACCCAAAAATGAATACGTGTCAAGATTCATGGGACAGAGGGAGTAATATATAATAAGTACATGTTTTTTCATGATAACAATAATAATAATAATTCATTTTAACAACTTATTAAATGATTGAGAAGATTAATGATTCAAATTGATTGATTCATGCACTAGGGACGGTTCATACAAGAATTCATCTATGTCGAAATTTTAGTTAAATAACACAAAATTTGTATAAGACCATTTTGATTGTGAGACGGATTAAAATTCGAATCTGAATTCATATTCAACTTAAATATAACTTTGAATTCAAAATTTAATACTATCTCTTATCAGAATACAATCTCACGCAAGATTTCGTTATAAAATAGTACTTGCTTAGATTCAAATTATTTTATTTGAGCCCCGGACTTATGACTAAGCGATAATTCTAATCTTCATGGTGGGTGATGGATCCGTCGGGATTCAACTCTCATTTCCACTCCTTCAATTTATATTTAGAAAATAAATAAATCTCTAATGTATATTTAAAGAAAGATTGTTTAAAGTTGATAAGGTTGACTATCAAATAAATTCGAAGTTTGATAAAATAGGAAACAGCTTTTAAAAGAAATGTTCTTCGACTTGGTTAAATTATTTACACCATGTGCGTGCAGAACACTATTCACCTGCAATTCAATAGTAGCTGTTGCAACCTATTATTATTATTAGTATTATTTTAAAAAATAGTAGTAGTACTATATAAAACTCAAACGGGACGGGACCCCTACCACAAAAAGATGCTAGAAACCAAAATTTAATGGGGTAATAATAAGTTCAGATCTCGTTCTCAAAATGTCATTGCATTAAATTAAATTTTAGAAGTACTCGAAATTAAATTATGAGATTTCCCATTATTTCTCTAAAAGCGCAACGATAAAAAGCAAGCAAATATTGCGACATTTGGGTCATTGAAAAGAGATTTGGTGAATAATATTTAGGCCGTTTAGTAAAATTTTCATTGAAAAATGATATATAAGAAAATATGAGAAAATAATTTTTTTTTTATCATATATTTATTAGAGATGAAAAGATGAGAAAATGTTGAAAAATATTTTCACACCCCTACCCTATAATCAAATTATCCAACATTGAAGAAAAAAGAGCGAAAAATAGCTGTCCGAGAAAATATTTCACCCTGCCCGAATTTTTTTTTTTTCCATCATAATAAATATGTAAAAATAATAAAAAATTGATGAAAATATATTGTTTCTCTCATTTTTCATCAAAATAAACAGAGCCTTATTGATTTGCTCAAATAATAAATTAATTTCAGTTGTTAAAACTATAATAAAGTCTCTTGCCCAAATGAACAACTATGGGAGAAAGAGAGTAAGAGGGAGAAGTTGTCCTCAAAATGGACAACTAAAAATGTATCTTAAATCCTCTCAAAAAAAAAAATGTATCTTAAACTATTGAAAAGTGAAATAAAAAGATTAATTACATATAAATAGAGAGATTAAATTAAATTTAAATTTTTAGTTAATAGTAGTATTATTTTTGTTAATTAATACATAAATTTTAAATTCTTAGAAATTTGACATGAATTAAAATTCTGGCCACACGTGGGTATCGAAATTTTATTACTTCATCCATCCACGAAATGAGTACCCATTTGTGGACGGCACGAGTTTTAAGAAGATGGAGTGTAGTGTGAATAGTTTAAGGGGCCCATTTTTTTAGTGTATTAATCAAATAGATGTGTGGGGTTACTGGGGTACACTTGCCAAAAAGAGAAATTGGTACTCATTTCGTGAACCGAGGGAGTATATGATTTCAGTTCAAATTGCAATTTAGGGCGTGTTCTCTTCAGTTGATAAATTTATCATGAGAAAATATGAGATAACAAAAAAATCTTCTCTTAAATTCCTTCTTTTTAACCCCCCCCCCCCCCCCTCCCCCCATTTTTTCTAAAAAAAGAGAGCTCTATACCATTTCTTATCCCTCATTTTCACTTCAAAGACAAATAATTATTTCACACCAAAAATGGAGGGATAATATTATTCCTCCTTGAATTTAAATAGGAGGAATGATAAAGAGTAAAATTCTTTTTTTTTTATCAAGATAAAGAGTAAAATTCTATTTTGGAGAAAATGAGAGAAAGGAAAGAGGATTTAAGGGGATAAATTTTTATTATCTCTCATCTTCTCATGATAAATTTATCAATCATAAAGAACACAACCTTAGAATAATGTCGTGTTATAACTAGCTCATATAAAAAGCCATGTAAAAAAATTGATTTCAATGTAAGATTAATTGCAGTCAAAATTTTAGTTCGGGCTAAACTTCAAAAAGATCAAAATTTATGCATTAATTGACCAAAAAAATAATATTCCCTTTATTTTTTTTATTAAGTGTCTTTAACCTTCATATTATACATATCAATGAAATAAAAAAAATTCATACATGTAACTTTATTAATTATCATGATATATATATATATATATATATATAACTTATTGCATATTTTGTATAATATTAATTAAGAATAATATCATAATCATACTTTCAAATTTTTAAATGAAACATTTACTAAAGAATAAAAACAATATCAAAGCGAGACACTTAATAAAGGAAGGATATGGAATATTATTGATTAAAAACTTGAATGTGGATATCCAAAAGAAAGTTATTCTTGGCATTTAAATTATTATATCTTTGATGCGTTTACTTTAACTGAAAAATGAGAGAAAATATATATTTTATTATTATTTATATTTATTATGATAGAATTTTATTTTCAAGTAGGGTGAAAATTTTATCGAGAAGCATATTTTCAAGATAATATTATCTTTAAATAGTGGTTTGAAAATATTTCCAATATTTTCTCATTTTTCATCTATAGTAAAAATATGATAAAAAAAGGAAAAAAAAAATATTTTCTCATTTTTTTTTTTCTTATCCATTGTTTCTAATGAAAATTTACAACCAAAGCAAACGCATCCTTAGAGTGCGTTATGTTTGATGGAAAATGATGAAAAACATATATTTTCACCATTTACACATGTTACGTAGGAAGGACAATTTTTCTTTAGGCAAGATGTACAAAAAATTCGGCAAGCATCCTTTCCCTCAAGTTCATGACAATATTATGTTTTCCACTTTAAAGAACATGAGAAAAAAAAGAAGGGAGGATAATATTTTCTTATATCTTATTTCCTCATGATAAATTTACAATTAAAGATAATACACCCTTATTATATACCCTGAAAGCAACTATCATATTTTAAAATTCCTTTATAGCAGTTTGATAGCTTGTATATATTAGTGATCCAGTATTATTATTTGAACAAAATATATTTAGACAAAAAATAGTTAAATTAATAAAAATATTTTTTAATTTTTTTATTCAATATAAAAGAGGATTTAATTATTTTTACTATTTTTTCCACGTTGTAGCTATCTTTATAATTTTTTGTACATAAAAATTAAACAAATTTAAAAAAAATTACAAAAATAATTATAATGTGGACAAAACAATAAATATAATTTATTCTTTTTTATTGAATAAAAAATTAATAATTAATTCTTTACATATTTGACCATTTTTGGTCTAAACCTATTTTATACTATTGTTAGACATTAATGCCACTAAACTTAATAATGAAATACACAACGCAGATGGTGATAAAAACTATTCGTCTATTCCCTCTATCCCAGTTAAGTTGATCAGTTTTTTTTTACAGAAGATTTAAGAAATTAGTGTTTTAAGTGTGTTAATAATAAAATTAATAAGTAATTAGATGTTTCTTTGGTTATATTTATTCCATATAAGAAAATAATTAAGATGGCCTAAAAAAGAATATTGATATGGAGGGACTAATACGAGATTGCATGAACTTAAAAAGTGGTTGCAAAAATAAATTACAGAAAAATAATAAAAATTGGACAATTTAATAAAACAAAATCTAATTATTTATTGTTCCAAGTGTGAAGGAAGTTCCAAAAATTATAGGCATGGTCTATTTTCTTGAGCATATTGATTATGAAGTACAGTGGGCCGCATGCAGAATGGCCCACCAGAATAATCAGACGTCTCGCGGAGCACCAAGCTTAAGATACGCCCGCGTCTGCGTACCGTAGATTCAGAAACAAAAAGATGGCGACAAGAATCGTGTAGGGCCGTGAACAGCTCTCTCTGTGGATGTGAGAAATTTGTGGGAATTCCAAAGGTAAGCGTGCACACAACAAATGTGTAAAGTTATGAGAAAATGGACATCCACCTCTGACTTTGTGTCTCTTCAATTCACCCTTTCTTCACACATTGTTTATCTAATTATCATTCTGCTTCCGCAAATATTTCCTCCAATTTTCGGATTTTTGCTTTGATGGGATATCTGTGTCTGCCAATTCAGGCATACCTACTACTACTACCTCTCTCAATAAATCTTGTTTCATTCTCCATAATTTATTTTGTTTACATGCCACAATCACTCCCCATCCTAACCTTTTTATGGACCCTAGCTAACCAAAATCAATAATAAAGTAACCAAAATATTTTCTCAAGTGATAGGTAACAAAACTCACTTTGATCACAAAATATTCAAATTGGCCAAAAAAACTAATCTTAATGGCACAATCACATTTTCAAAATTTCAGACAAGTTGTTACACATCTTGTATACTTTTTATACTTTTGAGCAATTATTTTTGGAATGTGACATTGTTAATTTTGATATAAAAGTTCACTTACCATGGTCATAAACCTAGCTCCCGATAAATAGTACACCATTTGTCCCAGCAAAGGCGAGACATTTCTTTTAGGTACGAGATTTCAGGAGCCGGTGTTTAGTGAAAATGTGATATAAAAAAAGTAAAATGAAAGAAAGTGAATGAAAAAATAACTTTAATTTATTTCAAAAAGAGAAACGACTCAATTTTGTTGGGACATACCTAAAAAGAATACGACTCAATTTCGTTGGGATGGAGGAAGTAGTAGTAATTCATAATACTAGTAGTAGCCATGGGTTGTCAAAAGGACCAGGCCTTTGCATAAATCCCAAGATTGGTTGTTCAATCAATTCAACCTCTAATTGGTGTTCTTGGAACTAAGCCCACCATGAGAGTTATTCTGACTGTGATCCAAATTTATATTAGTTTAGATAGTAGAAGCTTCAAGTCTCTTAACCACATGAAAATATTGTGTACGTTTATTTACTACTTTGATATTTTGCTCTCTTTTGTGCATATCTTTCAGAGCTTAAAAAGAGAATCCTTCACTTCACTGAAACAAGTATAAATATTTTGAGCTCTTACTGTTTCTGCACTTGACTAGACTAGATAACTAGCTAATTAAGTCATAATCTAAATCCACTTGTTAGTAGGTCTATAACTTGTGGCAAATCATAATCGCTCTAATTAGTCTGAGAGCGTTTGTGATAATCGCTCTAATTAGGTTCATTCATAAGCTAAAGCTAACTTTCATAACTTAGGTCCAACCGTCAAAGTTTAACATGAATTTATTTCCCCTACACACGTTTGACTCGTATCAGGACCAACAATTATTATTATTATTATTATTATTATTATTAAAGAGTACTTTCTCCATCCACTAAAGATGATTCGTTTTTTTATTTTAGATCATCTCATTAAAGATTACTCATTTACATAAATACAATATTTAACTCTTGAAAAGTTGTGGTCTTACCACTTTTATTCATTTTACATCTTCTCCTTAATCTCCACGGAGAGAGTATAGTAGTATTTTTTTAATTTTCAGCTAAAGAATATAAATTTATCTCATATCCCAAATACTATTCTCAAAGCATTCATGTCTTAATTTTGTTCTTAATAAGCTCTAATTTATTTTAGTGTTATTTTCCTAATAAAATCCCATTTTTTTTTCTCTTTTTGAGACCTTAGATATTTAAATTTTTATTAGTATTAAGCAGGAAAATTTTAAAAAAATATAAATAACTATCAAGTCACATTAAATTGTACTATTAATATAATTTAATTTGATATAATTTTGATAATAATGTAGTTTGTTTAATTTAATGAAATCATCTAATCATATTTTATGATTTAATTTTAGTATCAAATCACACCAAATCGAATCTAAGCTCTATTTTTATATAATTTATTTAAACTAAGAAAATGAAGCAAAAGCAGAAAAGCAAGAATTGAGGTGGGAGCGCTAAAAAACATGATTAAACGGTGCATCATTAAAGATGCAAAAACATTGTTTATAAACACCACCAACAAGCTTTTTCAAAATGGAACAATTTTAATAGCGGCAAGCAAACAGCAATCAACTCGAAAGCCTCCTGTTTGATTCACTAGCAGTCAACACACTGTCAGCTTTCCCCAAAAGAAAAACCTCAAACAAGCCTCTCTCTCTCTCTCTCTCTCTCTCTCTCTCCCTTCAAAATCTATTTTCTTATTATGCTCTGTTTCTTTTGCTTTTGAGCACCCTTTCCCCCTTGAGCCTCACTCATGGCGGCTCCGAACCTCCTCCCTCTCCTCTCCCTCCTCTCTCTCTGCATTCCTCTCCTTCTCTCTCCAACCCACTCCGCCTCAGACGTGGAGCTGCTGCTGCAGAAGATCAAGCCTTCACTTGAAGGAACCGCAGAGAACTTGCTGCTGCTGACATGGAACACCACCGTTCCACTCTGTCAATGGAGAGGCTTGAAATGGGCATTCACCAATGGCTCTGCTCTCCTCTGCACCGACCTCTCCTCGCCTCAGTGGACCTCCATTTCTCTCCACAAAGACCCCCTTTTGCAGCTCATCTCACTGCAGCTCCCATCCGCAAATCTCTCCGGCACTCTTCCAAGAGAGATTGGGCAGCTCACTAACCTCCGCAGCCTATATTTGAGCACCAATGCTTTGTCCGGACCGATTCCTCTGGAGCTCGGATACAGCACTTCTTTGTCCGATTTGGATTTGAGTCACAATTTGCTCAAGGGTTCTTTGCCAGCTTCGATTTGGAACCTCTGCGACCGCCTCGTCTCTCTCCGCCTCCACGGTAACGCTCTCTCCGGTTCCCTACCTGATCCTGCATTGCCTGATGCTACCTGCAAGAATTTGCAGTTTCTTGATTTTGGACAGAATGTCTTGTCTGGGACTTTTCCCGAGTTTATACTTGAGTTTCATGCGCTAAAGCAGCTTGATCTTGGTGATAATACGTTTTCTGGTCCCATTCCAGAGGGCCTCACTGGATTAAACTTGGAAAAATTGAATCTTTCTCATAATAACTTTACTGGGGTTTTGCCGAAATTTGGTGAATCCAAGTTTGGTGTGGAGGTCTTTGAGGCGAACAATCCGGGCCTTTGTGGGCCGCCCCTCCGGGCCTGCGGTGGGGGCGGCTCTGGATTGAGTTCTGGTGCCATAGCTGGACTTGTGATTGGTTTGATGACTGGAGCTGTGGTGTTGGTCTCGTTGTTGATTGGGTATTACCAAGGGAAGAGGAAGAAGAATGTGGAGGAAGAGGAGGAGGAGGAGTTTGAGGAGGAATATGACGAGGAGGCCGGCGTTGTTGGTGGTGGTGGTGGTGATGGGAAACTGGTTTTGTTTCAAGGCGGCGAGCATTTGAGCTCAGAGGATGTTTTGAATGCAACGGGGCAGGTTATGGAGAAGACTAGTTATGGGACAGTGTATAAGGCGAAGCTAGCTGATGGAGGTACCATTGCTTTGAGGTTGTTGAGAGAGGGTTCTTGCAAAGATAGGAACTCATGTTTGCCTGTCATCAAGCAGTTGGGCCGCATTCGACATGAGAATTTGATCCCATTGAGAGCTTTCTATCAAGGGAAGAGAGGAGAGAAGCTTCTCATCTATGACTATCTACCTAACAAGACCCTACATGATCTCTTACATGGTAATCCCCCCTTTTTTGTGTAGATGAAGAAATAAAGCATTTCTATTGGGATGATGTTCTGTTATGTTTAATACTCATGTATGTTCATAGTTTTCATGTTTAGCTAGTACTACTACTAAAATAGTTTGTGCAAAGCAAAGAAAAACCTATATGTTGCATTAGAAAAATCATAGGTTAAGACATGAGACATGCACCCAGCCTCCAAATTTTATTTCAGCATGGTTCAGGCAACAATTTATAGAATAGGCTTATTGCCTCTGCGTCATTTGATTGTTTGATGATGTAATACATTCACCTCACTCCTCAAGAAGGGAAAGAGCAGCATTTATTTGATAAGAAGCTATGAGTTAGTTTTTGTCTTTGTATGAGCTTTCCCTGTCTTAAATGAATGAACTTGAAGTGCATCTCTGATATGCATGGATGCCTAATGCAATAACTGCTTTTACGTGTCGTGTTTGTGCACAGAATCAAGAGTGGGGAAGCCGGTGCTGAGTTGGGCAAGGAGACACAAGATTGCTTTAGGCATTGCAAGAGGACTAGCCTATCTCCATGGTCTCGAAACACCAATAACACATGGGAATGTGAGATCAAAGACTGTTCTTGTAGACGACTTCTTTGTGGCAAGGCTGAACGAGTTTGGACTGGACAAGATAATGGTCCAAGCTGTGGCAGATGAGATAGTAGCTCTTGCTAAATCCGATGGCTACAAAGCACCGGAGCTTCAGAAGATGAAGAAAGTCAGTTCGAGGACTGATGTTTATGCATTTGGGATAGTATTGCTGGAGATCCTGTTAGGGAAAAGACCTGGGAAATCTGGAAGAAACAGTGAGTTTCTTGACCTGCCTTCGTTGGTGAAGGTGGCCGTTCTGGAGGAGACGACGATGGAGGTCTTTGACGTGGAGCTCTTGAAAGGTATAAGGAATCCCATGGAAGAAGGGCTAGTTCAGGCACTGAAGCTGGCAATGGGCTGCTGCGCCCCGGTGGCATCGGTTAGGCCTACGATGGACGAGGTTGTGAGGCAGTTGGAGGAGAATAGGCCGAGAAATAGGTCTGCTTTGTATAGCCCAGCTGAAACTAGGAGTGGAAGTGTTACTCCCTTTTGAGCATTCTTTTCTTGGTCAATTGTGAATCATAATATTGGTAAGATGTTTTCTTTTAGTTTCTTAGATTGCAATGACTTTCTTATCTTGGTTTTTATGTGTTGGTTTTTAGTTCTTGTTTCTTCTCAAAGAAAGTGGTGTCTGTAATCTATAAGTGTTACAATATAGGCCGTCATTATTCAATTTGGACAATTTTTTAGTGCAAAAGTGTTAGCTAACTGAAATGACTTGCATGTGGAAAATGTATTGATGTAATAAAAATTATTGTGAAATTAATATCGATGGAGATGGCAATTCTTGGTAAGTTTTGTGAAACTGGAAAGGAGCATAGATTTTGGGGCCTCTTAAGATTATATCTGATGATTGACAATCATATTGCCGTCATTCTGATGGGGACAGAAATTATTAAAGTCAATACTAACTGCATCAAATTATTGGATGCATGGTGAAAATGAAATGGGGAAGAAGATGCTTTCGGGGTATCCTATGCTCCTGCCATTTAATTTAATTGATGTAAATATATATGTCTGGACATTATATATATTATGATATTTTGCTTTTCCACCACAAATGTATTAATCAGTTTCCATTGTGTTGCATGATACATGCTGCACCAGTCTTGTCTTGTTAAAAAAGAGGATCACATTACCAGGAACAAAATATGAATAATATGATATGGTACTGACCGATTCAATGTACAAATGAACTCTCAATCATAGATAAATATGAACCATAATTACACTGGGAATGCAGCACTACTTTTTGAAATATTTCTTCTCGCTCTTTCTGCTTGAAACATATATATATATATATATATAGGGTTGAGTTCAACAGAGAATTATCTTTTTATTCATCATGAACAAATCTATATATTTTACGAACACATCAACATAACTAATGAACAGACGTATTTAGTAAAAATATAGAAAAACTCGCCACCAGCAGGATTCGAACCCGGGGCAAATTGCTGTTCATGCGGTACATTGATCTGTTCATTAAAATTATAGATCTGTTCGTTTTTATTTTACGAATTCTCTATTCACCACAATATTTAGCTTCTCTGTTGAACCGTTTTCTATATATATATATATGTAACAAGATTGAGAAGAGGGTGTGGTCAAGAGATTTGACACTTAAAAATGGCGCGAAACAAGGCTTCTTCTGCAAAAATATATAGCTCTAAATTAACATATTGCAAAGTTGAAGAAGCAGGCCGGAGTGGTGGATCATCAAATTTTGAAAGGAACGCTTAGCGCAAGAGATGTGTGGTAGGAAGGTTTGAGAGAGAGAGAGAAAGGGATAAGTTATAGCTCATATATTATATTAATTATTTCATTTGATTACGATGGACATGGTGTTATTATATGGGAAATTCTTCAATTTCCAAATGCGCACATATATCAGCATGCCATGCCCCTCCGACAGCGAAGTGCACCGGCTGTGGAGGTGAGCGTGGCGACCAGGGACGAAGACTTAGCCGCGAGGCTGGAAGCCCTGGCGTAGCTGGCTGCAGCGCCACGGCCAGAGGGCCTGAAATAGGCTCCGTTGAGCATGAGATCGCCCTCGGATCTCCAGTTCCAGTGCCTCCATCTGCGGTCGCCTAAGTTGGTTACCCTCTTGGTGACCTGCAATGCAAGGATCAGCAGAAAGATATACAGAGAGAGAATGAATGGTAGTGAAATTGACCTCTTTGGCAAAAGGGTTGGTTGGGGCTAAATATCTGTTGCCCTGGCTGTTGATGGTGGGATCAGCACTCCCACCTATGGCATACATCTGCCAAGATGTGTAGTCATTGTTTACAACATGGAAATACCCATGTCTGCACCTGAAGGATACATAACAAACATGTAACGTCCCTTGCTATATATACAATTTCACACAAAATTACTCCATTAATCATGCTTGATTATATCCAATTCAAATTTGTAATATTATTTTTTAGTACTGTATATAACTTTCATTAAATATTCCATTATTAAGGTATAGAATTTTTGTAATCTTTTAGTAATAACAGTTTGTTTTATTATAATAATTTTAATTGTAATTAACATATATAATAAACTTAATAGTGGAATACAGAAAACTTAAGACAAATTATTTGAACTTCAAAACATAAAAACATCAACTCATCAAGTAATCCTCTATCTCACATCAAATTTAATATTTAAACATTAAAATTATTTTTAAAAAATCAATCAATCATAATTAACATTTATTAACTAAGAAATGCCATTATTTTTTTATAAATCATACTCATAAAATAATCAACAAATGAAAATTAAAAACCAAATATGTAAAATAAACTCTAGTTAAATATTAATTAAACCAAAATTGAAATTAAAAACTGAAAAACACACACCAAAATTGTGAGATAGAAAATCTGAAAGCGAACTTTTCGTTGGTAAAAAAGCACGAAAAGAGCATGTTTTTACCTGGGCATCCTCTGGATGAGGCCGATTCCGAAATGGTTGTAGGCGATGGTGACCTGCATCACTCTGTCTCGAGCATACGAATCGCTATGGCCTAACAACATCACCTGCTCAAAACCAACAAAATCAGCTCATCAACAAATTTAGCAACGGAAAGACCGGATTTGGAAACATCGATTCCAACGGGAAACGACCTCATTATGGTGAGTGAAATAGTTGTTGGAAATGGTGATGGCAGTGGATCCCATGATGGCATCAATGAGGCCATCAGTGCAGCTAGACAAGGAGTTATGATCGATCCAAATATGGCTGGACCCAAAAATGGAGATGCCATCGCCGTCGGCCATGGTCCGCCAGCCGTAATGGGAGGGCGAGCTGCGGACCATGGCGTTGCCGGTGCGCTTGCAGTCGTGGATGTGGAGGCCGTGGATGATGATGTTGGTGACGAACTGAATGGTGATGCAGCCGCCGTTGGCGATGTGGACGTTGGCGCCGCGGCCGTCGATGGTCTTGAAGCTGTTCATGATGAGCTCTTGCTTGAGCGTGATCACCATGTCGCGCTTGAACACGATCCACAGGGGCCGGTCCTGGATCACGGCGTGCCGGAGGGTGCCCGGCCGGGGGTTCACCGGGTCGTCGTCGGCCGGGTTCGACACCACGTAGTAGCGCCCGTCGCGCCCGCCCACTGCGTTGCGCCCGAACCCGATGGCGCAGTCGGCCAGGCGGCGGCGGTTGCGCATCCAGTTGCGGTCGCACCGCCAGCAGTCGTCCATCGGGTTACCCGTGCCGCATGAGAAGAATCCTAGCTTCCTTCGCTCGGTGCTGTTTCGGGTAGCCCTGTGTTTGTTTTGTTCGTCACAATTCGTACATCTTTAGTTACATTGCAATTAAGGAAAACAGAGCCATGCAAAACCTCTTTCTTCAACTTGATAGACTTGAAAATCTTGTATGATAGTGCATGTATATTTGAAAGTAATAATACAAATAATTTGTAAGCACATTTTAATTAGACAAATTCAATCTAAATCACACGCTGATAGTCCACGACAGGGCATATAATAAAGTCTCTCATTTTAGGTTTTGAAAAAATTAAGTCTCTCATTTTATGAAGAAATAATTTTAAAATATCTTTATTCTTACTTATTTTAAATTTTAATATATGAAATTAACCATTTCGATATAAGATAAAAATTCTTTTATATATGAGTGAATGCAATCTTTTATTTTATGAAGTAAAATTAGTCCATTGTTTTTTTTAGCGTGCAATAGCCAGCATGACATGAGCATTAGTAGAATTTTAAACTGAGATTAAAGAATACTCATTTTACCACTAGATTATCACAAGTGTACAATTTTTTTTTCAGAGCACAAGCGTACAAAATAATTGATCTTAAGCTATTATAAAGGTGCATATTTTTTATAATTTTTAAAATATCTTTAACTTATTTTAAATTTAAAAAACAATAACTTAATATATATATATATAGAGAGAGAGAGAGAGAGAGATTTAATCCTTTTATATACAAATTACTTAAAAGGGGACGGTTAAATAGGTAGAAAAAAAATTATTTTTCGCAATTCAGATATTTACACAAAGAATTCATAGGTGTTCTGCATAGAATTCATACATTTTAAATTAGTTTATAATTTATATGTTAAGAAGTGTTTATATCGTAGCCCTCCCCTTACTTAAAATTATGATAAAATTTATTCATTTTAAAATAGTACTATATAGTTAAATTTATAACTTATATTTATACATCGCATGTACCAATTTAGTCGTTTGAAATAAAGCGCAGCAACGTTTACAGTTAACTGCACCAGTCAGTAGCAGGGGGGGTATTGATAGTATCTTGGAAGCAGTGGGAGAGTAAATGTAAATTAACTTATAGAGGGGCCGGGGCGAGGTTAACATTTATTGTAAAATTCAGAGAAAATGAAATATGGTTGACAAAGCATAACAAAATACTGCTATATAAATCTACATTGTTAACAATAATAGTAGCCTATATATGTAACTTGGGCATAGAAAAGGTTGCATGTTTTAAATAATCAATCTAAAGTCCAGATGTTCTTTTCAGTGATCGTTCTTATGCATGACCATTCAAAATAAAAGTATTTAAGAAACAACGAGAACTAGTAGAGAGTAAATAGTTAACTCTTATTAGCATTGCTAGCCGACATTGAGCCTACAAAGGAACAGTTGATGAGCCTTTCCGTTTCGTACAAGAAAATCATATGCCAAACTATAAATTCACTGTAAATTTATGTTCGAAGGTAAATTTATTACCGACAAGTAATACAGTTCGATGAATAATTTAATGGAGTCAGCGACTATTATTTTTAATTTTATTAGGAAACAAATAAAGCCATACGGTTGATACGGAAAGTGCATGATGTTTAGGCAGAAATAAATGCAAGAGGTGGTGAATTTAACTGTGGAAGGCGTCGGTGGAAACAAGACAGAGAGGGTCATTTAATGAGAGAATGGTAGTTATTATCACTAATAAATGCAGCTGCTGTAGATCTCTTCCAGCCTGTGTTCAGGAAACAACAAAATATTTATGTGCCCCTACCCCACCATCACCTCTTTGATCTAATTCTCAATAATAATTTATATCTCTAAAATTTCATCGAAGTGGTAAATCTACACTATAGAAGGTGTTTATTATCAATGATTGATAATATAAATAATTAAGTAATCTTATTTTTAGTATGGTTGTTATTTCCTCAATTAATCTACACATTTCAATTGTGTATATATGAAACTAAGCAAATTAATTTAAATTACAAAAAATGTCAAAGTTGTCCAATTTTTTTAAAAATTCAATCCATCTTAGTAAATAATATATCAATCTATATTTTTTGTATCTAGTTAAGCTAATTTTGAACGGTTAGCCCTTAATTTATCGATGTACAAGAAATGTGATTTCAAATTGTTAGTAATAAAAGTAGAATCACAATAAGGAGACATAGGCTACCTTGTTCTGATTTATAGGATAATTGAGTTGGGCCTCGAGGGGTCGGATAGCACACATGTTGATTAGATAGAATGGTCTTGGATTTACAAGTAAAACAATGATGACCATCAATATGGGGAAGTCATTAAATTAAAATAGTACATGCCTGAAAATGGGCAGTATTAGGAAGGCTGCAAATTAATTGTCACGAGCTCTGATCACTTGTATATTGTTGCCTGAATTTCTAACTCCTAAAATTTCACTGCTAGAGGAATAGGAGGGAACTGAATAGGATCTACTTCATTTCTAACATTTGTTTCTACTTCATTCAAAATAAGCTACTTGTCATCGGCTGTCATATATTTCTTCAGTTTATGTAAATGTCAGTCATATCATATATATAGGTTTGCAATAATTAATAAGGAAGAGATGAAAGAACTGTGCATGATAGAGGTATGGATTCCCTTATAAATAATGGAAAATGCAATCCATAATCGAACAAACAATGTATGTGGCATATAAAGAGGAAAAAGACACAAAAACAGATAAAATTACAAACATACACAGATCTCACAACATGGGCACGTGCTTAAGCTGCCAACCCAATCGTTAGCCAAATTCCAACTCCACAAAAATCCCCCCGATAAATAAAATAAAACAGGCAGGATCTATCATATATGTATGTACGCATATTATAACCGGCGACATTGAGTATTACTTTGAGCTTACTTCGACAAAATGAACGGTGCATCATCAATAAATATTTAGTAGTACATAAGCGGATGAAAGAACCCACTAATCTGGCATATTCATATTACGTAGCAACATAAATTTAGTTTATCATAAAAGTAGATTGAAATTACTGAATGAGACATATGAGAAATGGAGACTGGAAAAGTTATGGTGATCGTGTAGAATTTTTACTCGTAAATTTGGGGTAGGTGGAAATTGCCAGATTCACATTAAATGACTCTCTCTCATGGATGATGTACGGATCATGTGACACCTCTCTCTCTCTCATGAGTCGTAACAGATTATTTAGGAGAGAAAATACTTACTACTAAATCATGCCGTAATTTAGGTCAAATGTAGTTGAATTGTGAAGGAAATAGGACTTACATATAAACCATGTCTGCGACAGCTTCTGGATCGTCTACAGCGTCATCGTGCTTAAATTCCTCCAACCTGCAATTACCAAACGTTAAATTAAATTCTCTTTAATCACGTGATCTCGAGTATTAAATAATCCCATCATTAAATTTAAAATAATGACAAATTACATCAGATGCAAATACTCTTTCATAACAGGACAATTCTTAAGGGAAACGAAATCTCTAATTTTATATTATTATTTCCTAAATCAATCGAATTTTATTGAATTTTCTTATTCTAAACACTGTGAGTCTGTGACAAATTGCAATATTCATTTTTATGACTAGGGGCAAGTTAGTCAAACAATGAGAAAGGGTGACATGAAAGCTGAAATCTATGCAGCAACAGATTTAAAATCCCAGATTATTAAGATCCAATCATAATAATAACTATGCAATATAATTGCTTGAATAAACCCATCCAACGCAGTTGATTGCATGCGCATTACTATCTACGGAGCAAAACAATCCTGGGATGAACTAAACTACAATAGTTGAAGTACTAAAACAGAACGCATGCGCAGGACCCAAACCTTTCCGCCATAGTTGAGTTTCTGATGCTCTTCAGCTTCTGAATTTCTTCAATACTATAAAAACACACAAAAAATTTGAATTACACAAGCTAAATAGAAGTGAAAATTTCCGAATTATAAGCTTCGAGAAAAAATTTGAGCATCAAATTCGGTGGTGTTTGAGTACAAGCAGAGGAAGTTCGAGAAACAGAACATAAAATCAATCAAAAAGCAAAATCAAATGTGAATCAATCAAAATGCAAAATTAAAATGTGAAATCAATCAAAATGCAGCGGAAGTTATACCTATCTGTGTGAGCAATTACATTGGCAAGCAACAGTAGAGTGAGAAATGCTAAAAGCTCGATGATTTTCAGAGAAACCGCCATTGCCGCGAGTTGGAGAAAACTCTCCCGTAATTTATTCTCTGATGCAAATTAGTTGACAACTCTATGAACAGAATGTGTGTGTATACAGTATGTATATATACGTTTACGTATGTATATATCACTGTGTGTGTATGTGTGTGTGAATGCCTAGAAGATGGAAGCAATGAATGTGAATATTGGATTGGTGAAATGCGTTAGTGGTTTTATAATAGAAGGAAAGAGGGAGAAAATATAAATAAGCGCGAAGCCAATTAGGTACAAAAATGGTAGTGCTCTATATTTCATATTTGCCTAACCACGTTACAGTTTGAGGTTAAACCTAAAATTTGCCGCTGCCTGTATTTAGTTATCAGGCATATATGAGCATTTTTTTTCTTTCAAAAATCTCAAATTTATTTTAGTATCCTTGGTTGCGATATATTATTTGATGATTTGTGATTCCCCTAGCTAGTGCATGAATGTATAGGAACATATTATATACTACTGTTGTCTGTATATATAGATATAACACGTGTTTTTCTTGTAGATAAATAAATATAAACAAATTAAAAAATCCATAAACATACCCAAGTAAGTACAACTCAGTCATTAAGAGAGGGGAGTGAAAAACCATACAAGACCATGTAAGTTAATTAGATTAATTCTATCAGATAGGCTCTCATATGCTTTCTAGATGAGTGGCCTCATTAAAACCTTGCAAGTAAAATTTATTGCATCTAAAAAAACCCTTTTTTATATATACAATAACAATTTTTTTCTGTTAATTAATGTTTCTTTAATAACAATGCTTTCTTTATGATCATTCATCATGTATTTTATAGCATATTATAAGATAATGATGATTTGGTAATTTTAAACGATGCAAAGGACAAAAATCCAAATTGATTTCTTACATGATAATTTATTTTTATAGGAATAATTTCCTATATATATATATATATATATTACGTGTTTGGGGATTATTTAGATAATTACGTTCAACACTTTAGACATTAATCACTTTTACCGCTTGGCTGTATACTTAAAACAAGATTTAAATGTATAACATCTTAGTTATAAAATCATGAATTGCACTAATTTGATTACTTACTACAGCAATATAAAAGTTTTCAATGGAAATATTACTTCGCTATAAAATGAAAAGTTTCTGGTAGAAGTAGTAATAAATAAAAAAGGGCCGGGGTATTATTTTCTAATTCTCGCTTAGTGAAAAAAATAGGTAAAAATAAAAGTAGCTCTAACAATGGAAAAATTGTACCATACCTTCCATCACTGTCTCCCTCACCTAAACCACCGCTGTCACAAATCTTGATATGCGTCGGTGGCGGCGGATCCTTTGCCATTTCCCCTCTCAGTCCTCACTTTCATAAATATTTATTTTTAAATGAATAAATAACTTCCACAAATAATATAGAGTATAGTTTTAAGGGAGGAATGAGTCTAATATCCATTTCTAACATGGTATCAGAGCCAACTCAATCCAATGATGGGCCCCCCAATATCGTTGTCAACATATGACGTTTGGGATAGTCCACGCTGCGCGTGCGGGGGGTGTATTGAATTGTCCCACATTAGATTGGAGATAGTGGCATGAGCTACTTTATATGGTGAGGCAACCCTCTCCCTTATAAGGCCTTTTAAGGGAGGAATGAACCCAATATCCATTTCTAACAGTGCAGAATTCGGCCAAAGCCAGGAATACAAGCTCAAAAAACTAAAATATACCCAACTCAGAAATATTTAACATTTTTCTTTATCTTTTACCAATTCCACCTAATCGCTCGATCAATCCAACTAGTAATTTACAATAAATAGTTCTTATTTTATACTCCCTCCGTTCCGTTATTAATGGCTCGTTTCTTTTCGGCATGGGTATTTAGGAGACTAAAGTTAAGAGTGACTCATATGCTTAATGTGTTAATGTTATGTTTAATTAATCTTAAATCAAGTATATCCTTCACTTCTCTTCCAATCTCAAGAACTGTCGCCCAGTGGCCCACGCCTCCACCGCCCAAAATTCTGCCGCCGGATGCCGGTGGCCGGCGCATCGACCGCCAAGAACAGCAACCTCATGGCAGCCCTCTTCAAAAACTCCAACTCCCCCCCCCCCTGCAACTTCCATGGCCAACAATCTGCAAAAGTCACTAGATCTGCAAACAATATTCAAAAGCTCAAACTTCTATGACCAACAATCTTCATAACTCCAACTCCCTCCCCTTGAAACTTCCATGGCTAACAATCTGCAAAAAGTCCCTAGATCTGCGAACAATATTCAAAATCTCAAATTTCCATGGCCAACAAACTTCAAAAACTCCAGATCCCACAAATTCAACATACCTCGCAAAAAGCGACCATGGGAAGAAAGGCTACGAGAGATAGACGAGCTCTAATTTCTGGTGAAGTGGAGACGGGCGAGGGAGAGGACGGAGGTCACCGGACTTCGAGTAAAGAGAGGGGCTAAGGTAGCCGCGACGGCGAGGCTGGGAGCGCGGAGGCCGGAGGCGAGGCTGGAGGGTGGAAGCGGCGGGAGGGTGGAGGCAGCGAGATGGAGAGACCGAAGTGGGAGAGAGAGAGAGAGGGGGATTGCGTGTTTTATTAGGCTTTTAATTAGGGATTTCATTAACATTAAACATTCCCTTATTTTTTCTAAAAAAGGAAACGTGCCATCAATAACGGGACAACCCAAAAAGGAAAACGTGCCATTAATAACGGGACGAAGGGAGTAGTATTTATCTATATCAAATATTACTATGTGCAATATTTCAATGACGCATGGTAATGAGTCGCATGTTTAACATTTTTTGGTTTTAATGGATCATCAACGTGGACGCATATTTATGCAGAATTTGCAATGATTTGACTAAAACACAAGTCTCGCAACGAGTCTTGATGCTACAAGACTCAAGCATAATCTTTTATGCCATAGTGGGATTGGTAGATTTAGACCGAAGTCAACTGCACAATAATAATTAGAACAAACAATTTAAAATATCTCAAATCGTTCTAAAATGTTTCATACTATAAATAATACTATTTCAATAACATTTATAATTATTTACAATTAAATTTTAACTGATAGAATCGTTAAAAGTCATTGAGTTGACATACGTAGGATACATGAAAAAATTAAATTTATTTTATTAATTTAAATTTTGGCCCCATGCATTTTTTTTTTCAGGCAGATTTTATTATTATTTTATTTCAGGTTCGTTCTACCTCGTTTACCCCTTTTATTTTTTTACTATGTAAACTTGTATCGGGTGAATTTTATTCTAAGTATGCTCAATTTCCGTAAATTTGGTTCAGTGTTTCTACAAATTTAATCAAACAAAAATAATACTATCTCATGTCATAAGATTTAAGCAATTCAAAGATAAAACATATTCTAAATATTATTTTCTCACCAAATTGATATCAAAAAGAACGTTTAAGGCGTAGAAAAAATATTTGTTTGTCAATCCCCCAAACTTATATCATTGTTCATCATAAAATAAAATCAATAGAACAGAATAAAACATAAATTTGCAAGTCGTCTCATATATCAATTATTTAAATGTGTGCTCCCACAATATATATATAGGGGAGGGCTAAAATAAAAACACTTCTTAAAATATAAAATATAAACAATTTTCAGCCCTTAGATCATCAAGATCTACGATTGATTCGTAACTCTGTTGGATGAATTCGTGGTCCTGAATTTGAATCCCAAAAGTAGCAAAAAATTATTTTCACAATTCGTAACCCTGTTGGATGAATTCATATGTGTTCTACATAAAATTCGTACATTGAAAAATATTTTTATTTTTATTTTAAAAAGTGTTTTCACGGTAGCCCTTCCCTATATATATATATATATATATATATATAGGGGAGGGATCTATGGAGAATTATATTTTTTGAGAGAATGAAGAATAACGAATAAATCTATAAATTTTACGAACAAATCAACATAACTAATGAACAGATGTATTTAGTAAATACGGTAAAAATACTGAAAATCTCGCCCCTATCAGGATTCGAACTCAGACCAAAAATCTTATTCATACGAAACATTGATTTATTCATCAAAATTATAGACTTATTCGAACGCATTCTCTATTCTCAAAATATTTAGCATTCTCCATGGATCTTCTCCCTATATATATATATATATATATATATATATATATATATATAAACTTTCTAATGAATTACTATAATATAGGCTCCTTGAATAAATGGGATCGGATATATTTAGTCCAAAACCACTAATTCTCAAATATTTCATCAACAAATGATCAAATGTATCACTAACCTTATTTCTCCAAAACAATCAATTTCCATCCACCTTTCCTACTCCACTTTTTCAATATAAAAAACAATGCCAAAACACCCCATCTTTAATCTCACCAAGCATTTATTGACTTCGTATTCATTTAATCATAAATGTTTTCAAGAGACTTTTTTTTTTAATTTTTTTTCTTCTATATTCCATTTTATTTTATTTTATTTTTTTGTTCTGGAGCTCATATAGGTACTAAAATTTAATCAAAATCACGGCTCAATAACAAACTTCTTTTAGAGTCTTCCGCCCCACTCAACAATCACCAAGAACGACCATCCAATTTTAGCTAAATTAATTAATAAGTTTAGTATCGACGATGAAGTGCAGTCTGTTGGTAAGACGCTTCTCATTCAACCAATAGGGCGGAGGTTCGAGTCACCCTAAAAGCTTAGAGTGTGAGTGGGTTTTTTCTTTTCTTTGATTGTAACAATTTGTAAAAAAAATTAATAAGTTTAGTATCAAGGTTCAACAGAATAGACTAAGGGTGTATTTGCTTTGAGGTATAAGAGAAGAATAAACTACATTTATCATCTTGTACTTCGTTTGCTTTGATGAATAAAAAAATTCGGGCAGGTTGTATAATTTTTCGGATAGCCACTTATTCCTTGATAAAGGGATAATTTTATACCTAAGAGATGGCGATATAATTTTATGCCACCTTATAAGGAGTGTATAAATATATTATCATTCAAACCAATTAAGATATAATAAATGCGGTCCCTATTTTAAGTGATAATTTTGTACCTCATTATATTATCCATATATTTAGAGGGATAAAAAACAAACAGCACCCTAAGATTATATTGAATATTTGGACAAAACTCAGGAAAAAATGATAACAAAAATGGATGGACTTTTATCATTTCTAAGTTATTAACAAATACGACTATTACAAAGAATCCAAGACAAGTTCTAATCATAAGAATGCAAATTTGAACAATTCGACACAGCTGGTAGAAAAATAAGATCATGAAATTATGACAACTAAAGCTCTAGTTCTCACATGAGCTTATTTTTATTTTTTTATTTCAAGTTCTTATAGTTATTTTTTTATTTCAAGTTCTTATAGTCCAAATTTATTTTAGCCAAATTACTCCACAATCGTCACTAGCACGTCATTACTTCCCATTGCTTGCTCGTCAACAACAAACCGCCAATAGAGAAAACCACAAATCAATAATTCAATATATATTCAAAATAAAATAAAATTCGACCCCGATTTTTTTTTTTTTTTTTTTTTTGCATTTTATAAGTTGAACTTGGTTTCCGGCTTTCTTTAAACTCAGGCCCAGGCTAAATCCCAGGCCCACATTAGGCTCCATTGAATAACTAAATTTATTTACTCTCTCCGTCCCACGAATCTTGACACGTTTGGTTTCGGCATGAAAATTAAGAAATTGTAGATTAGTGTTTTAAGTGTGTAGTTAATAAAGTATAAAAGTGATAAAGTAGGAAAGAGAAGGTAATAAAAATGATAAAGTAGAAAAAAGAATGTAATAAATGTGATAAAGTAAGAGAGAGCAAATAATAGTAATTATTACCTTATTTGTAAATGTGTCAAGATTCGTGGGACGACCCAAAAAGGAAAACGTGTCAAGATTCGTGGGACGGAGGGAGTATTATTTTATAATTTATATTACATATTTTATACTCATGTATTGTGTTTTTTTTTTAATAAAACATGTGATTTGTAAGCTTAAAAAGAACCTAATTGTATATGAAATTACGACTTGCATTTTAAAAAATTTAAAGTTTGTAATTCATATTTAAAAATATCGCTTGCTTCGCATGTATAATTAATTAATTAGAGACAGATAAATAAATACTATATTGTTTTATATGTGTTCGAATGCTATTTCGTATATCATATGAATTCCATAGGGTTTAGTTGTTTCGGTTTGTGTATGAAATACAAACCAAAGTATTATTTAAGTATACAGAATCGATCACCTACCCACCGTGGACAAGCATAACGTGCCCACTACTGATGTGTCAATTTTAATTAACAAAGATAATTAATAAATGTTACTCTAATTAAAATTATCTTACTATATTTACAATTATCACATCATGGTGGGCACATTATGCATGCCCACGATGGGTAGGTGATCGGTTCTGGTTAAGTATATAATACAAATCAAAGTATTAAGAAAATTTAATTTAACTTTTAAAAATAGCAAACCCACATCGAAGTCGTAGATATTGTTATTGATCAGGAACAGTTCATTTATGGGCCTCGACCGAGGTGGGCCTAAATTGTGTCAGGCTCAACTGCGGCGGCCCAATTGACAAGTTCATCAAAAGGTGTTGTGTGAAAATGAAGGAAGGACAGCGGGGGAATAAACAAAAAGATTTGAATAAATTATATCCCTGATTTCAAATGAAAAGCATTAAGACAATTGCGCACAAAAAGCGCGTATACTGCTGAAACACTCACCTCTGAATATCGCTTCACTTGAGCCCCGCCGTTAGATCTCCCCCTCCTTCTATCCACCTCAATCATCCATCTGCACTCACACTTCAAGATACGATTTTTCAAGCTCCAAAAGGAGAAATACCGGCTAGGGTCCGGGCATCATATCAAGGTATCCTTTTTTTCTATAGAAAACACACTTGATTCCGTCAAAAATATTGAGCTTCAGCTTCGGTTCATGTTCTCTTTAGTCAAATTTAAGAAGAAAGATCCGCACCATCAAGAAATCCCTTCTTGTTTATTTTTTCAAGTGAAGGGGGAAGTTGGATTTCTTGGATCTATATGTGCAGACAGTCGATGTAGTCTGAAAATCTACTGTGAAAATTGCTGAAACATTTGGTTTTTCATGTCCTGTACCACTTAATATTGTGAACTTATGAAACATTTAATTGAAGTCTTTATGGGAATTCGAATAACAGCTTTCTTTCTTTTGGTGGTTGTTTCATTTTTCTTTGTTGTGTGTGTGTGTGTGGTGGGGGCTTTCAATCCACTGGTATTTCTTTCAGAAATATGTTAATCTCGTAATCATTTGGCTTAAAAAGATTTAGGCAACAATACCAGCTTTTAGACATACATAATACCAGCTTGTAAGTTTTTGCTCCATTTCCAAATTCTAAATGAAATTAGGTTTCCAGATTGAATTAAAATAACAGAAGGAATTCAAACTCAGTTTTGATCTGGTTTTCCGTGTCTTACATTGTAGTAATATGGGAAGAAGTCTAAGCCCAATACTGCGTAGGGAGTTGGAGAATCTTGACAAGGATGCTGATAGTAGAAAATCGGCTATGAAAGCATTAAAATTGTATGTGAAAGACTTGGATTCCAAGGCAATCCCCATCTTTCTTGCTCAAGTTTCTGAAACCAAACAAACTGGCATGTCATCTGGCGAGCACACAATTTCGCTATATGAGGTCCTTGCTCGAGTCCATGGACCCAAAATTGTTCCCCAGATTGATAACATCATGAACACCATTGTCAAAACCTTGTCATTGAGTGCAGGAGCTTTTGCCCTTCACCAGGCTTGCTCAAAGGTGGTTCCAGCTATAGCAAGGTATGCAATCGACCCAACAACAGCAGAGGAAAGAAAGAGACATGTTATTCATTCTCTTTGTAAACCTCTTTCAGATTGTCTTTTGGGTAGCCTAGAGAATTTGTCTTCTGGAGCTGCTCTTTGTCTTCAATCACTTGTTGAATCTGATAATTGGCGGTTTGCCTCGAATGAAATGGTAAATGAGGTCTGTCAGAAAGTTGCTGGAGCATTAGAGAAGCATTCACAGACCAATTCACATATGGCCTTAGTTACGGCTTTGGCTAAACACAATAGCCTTATTGTTGAAGCCTACGGCAGGCTGTTGATACAGTCTGGACTACGAATTCTTGATGCTGGTTCTGTGGAAGAAAATTCTCAGAAACGACTGTCAGCCATACATATGGTGAGTTCTCTATTAAGATATTTGGATCCAAAAAGTATATCATCTGAGTTGGAGTTGATAATCAAGGAAATGGAGAAGTGCCAGTATGATAGAATGCCATTTGTTAGTGGTGCTGCTTTTGAAGTACTACAAAATGTAAAGAAAATATGCAATGACAGATGCTCAAAATTGGAGAGGGACTTAGGTTCAGCTACTGGGTCAAACTTTGGCAGAAGAGAGAACATGAGAATGAGGAATGTTTGTAGCTCTGAACTCTTAACTGCATCACCTGAATCACAGACCGTTGATTCATTTGTTGGCTATGATTATTTAATTGAATCACCATATTCAATAAATCATGGCCATCAAAGTCTGCATCATAGTCCTAAGGGTGTGAATCGTAGACTTTGGAGAAGGTGTGAGAATGGGTTCCTGGATGTATCACTTAAAGATGGCATGTTTTCAGATATAGCTCAAGGAGACAATAGAAGCTTTGAGCATGATGAGATTTCTTGCAACCATAGAGAGTATTTTGAAAATTTTGCAGGTTTTGTTCAAGAAAGCGCAAAAAATGAAACTATGGGAAGCAATACCCCCAGTCCCAAAGTAAGTCTTCGTCTCATTTCCCTTCTCTTGTGTTTCTATATGTTTGTTTGAATAATTTATGAGATAAGCATTGTGCAGAGATATGTGTTTTTTATGCTGGCCAAGTTCTAGTAGGAGCTTGTAAATATTATTAGTCCGCTTGGATTAAATTTTATTTGCATAGTTTTTATGACAAGTATTTAGCAGAAGATATGCAGAACTAGTATTCATGATACATTGATAAGTTCTTTTAGGAGCTCAGAAATTTTATCAATGTACTTTGATGAAATTCAAGAAAATATTTCACCAATTGGACCCCTATTTGTGTTTTTCAGCGGTCCAACTCTCACATTAGGGTTGATGATGTGAAGATTTTCAGTACCCCGCGAAAGCTCATTCGCTCACTTCAGGATGTAGATGATTTTGATACAGGCTCATCTGAGGAACAACCCAGAAGATTCAGAAGCCCAATGACACCAGTCTCAATGCATGGACAACTTGGTACTCCTAAGGGCATGAACTGTGACTATGAGAACAAAGAAATATTAGCATCTCGAGCAGAATCAGTTTCCTCCACGGAAGATGTGCCTAATCTTGCTGAAATGATTCCAATAGATGAACCTCAACCAAAGAAGCATCACAACTCCACCAGAAATGTTGTTTGTGGTCTTTTTGTTGGTTTGTTTGCAGTATTTGTATTCTTGATGATGATAGGTGATCAGGATAATCACCATGTTATGGTGCCAACCTAGCACTCGATTTCTGCATGTCACCCTGTGACATTGTAGTTCTTGTTTGACCTTAGGAATATTGAACAATTCACAAGTATTTGTTGTTAAAACAGGATTCGTGTATATCCATTTCTGTCAATCAATTGGCAATGAAATCATTTTGCTAGGAACTTGATTTATTTGTTTACTCCTATTTCAAAACTGTAGAAATCTGATTCAGAAACTCACTTGAGAATGTAAGTGAGCCAAATGTTTATGTATCAACTGGAATATGCTTGATGAATAATTGACAGTTTCTACGAAACTGTATAGTGACTTGGATGTTTGGATTATATCATCATACAAAAATGTGAAATAGCACTAAAATCCCAATTTAGTAATTAGGATTGAACAATTGCACCCCTCCACTCCATTCGCTTTGAGCATCTATGATTACTGGTTCAAGCTGCGCGGCATGGCCGATGCAGATGTATGAGTACTTGCTATACCACTCATGTTCTGATCCAGGGCTCATTATGTACAGTTCTTTAAACCCTTGTCTTCTCACCGTCACTGAATTTCTCCTTCCCTGTTCAGACCAGAGATGAGACTATGGATAAATGATCCTTCATTTCTCAAAAAAATCTGGTGTATGCTATGAAGTTTCAAGGCAAATATACTCTAGCTATTATCCAGTTGAGATAGTGATGATACAGATAGTAAATGACTTACACGGTCCATGATGGTCAAACTCCGAGGGGCGCTTGTATAAATCCTGCTTAATGTTTCGGTCAAGTGCTTGTAGTCATCTTCTTCTTCACCCGACTCCACTTGCCCGTTGATGTCATCATCCTCCCGTTTGGGAAATAGTTTGTTGAATGGCCACAACTTATTAGGATACTGGTCAGTAGTCCTGGGAGGGATAATGCTGAAATTTCCATGAAATGGTGGGCTGACAAAGTAATCGGAGCCTTGTAGTCCTAGTGCGTAAGTTGCATCGGGTGTGCTCACTGCCAGATGGCATACGGCTGATCCGGCTAGCCGGATAGATGAAGTGGTTGAGTTGGAGACCAGAATCTGTGAGTTGAAGCTATCCTTTTCAAGAGTTATGACATGCTTTATTCCAACATCGCCTTGCTCACTTGTGCTCCTCAACTCCACCTGCATATGTTACATATGAAGTTGAGTCTGTGAGAGTGCATATAACAAGATGAGAAGATGAAGTAACCTGAATTGATTCTTGGGGAGTTCCAGTAACTTGATGAAGTTCCCAGGCATGTGGAGACCATGAAAACCCATCATCATTCTGACAGGCGAGGCCTAACGAGAAGCCTCCTCGAATGAGAGGCACAACGGCATCTTGGGTCTGAGAGACGGAGGTGTGCAGCAGCTCCATTGTGGCGCCGTGCCACATCTGAGGCTTGAATGAAGTGACCAAACCAGTTGGGAGCATGAGCTTGGCGGCAGTGCCGTTGTCAAGTTCCATGCTCACGACACAACCATCGCCAATACCTGTAAAGCTCACTCCACATCTCTCCATAGAAGGATTCCTCGGGAAGGGGAGACCGCTGTTAAAGATGGTGGCCATGGATATTGTAAACTGGCCCTATCCTGCATTTCTTGTTACTTATATAGCTTGTAAGTTTCTGCATCGTAATTTTGGTTGGTTGTCATTGAAAGTTGAGAGATAATGTCAAGTTATCTTCACCACATCACTGTGGTTATTTTCATTTACACAGACTCCAGTCCATACATGATAATAAAAGGAACAACACATATATTCCCATTCCCAATTAATATGATTACAAGTAAAAAACGGCATGGATGATCACAAATTATCGTGCTCTATGACCTGCGCCCCTCTCCATTCTTCACCAGGGTTGACCGTGACAGGAACCAGCATTGAAGCCGGGCCTGTACATATGAAATAGTCACGGCCGTACTTGTCGGAATAGGAGCCCGGGCTGGACAGATATATGTCCTCGAATCCCATTCGTATGACCCGGAAGAAGAGCTCGCGCCCCTGGTCGATGGTCTCGTACTTGGAGGGGGCGGTGGCGTGGAAAGGGTCGGAGCGTTGTGGGGGCGGAGCAGCGTAGACTCTACTGAGCTTATGCCTCAAGACGGTAATGGGCGCATCCTGCACGCTCCACACTCCGACCTTGTTCTCGGGCTCCCACCCGAAGGAGAAGAAGCCACCGGGATCCTCGGACTTGGTGGCTTCGGAGGGGGATAAGATTTGGAAAGGGGAGGAGAGAGGAGGGTGGGTGCAGTAAGAGCAGCCTTTCAATCCTTGCACCCCACTGCCCCCTCTCTTCTTGACCTTCAAATGGCTCAGAATGGCAGTGGCTAAATCCACAGGCTTGCGCCCGTTGTTCTTGACTATGACGGCAGTCGCCATGCTCAGGGGGTAGAGTGATACCACGTACGTAATATCCAAACTCCCGCGGATGCATCCCAACTCAACCTGTGTATGATCAATGATCAACCAACAAACATCATATTATACAATACAAGGCGTTTGGGGGTGTGTACCTGTAGAGCGTCAATGGAGTCAGAATCAACATCCTTTACAGTCCAGTGTGAAGTAGCACTAGTGTTTGGATTTGGCTGGGAGGAGAGATTGTCGACCACCAAAGCGATTCCGCCACGGGAGGAGGAGGAAGAAGGGGAAGGCGGAAGAGTGTGAAGGACCTCCTCGTAGCCATCGTCCTTCCAGTAGACCTTGGGCTTGTAGGAAGTAATGTGGCCATTTGGAATGTCGAGCTTCACGGAGCTTCCATTTCTGACGCTCAGCTCAACCGTCGCCGAATCTGAAAACTTTATGCCTTTGCGTCCGAATTTCTGGTCAAGACTCTCTGTCGCAGTTGCAGTTGCAGTTGAAGGCGCAGCACAAGCTTTAGCAGATTTAAGGGGGGAGAAGGATAGAAGCGAAGCCATTCTCACTCACTCAACTCTCACAGATTAAGCTAAGCAAGAGGATCTCTCTCCACCAGCAAATATTTACCTCGTCCCATCCCCTCTATTTTTTGGATAGACCCACCTCCGCCTCTTCCTGCACTTACTTACTAACTAACTATTGTTTTTGTTTTTATACTACCCCAAATATTACGCGTTTCATCACATAATATCTTATTCTCTTCAAAACAACAATTACGTTTATTATTTATCTTCCAAAAATGAGATGACTCATATTTGTGATACCATGATTAGTATTATTATTATTATTATTATTATTTTTTAAAATTGAAAATAAAATTTATTAATATTATTAATTATACTTAATTTTTATTTAAAAAAATTATATACCATGATTTCGAATTTAACAACCTTGTATAGTTGTATTAACTAATAAAATTAATAATTATATATCATAATTGGATGAGATAAACCCTAGTTAGTAATTACAATAATAAAATTGCAAATGGTAGTGGAATATCAAATGTAGTACATTGGACCTAAAATGCAAAAGTATTAGTAGTATACAAATAATTGATCTTTTACTCGACTAAACTGCCATTCATCGCGGCATAAGTAACTAAGTTGTGTATAAATCTAAAATTGAAAGAATATTTTAGGAAATCCTAGTAACCACCATCTTCAAGATAGAAAAGTTGTGCAATTGTGGTGTTCATGATTCCAAGAAAAGCTCCTGTTATTTTTACGGTTCTCCTGCCATCTTCAGTCATTTGAACATATGCATCACTATTTATAGCATTGCCAGATATCAAGAATTTAAACATGTGACCGGTTGGCCAGTACTGCGAAACCCAAGTTTCAAGTAAATAATAAAAACCAAGTCTTGAAAAAAGAATCTTAACTTCCCTTTCCTCTTACTCAAACTCAACATGTAAACTTAAAGCATCCATCCCACTTCCTTCCCTTGAGGCTGAGCGGAATGCACAAACACAACCTATTAGTCATATTAAGCATTTTAATTTCAATATAGCACCAAGAATTCCAGTTATACAAGAAAAAAATATTTGTCAACCAAACCACCATCCTGTAGGTACGAACTAAAAGGTTATAGCATAAATATTACAAGAGGAACATAACAAAAGAAATTACTAATAAGATCACATCACACCTCACTGGGTATTTCAAAGAATACGAGCATTCAACTTCTGGATTTGACTTGTAATGCTCATGAAGCCATGCATACCACTCTCTCTGGAGGAGTATGTATCCTTATTTTGTGGCGTGAGCCCCTTACTCCACCGCCTCTCAGCTCGATCACTGCCACTTCTTTCCAGACTGCCATCCACAGTTTCCTCATAATTTTCTCTCATGGCTCACTTATTGTCATCAGTGCAAACAAAAACACAAGGTGATGCAGGTAGAAGCGTGAAATATATTTGATATTGATAATTATACGAACTCCGTTGATAACCATTGTATGCCGGAATACGTACAATAAGGGTTAATCCGTTGATTCACTCATGAATACCGGAAGAACACAATGAGAAGGGAACAATCCCACCCTCTACATTTTAACTCTCAATTCAACTCCCCTAAAACATAAATAAAACTCCTATTTATAATAAAACCCTAAACATCTAAAAGGAAACAAAACTAACTTGACCAACAAGACAAATCAATAATTAATTAAAGATATAATATATTATACGATTCTATCTTCATCACAAGGTCTAATGGAATATTTTCTGTATATTTCTATAATGTATTAACTCATACAATCTTTCTTTCGTCTTGGTCAGATAGCACTAATCTTCTTTTGGAGATAAAAGTAGTGAGCAAATTATGTGCTCTATTTCAGGAGGAGGTGGAGTTGTCTACCATGGCAGGCTTCAAAGATATCCAAATTATATCCTCAAGTTCATCGATACAACAATTGAAGTAAACAATAGGTAAGACAGCCTAGACTTGTGGATGCATCTTTTCTGAAGCATGGTAGCACCTTGATAGATACACAATCAATTCCTTCTTCAACTTTGATACATACAAGAGATGAGGCAAGTAGACAAGATTCAAGAATTCGACACTCACCTTAGCATCTTCCGTTCTCTTTGTAGTCTCAACTACAATGGAATCACGCAAACATCAACCGAATAGATTTGTAAAATATTGAAGTTAACAGGATACAAGCCTGCAAATACTATCTAGCCACTCAACATAAATATTAAAAGGGAGATTTGGATGGTACATTCATTCTCTCGCCCAAATTGTTTGCTAATTATATCCTCTTATCTCACATTTACCGTTTCTGAAACTAAATTCTTCCAAAATCTCAATTGTCTGACTGAAGGAAATAGTGACAATTTCAATATACTAATGTATAGCGGTGTTAAAGTTTGTGGAAAAACGAAAATTCTGTAAATCCTAAAACCGGATCGAGCAGGACAGAAAGGGGAAAGAGAGAAACCGTTTTAGGGCGGAGGGAGGTAGGAAGCCTCTTTCAATTTCAACAGAGAAAGCCCTAGAAGGCGGACTCGGATCTTCTTTACCCAATTCTTCATTTCGAATGTGGTCTGCAATATTTTTTACTCCTAAAATGATTTCTTGTGAATTTTCACTAACTTCAACGGATCAATTTAAGGTTGGGTGTCGTCACTCGTTATTCCACAAACACATACATACAACTTTTACTTGTATATATAAACCTAATAATAATGCCTTTCTCATAAATTAATGTCAATTAAAACTAATGCATTGGAGAAAAAAAATTTGAATCCAGTGATGCGTTCATCTTATCTTATCTTATATATTTAAACACTCAGTGAAAGAAATTTAGGCTTTTTTTTATACTCCATAAATAAGATATTTATTAAATTTGAATTACCTGTGACTATTTGTAAAATCTTCAAAAGCCCGTCCCAAGCACCCCAATTAAATTTGAATTACTTGTGCCTATTTTTAAAATTTTCAGAAGCCTGTCCCAAGTCCCCCCCACCTTATCCTCCTCAATTTGATCTACCAAGTTTTCTTTTTACTTTTGATCTATCAAGAGCCTCGTTAAAACCTTATTATAAAAAATTTAGTGGAAAAAATCATACAAGGAAAAAGAGTAATTAAGGGGTAAGTTTCAATGCATTACTATATAATAAATCGAATTTATATTTTTTTCAATAAGAAGAGGTAGCCTTGAGTTTTGATATCAACGTATGGTGTTAATTTGTTTCCATACATCAATTGCAAGGGATATTAAACTGGCAAATGCTAGACTTCAGAATGAGAGAATAATTTAGAGAATAATTTAATGAATAAAAAACTGAGAAGAAAAAGAGAGGAAAATAAATGACCTACACAAAAAAAAAAGAAAAAAAGAAAAACTCACTCACGCACACACACATATATATATATATATATATTTGCATAGAGAGAGAAGGAGGCAGACAAGCAGTAGATGTTGTGTGTAGAGAGAGAGACAAGGAGGATAGCCATAGAATCTATAGCAGCTATACACCGATACATTACAATACACAACGCCTTTCCCTAATTTTTCTACCTCGAGTTTCTTCTCTCCTTTTCTTCGATATCCACACCCGGAAACTGCATCCCTCACTCTTTAAAACTTCAGATTCTTAACAATACATCTTTATCATTTTTCCCATTTATAAAGGATAATTACTTTTTTGGGTAAAACAAATGTCTTGGGTATTTCTGCTGAAGATCTGGTTTTGATCGCTTAATTAAATTGAAATTTTTAACTCGATTTCCCGTGTTTTTATCTCCGATCCTCCAGTTTTTGCTGTTTCTGAGGTACGATCTGTGGCTGCTTTTATTACTGTTTATATTCATTTTGATTTTCAATTTCAATGTACGATGACAATGAACAGTTTAATCTTCCTTGATTATCGATGAACTTGCAGTGACATGACTGATAGTATTTTCTCTCTATCCGAATATTCATGTTCATTTTTATGGTTTCCATAGGCTTAGTTGATATTCCTGGGATTACTTGGCTATCTATTTATCTATCCATCTATTTTTTTATTTTATTTTTTTGTCTGAGAACGTTCTTGCAAAAGGGTTTTTTACTTGTTCCGGCGCCCAAAAGGTATAAACATTGTTCAGTAACAATGGATTGGATGCTTACTTTATCCTGTTTCCTATCCCATCAATGGGATGGTTGAGCTGCATTTACTTCTACCATCGGGAAATCCTGAATTTGAAACCATACAAATAAGTTGCACTGGCACATAACTGTTGAATAGTGCTAAAAAGAGTATCTTGTATGCAGCCATAGCTGAAAATTTGCTCTTTTAGAATTATTGCTCATTTCGACTCATCGTGCTTATAGCTTGGAATTTCTCCCTTGATAAGTTATTTTATTGGTTAAAGACTTGCCCCTTTCCCCCCTTCTGAATCTTGTTCTTGTTTCACTGAAGATTTCTGCACGGAAAGTGGGAAGTGAGCTGGAGCTGATTTGCATGGGTGACGATGCCAGAATTGCGTAGCGGAGCACGGAGATCAAAACGGCTTGGTGATCTCCAGCCTGCCCCTCAACCTGCTAATCAAGAAGAAAATTTCCTCGCACCTGCTCAGAATAGAACCAGAAGGAGGGGAAGAGGGAGAGGCAATGCAGCTGGTGTAGCTAAAGGGCCTTCTGCAGCAACACCCGCAAGACCAACTGCTGCTGGTAGAGGCAGGGGGATTAGGTTGATAGATTTAGACCCAGAGCCACCTTGTGAGATTCTTCCTCAAGCTGGTGTCGGTGCAGGGGATCCGGCTTGTAATAAAATAGAGGGTGTAGCAGATAAGGAAATTGCCATGGAAGGTGGAAGTGCTGATAAAGTAATGGGAGTTGAAGAAGAACCAAGTTCAACTCCAGTGCCTGAGAGGGTAATTGGTTGCCTATTCTTCTCACTTCTTCACTTCCTTTGGGAATGTTGGGGGCTTTTTCTACTTCTTGGGATTGCAAGCACCATTCATATTGCTTCTCAAGCATCTTTTGAATTCAGATTTTTTATTTTCTGGTGAGTGAGTCCAGTTTTATTTGGTGCAGGTTCAAGTTGGCAACTCACCAATGTATAAGACAGAAAGAAAATTAGGTAAGGGTGGATTCGGCCAAGTTTATGTTGGTCGAAGGGTAAGTGGTGGCACGTCAGAAAGAATGGGACCTGATGCTATCGAGGTATCATGTGGCACGAATAATTGCTTACCAAATTGATCTTGTCACTGTCTAATAAAATCAAAATTTGTCTTTCTATAGGTAGCATTAAAGTTTGAACACCGAAATAGCAAGGGTTGCAATTACGGCCCTCCTTATGAATGGCAGGTCTACAAGTAAGTTCTTTGTTTAAGAATGTTAACAAAATCGCTCTCTCTCTCTCTCTCTCTCTTTCTTTTTTTCTTTCTTTTGGAAATTCACTTTTCATAATTGCTGTGTAATTTTTCTGATAAGCTCCCTGAATGGATGCTATGGGATTCCATGGGTTCACTACAAGGGTCGCCAAGGAGATTTCTACATTCTGGTGGGTTTTGATATTTTCATTTAGTTTCACAATTTCTATCTTGTTTCTAATAAACATTGTTTCAGGTCATGGACATGCTTGGGCCTAGTCTTTGGGATGTTTGGAATTCTTTGGGCCAGACGTAAGATCATCTCTCTCTCTCTCTCTCTCTCTCTCTCTCTCATGTGTGCTCCATTTATTCCTCTTTTTATGTTTCACGTTGCCATTGACCATGAGCACATGAAACAGGATGTCGCCAAGTATGGCGGCTTGCATAGCAGTTGAGGCTATCTCAATTCTTGAAAAGCTCCACATGAAGGGGTAAGTAAAGCCTACAAAATACTACTACCAAATACTTTTTCTTCATTGTCTGACCACCACTTTCCAGAAAAGGAGTTATTTTTTTATTATTGCCTTTTTCATTTGAATACCGCTATTAATTCCATTTCCTTTTGTCTCTGTCGGTAATCTAGATTTGTGCATGGAGATGTGAAGCCCGAGAACTTTTTACTCGGTCAGCCTGGAACACCGGAGGAGAAAAAGTTGTATCTTATTGATCTTGGTTTGGGTAAGATAGATCCATGTTCTGTTTTCATGTGCCTTAGCTACCTTATACTCCCTCAATTCTCATTAATAATGTCCCATTACTTTTGGGCACGGAGATTAAGAAAAGTGTAATTAGTGTATAAGGTTAGTTGGTGGAAGATATTTAAGGATTATTTTAAGTGAGTTAGTGTATAAAGTGAGCTGGGCTCATTGTTAATAATATTTAATATTTTATATTTTAAATGGTTAATTTTTACTAAAAAGGGTATGAGACATTACTAGTGGGACGTCCCAATATAGTAATTGTAACATTACTAATGGGACAAAGGGAGTATTAATTAGTTGATAGCAAGAAACATTGAATGACGACACACCATTTATTGTTTCTCCTTAGTATTTGTGATCTTGCTACCATCTTTTCTTACTTCCACCTTCTTGGTATAATAGCTGATGTTATTCCGAACACATTTGTGCTTCAGCTTCCAGGTGGAAAGATGCATCATCTGGTCAGCATGTTGAGTATGATCAGAGGCCGGATATATTTAGGTCTGTGAAGTTTATGTAGATTTCTTCCTATACTAGCTTAGTTCAGACCAATAAACTCTAGTTATCTATCCCCAGGGGCACCATAAGGTATGCAAGTGTGCATGCACACTTGGGCCGTACAGGAAGTAGGAGGGATGATCTTGAGTCACTGGCATACACCCTGATATTTCTTATAAAAGGAAGGTTGCCATGGCAAGGCTATCAGGTGACTGGCATCATTACTTAGTTAACTTTGATGATTTTCTTATCAGATTTGGCTAACCCTGCCGCTTCTTGTTTGATGGTGACATGACAGGGTGATAACAAGAGTTTTCTAGTGTGTAAAAAGAAAATGGCGACCTCTCCGGAACTGATGTGTTGCTTCTGCCCTGCTCCATTTAAACAGTTCCTTGAGGCTGTTACTAATATGAAGTTTGATGAGGAGCCAAATTATTCCAAGCTGATTTCCTTATTTGATAGTCTGATTGAACCATGCACATCATTGAGACCAATAAGGATAGATGGAGCTCTTAAGGTAGCTTGAAAATCAGTTTGCTTGAGCAAAGCTAGCGTGCTGACATTAATATGTTAATTGGCATATGTTGACTTCGGAACCATCACATTATGGATGATAATTTCTTGATGAGTGTCACTTAAGTTCCATTAAGCACAAAAAATTACCAGAAGACAAACGTATTGTTATGGATGTGCATCTTTTAGTTTGCATGTATTTATGTGTCTTTATTATGTTCCTTCACACAGGTTGGGCAAAAGCGTGGTAGATTACTCATTAACTTGGAGGAGGATGAGCAACCAAAGAAGAAAGTACGACTGGGTAGTCCTGCCACTCAGTGGATCTCAGTGTATAATGCACGACGCCCAATGAAACAGAGGTGACTGTTGACTTTGAATATTTATTTGGGCAATTGGTGCATGCTTTTTTTACTTCTCCAAAATTAGTTTATACATTATCTTGAAATGTACTGCAAATGTTTGATATCTGATCTGCCAGTTGCTTCCGTAAAGATTTACTTAACATTAATTTTACTTATTCTCAATTCAGTTGGGATCTACCTTGCCTCACACAGCTTAAAATGATTTTTAAGTCCCAAGTTATTTCAAACTTTGCTTGGATTAATATGTAATTTTTTTGTATATTTTCATCGCTGGTTTGCCAGGTTTTTTTGTTAGTTTCTGGTGCTTCCTTATGTCAGTTTTTATAATAACTATATGCTTTCTTTCTGTTTTCTCTTTTTACTGGTCCATTTGTAAATACATATTTTAATGCTGCTCATGCATTACAGTCTTGGTTTTGTGTATGTCATAGATTTGCACATATACACATAGGTATATTTGTGATTGTGCTGGTGTTCCTACTGAGTTCAGCATGGATAAACCTGCAATTTTTTTACTCAAAATTTTGATAATTGATTTTCGGCAACTCTGATAACTGAATGTAAATTAAATTGATTGCATTTTCTCTGTAAATGATGAATTCATCATGTAACATTTGAATTGACATGGATTGTGTTTCAAATTTTATTGCACACCCTCTCTATGGTTTTTGTGAGATTGTCCTTCTTGTAGATATCACTACAATGTTGCGGATTCAAGACTCCGTCAACATGTAGAAAAGGGTAATGAAGATGGCTTGTATATTAGCTGTGTGGCTTCAGCAGCAAATCTGTGGGCCTTGATCATGGATGCTGGAACAGGTTTTACTTCACAGGTGTATGAGCTTTCAGCTGTTTTTCTTCATAAGGTAGATAATCTTATTATTTCTTATTATATTTGTATTGTCTTCTCCGTCCTAGCTTGTTTGTACATGCCCTTGCATGATTTTCTTGGTTTCCTGCAGGATTGGATCATGGAACAATGGGAGAAAAACTATTACATCAGTTCTATAGCCGGTGCAGCTAATGGAAGTTCACTGGTGGTTATGTCTAAAGGTAAGCTCTTATCTTGCTGTTGTCTCATTTATATCTCTTCTTTGCATCATTCACCACAGTAGTGTGTTTTCCTTCATTGTTAAGATGTTTCCTTGCAAACAAATTCTCTGTGAAACTTCTACTTAGGGTGAGATTCTATCTGTCCTCTTACGACTGATGTGTTTGCTTTTAAGTTTTAACTCGTCTATCCTACAGGAACACCTTATACCCAGCAATCATATAAAGTTAGTGAATCCTTTCCTTTCAAGTGGATTAATAAGAAGTGGAAAGAAGGATTCCATGTCACGTCTATGACAACTGCTGGCAGCCGCTGGGGTGTTGTGATGTCCAGAAATTCTGGGTATTCTGAACAGGTAAAAACATCTTTCCAAATTTTCATTTAGCTAACCTGTAAAATTCTGTTTGAATTTCACTCAAAATACCAATTCTCTATTTCTAGTGAGGGCGCTAAACACTTCTGAACACTTTTATCATTAATTTGCATCTACAGACTAACTGCATTTTATTCTTCACATCTAACTCTTAGCATAAAATGTAAACACTACAATCAACAAATTACATTGTCATTTTTGAATGGATTATTATTATTGCTACTTTAAGCTCTCTCCTTGGTGTTTTATGATAATGGTAATTGAAATTGATGGTAGTGAGGAATGGGTGTAAAATGATATGTAAATTACTGTGGGGGAATCATTTGTCCATACCTATCATTTCCACACAATGAGCCAATACAAACTAGCTGGAAATATTGAAAAAATGGATGCTTGGTTGTTATGGGATGTAATACTAATGGCTGATTGGTTTCTCAGGTGGTTGAGCTTGATTTTCTTTATCCGAGTGAAGGAATACACCGGCGATGGGAAAGTGGGTATAGAATAACATCCATGGCTGCTACTACCGATCAAGCAGCATTCATACTTAGCATACCTAGACGTAAAATGATGGATGAGACTCAGGAAACTCTCCGTACATCTGCATTCCCAAGCACCCATGTAAAGGTACTAACTTTATATAAGAATTGGGGGTTTGCATGAAAGTTTACTCTCATGTTGTTCCTCATCATTATTAGGTCATGAACTAATTAGCGATTATCATTTGCAGGAGAAGTGGTCCAAGAATCTCTACATAGCATCGATATGTTACGGTCGTACAGTTTGCTGAAGGTGTTGTATAATATGTACCTTGAGATGAGGGGGGCAGGCTAAAATTTTGATTAAATTGGGAAACCATGTTTTTAGGATGTAAAAATGTGACATGTGCTTCTGGTATAAGGGAAAAGACGAGATTGAAGCAGAAGCTGCCGCCGACATGATAGAAAGTTGAAATTGTGCAATTGGGAGTGGGTGGAAGGAGGAATGAGGTTGTGTGCTTATGTAAAAGCTATTAGCGGCTAAATAGCGTTCTCACACAACGCTAAGATTTTTAAGTGTTTGTGATTGATATTATGATTTATTGATTATAGCTTCTACTCCCAATAATAACCTCCTATGATGCACGGATACTCCAAAAAATAGCACAATGCAGTATCAGATACGTGCAGGGTGCGATTCGCGTGGGATTCGCCACGTGGCGAATCATCCTAAAAAAAAAATGGATACGCGAATTGGGATTCTCACTCTCTTCCTCCCTCTCTTCTTCCTCACTAAATCCGGCGACCTTCTCCCTCGTGGGTTTTTCTGTCTCCTTTTCCTTTCTTTCCCTTTCATCACCATAAGCCAACAATTCTTCTTAAATTCTATTCACAATAAACGCACCATCTTTTAAAATTCCAAAACCCAGATCTCCACCTCCTCCCCCATCGGCGAGGGTCGCTGTCGACATCCACTTTTTCTCTTCTTCCTCTCTCCCTCTCGCCTCTCGCTGTCTCTTCCTCAAATCCCCCATCTCCTTGGCTAGGGGTGAGCAAAACCGGACCAAAATCGACGGACCGGACCGAACCGATCGATTTCGTCGGTCCGGGCCGGTTTTTGGTCCAGTGATTGGTCCGGTCCGGTCCCATTTTCATGGACCGACTTATGGTCGGTTCGGTTTCAGTCCGGAGGAGGCCAAAACCGATGAAAATCGGACCGAACCGAATATATATATATTAAATATATATTTAATATTTTTATTAATATTACTAATATTTTAATTATTTCTAATATTCTAAAACCCTAATTCTCTAATATTTTAACTATTTCTAATATTTTATTAATATTTTAATTATTAATATTATTAATATTTTAATTATTGTTGTTAAACAGGTTAAAATATGTGTAAAAATGTGATTTTGGGTTAATTTCGCAAACTGCCCAGTTTTTTCGGTTTTGGACCGAACCGGACCGAGAACCGACGTCGGTTTCGGTCCGGTTCCGGTTCGGTCCTAGCGTTTACGTCGGTTCGGTTCGGTCCTAAAATTCTTAGAAATTCGGTCCTCGGTTTTGTCGGTCCGGAACCGGTCCGGACCGACTGCTCACCCCTATCCTTGGCGGCTCACAACTGCGGGCAGCCGCTGCAGGGGAACGGCGGATACAAAAAAAATTGGGGGAAGAAAGAGAGATGAGATGAGAAGAGAACAGTTGCAGTCGCAGAGGAAATTGGGGGAAAGAGAAGGGGGGAGCCGGTGGGAAAGACAAGAGGGAATATAAAAGAAAATTGGGGAGTCGGTGGGAAAGAGTCAGAAGGGTGGGAAAGAGAAGGGGAGAATATAAAAGAAAAAAAAATTAATTTTTATTTAAGCTTTTGTTTTTTTCTTTTAAAATCCTAGGAACATATATTTATTTAATTTATATATAATGTATTTTAAAATCCGATTGGTTATATATAATGTATTTTAATTTGTTTTTTTTTCATTTATATATATGTATTTGATTGGTTATATATAATAAAATATATAAATATAACAGACGTATGATTCACGAATCGCACCCTATAATTTTGAAAATCCGTATCCCTACACCCGAATCGTATCGTTCTCGCACCCGCCACTCGCACCTGTGCAACATAGATAAGCCCTCCTACCATACCAATCGACTATTTATCATGTATTAAATGCCCCAAATAACACAAACTACATGCAATTAGGTTAAAATAATCCATACTGTGAGAAATACTAGTATCTTTTTCTTTTGAGGAAAAAAAAAAAGATATCTTTTAAACTTTCAAATATTTTCGTTTTCGTTTAGTTTAGAATTGAATGGAACAGTTTTAATCTCAGCCTAGGACGTAGGGTATAGGTGGAATTTAGAACTAAATTTCTAAATAATCAAATACCAATACAACAGTACTGATTCAATCCATCTGTAACATGAAACAAGGAAAGAAATGAGAGAAGGTGGATGTGGAGAGTTGGCCCAATGATCTTTAATTCCCCAGCCCAAATCTCTTCCCGGCCCATTCCCAAACCTAAGCCCACTGCTCTTCAGATTAACTTCCCTCATCCTCACTCATCTGCGCCGCTCCACCTTTTTCCGCCGCCCGTCTCCTCGATTCCCACCTTCGACTTCAATGCTCCTTCCTCCTTCCCAATGACCTTCACTCCTTTTTTATCCCTGCTGCAAGTCTTTCAATTGGAAGGAAGTTTTCCACACCGTCTGAAATAGAAGGCTCTGCTATTCCTTCTTGAAGTGTCGCCGGATTCCTGTTCGTGGTTTCCTGAGTGGTGACTGTGGGTGTGAACCTTCGCTTCGATTGAGAGCTTGTATCACCGGATTCCTGTCCATCGGTTTCCTGGTTTTGGTGATACGTTGTGAGTGTGCGAGCCATCGGAATCCTGTCCATCGGATTCCTGCTGTTGGTGGCTGTACTTCTGAGATCTGGGTGTTTACCTGTTCTACTTCCACCGTGCTGTGATCATTGAGCTGCCGGAAGAGCCGAGCCTACTGTGGGAAAATCTGAGCCAAAGTGTCCCGAGGACACATTTTTCCCACCCTTGAGTTCCCTCTGAATTTCCTTTTTTTCTTTCCTCTGATTTTCCCTTGTTTCTTTTACTTGTCGCTTGTCTTGTTGTGTTTGCAGAAAAGTAAAGAAGAAGCCGGGGAATCAGAGTCCAGCGCAGCAGAATAGGGCTCCAGAGGAATTGGACGCCAGCGGACTCAAGGCCAGAGGAGTCGCCTTCCCCGCTGCCAGAGGACTCCCGCGGCCAGAGGAGTCGAGCTCCCGCTGCCAGAGGAGTCGAGCTCCCCGCTGCCAGAGGACTCCCCGCTGCCAGAGGACTCTCCGCGGCCAGAGGAGTCGAGTACCCGCTGCCAGAGGAGTCGAGCTCCCCGCTGCCAGAGGACTCCCCGCTGCCAGAGGACTCCCACGGCCAGGAGGAGTCGAGTTACCCGCTGCCAGAGGAGTCGAGCTCCCCGCTGCTAGAGGACTCCCCGCTTGCCAGAGGACTCCCGCTGCCAGAGGAGTTGAAACTCCAGAGGAGTCGCCTTTCCCCGCTTGCCAGAGGTGCCGAGTCCCCGCTGCCGAGGAGTCGAAACTTCAGTGGAGATCGCTTTCCTCGCTGCCAGAGGAGTCAACATCAGAGGGTTCAACTCCAGAGGAATCGAGTCGCCCCGAGCAAAGGAAGATAAAGTGCTTGAGCACGAGTGGGGGAGACAGGAGGTTTCGGGAACCAAGTGGTGTAACCCTGGCTAGGCGAAGATACCCCAACAGTGGTATCAGAGCCACGGTGACCTAGCCAGGGCACCCTCCGAACACTCTTTCCACACCCGCCGCCCTTTGGCTGCGCCGATTCGCTCCCGAAGAGCAAGGAGAAGGGTAAGTCCCAGCTCTTCCTCTTGAAGAGTTGGCTCTGGTAAATCGGCTTGATCTTGAAACTCCTAGCTTCTAGGGTTGGTGTTGTTGCTTTTATTTGTGTTTTGCATGTTTTGCTTGTTGAAGATCTTGGTATCTTGCGATCTGTTTTCTTTTGTGCTTCCGCGTGTTGTCTGAATCTCGATAACCCCTGGCATTCAAAGCCAAGTGAGGTTCTCCCTGTATTTGGTCCAGTTCGTCTGGATTCTCCTTTAAAGGAGTCTTCTCGTGCGAGTATCCTGGAAATCAAGGGAGAAAGGGGCTTATCTGGATTGGTTGTGTGAGTTCTGGTGTTTGTTGAGCTCTGCTCTGGTTGTTGCTTGTTGACTGATTGTTTTGGCTGCTGTCTTGAGTTTTGCTGCTTGCAGCTGTTTGAGCTTTTTTTTCATTATGAACAACTTGCTATATGGTGAGGGAGAGGTCTATCCCTGGGTTTAGAACTTGCATCAGTAGGGATGTAGTGTTTAATGAACTTACCATTCCATGTTTGACTGAATCCTCCACAATCTGATGCTCCAAGTGAGGTGGAGAAACTGAATGTTGTTGATCAAAATAAGTACGAGTTTATGTTTCCTCCCCCCACTGTTCCTTTTGAGGGGATCCTCAACCCAACATGCATGCTGAACTAGAAAACTTGCTTGAGCTGTTATGAATGAACCTAATGAAACTTGGGCTCTAGTGATAAAGCCCACTGAATGTTCTGTTGTTAAGTCCAAATTGTGGTTTAGGGTCAAGCATGATACTGAAAATGTCAGATATAAAGCTAGGCTTGTTGTTAAGGGATCTACTAAGAAAGAAGGCTTTGATTGCAATGTGGTCTCTGCTCCTGTTGTATTTTCTGATCATGTTAAAGTTCAGTTTTCTGTACTTGTGTGTGTGGCAAGTTTAGCCTCTGTGGCTGCTTGTCTCTTTTATGTTTTTTCTCTTTTCTTGCATGTTTTCTTTGTTCTGTGTGTTTGTGTTTGTTGAGTCTGTTGCTCTGTCCTGTGTTTGTGTGTTCTGCATGTGTTTTCTTTGCTCTGAGTGTCTGATCTGTTGTGAGCTCTGCTCTGGTCTGTTAGTCTCTTCTGTGTGTGTCTTGTGTGATGTTGCTTGAGTGCATGTGTGTGTGTCTGTTGTGTCTTCAATGTAACCCTTTGGGTTTGAGAAATGGTGATTTCCCTTGGGTTGGTCTCTGTGGTTTGAGACTGAGATTAATATGCATAATATTTTTCTCACCCTCTATTGTCTTGTCTTGTGATAGGATGATAGTAAAAATGGCTGTGATGATAAGCTCGAATCAAAGGCTGGCTCTTCCCTGGTGACTTAATGATCATTGTTGCCAAAGGTGGAATGTGGAGAGTTGGCCAATGATCTTTAAATTCCCCAGCCCAAATCTCTTCCCGGCCCATTCCCAAACCCTAAGCCCACTGCTCTTCAGATTAACTCCCCTCATCCTCACTCATCTGCGCCGCTCCACCTTTTTCCGCCGCCCGTCTCCTCGATTCCCACCTTCGACTTCAATGCTCCTTCCTCCTTCCCAATGACCTTCACTCCTTTTTTATCCCTGCTGCAAGTCTTTCAATTGGAAGGAAGTTTTCACACCGTCTGAAATAGAAGGCTCTGCTATTCCTTCTTGAAGTGTCGCCGGATTCCTGTTCGTGGTTTCCTGAGTGGTGACTGTGGGTGTGAACTTCGCTTCGATTGAGAGCTTGTATCACCGGATTCCTGTCCATCGGTTTCCTGGTTTGGTGATACGTTGTGAGTGTGCGAGCCATCGGAATCCTGTCCATCGGATTCCTGCTGTTGGTGGCTGTACTTCTGAGATCTGGGTGTTTACCTGTTCTACTTCCACCGTGCTGTGATCATTGAGCTGCCGGAAGAGCCGAGCCTACTGTGGGAAAATCTGAGCCAAAGTGTCCCGAGGACACATTTTCCCACCCTTGAGTTCCCTCTGAATTTCCTTTTTTCTTCCTCTGATTTTCCCT